>NC_140166.1:103413809-103416791 GCF_963971535.1 Notolepis coatsorum
TTCCCTCCACCCCACTCGCCTGCATGCTTCCATCCATCTCTCCCTCCTTCCGTTCTCGTCTCCACCTCACCCCTCCACATTCCCACTCCTATCCTCTCCATCCCTCCTCTGTGTCTCCCAACTCCTCCCCCTTGTTCCTATAGTGATTGTCTCTGTTCTAGGGCTGGGAGGTAATTTAGTAAAAGTAAAAGTACATTTACTGAAGTACCTTCGCACAGTTTTCAGGTACTTGTACTTTGAATATTCTTTATTTTAGGGGAACCTTACTAATTCAGTAGTGGCATAAAGGTTTTAGAAGTTAGAGAAGGCTTATCATCGGAAGCTTGCCGGTTTGATCCCTGGACTGGGCGGGTGCTCTCCTCTCCCTCAATAACCACTGCTGAAGTGCCCTTAAGCAAGGCACTGTACCCCCAACTGATCCGTGGCCATCATTAGAAGACTGTTACATTGGGCACTTCCCAGGTGTGTGTGTGTGTGTGTGTGTCTGTGTGCAACCCTCCCTCCCCCAGGCGGTTGCTCCAGATTCAAATGTGTTACTTGCCTGGTTAAATAAGGCGTATAAAAGGTAAGCAGACAGCAAATATCGTCTTTTGCTTTTAGAAAGCACTAGCTCTAACATGTGTTACCAAAAACTTGGAGCTGTTATGTTAGATAACTCACTGGCTCAGATTTCTCATAGCTAATGTTAGCACGGACACTAGTTAATAGCAAAAGAGGATGTGCTAGACCATGGGCATAATTTATGATAGGGCCAGTGGGGACATGTCCCTACAACTTTTCTGATTACCTAAAATTGTCCCCAACACTAATTTGATATTAATTGCATGTGGGCTTAAATCAAATATTGTTTCATCGGCTCTACAAGGGGGTTACCTCCCTCACGTTCCCACTGGATGTGATCATAAATCAAATCAAATCAAATGTATTTGTAAGGCCCGACAACACACGTTAATGTCCCCATGGGCCGGACACGTCTTCTTTAAACAAGTCAAGAAGAAACATCACAATAAGTCAAGAACAAAACAAGAACACCATAAAGTCAAATTTTTTTTAAATAAATGCAAAATAAATGCAACACTCCCAGACATACCCCGCGCGAAGGTAAGGAAAAACTCACTAACACCTAGCAATAGGAAAAAATGCACCACAGGCAATGTGGAGGAGAGAAACCTTAGAGGGGCCATTCAAGGGGGATCTCGGATTCCCTTCTTAGATGTCGGTGATAGTAGTGTTGCAGTAAAGCAGGCGAACAGTTGGTGATGCGTTTGTTTGCGTTGCTCTTGCCTGCGTTACATGCAGCTGTGTGAGTGGCTGAGTGCCTTATGGAGGAGAGCTTGAGCCCTTGTGTTTAGATGCTTTGCATCCTGGGGTAGATTTAGAGGACGAGTGACATCATAACATACCCCCCACTGTTGTTATCCCTCTCCCTCCATATCTCTACTTCATCCATTGTTACCTCTATCACTCTACTTCATCCATATCTCCCGCATTCTCTCTACTACATCCATCTCTCTATGTCATCCATCTCTCCATCAATCTCTCTACTTCATCTATCTCTCTACTTCATGTCTCTCTACTCCATCCATCTCTCCATCTATCACTCTACTTCATCCATCTCTCTACTTCATCCATCTCTCTACTTCATCCATCTCTCTACTTCATCCATATCTCCTTCCATCTCTCTACTTCATCTATCTTTCCCTCCATCTCTCTACTTCATCTATCTCTGTACTTCATCCATCTCTCCTTCCATCTCTCTACTTCATCCATCCCTCCATCTGCCTCACTACTTCATCCACATCTCTAGTTTATCCATCCCTTCATCCATCTCTCTACTTCATCCATCTCTCCCTCTATCTATCTACTTCATCCATCTCTCCCTCTATCTCTCTACTTCATCCACATCTCCCTCTATCTCTCTACTTCATCCATCTCTCCCTCTATCTCTCTACTTCATCCATCTATCCCTATATCTCTCTACTTCATCCACATCTCCCTATATCACTCTACTTCATCCATCTCTCCCTCTATCTCTCTACTTCATCCATCTCTCCCTCTATCTCTCTACTTCATCCATCTCTCCCTCTATCTCTCTACTTCATCCACATCTCCCTCTATCTCTCTACTTCATCCATCTCTCCCTCTATCTCTCTACTTCATCCATCTATCCCTATATCTCTCTATTTCATCCACATCTCCCTATATCACTCTTCTTCATCCATCTCTCCCTCTATCTCTCTACTTCATCCATCTCTCCCTCTATCTCTCTACTTCATCCACATCTCCCTTTATCTCTCTACTTCATCCATCTCTCCCTCTATCGCTCTACTTTATCAATATCTCTACTTCATCTATCTCTCCCTCTATCTCTCTACTTCATCCACCTCTCCCTCTATATATCTACTTCATCCAGCTCTCCCTCTATCTCTCTACTTTATCAATCGCTCCTTCCATCTCTCCCCACCACTCTCAATGCACCAAGGGTCACAACAATACCACCACCCTCTCCCTCCTGCTCCCACCTCTATTTCCCATACCCCACCCTCTCTGCCACCTTCCATATCTCCTCCTCGTAATACCTCTCTCTATCTCTCTCTATCCCTCTCTCCCCCTTTTCAACCCTCCTGCTTCCACCTCCCTTTCCCATACCCCCCCCCCCTCTGCCACCTTCCATATCTCCTCCTCTTATACCTCCCTCTATCTCTCTCTATCTCTCCCTCCCCCTTTCAACCCTCCTGCTCCCACCCCCCTTTCCCATACCCCCCCCCTCTGTCACCTTCCATATCTGCTCCTCTTATACCTCCCTCTATCTCTCTCCAGTGTCCCCCATCTGTCTCTACCCTGTGGGTCATCCCATGCTGGTCTTCAGATCTCCTTGCCTCCTCCCCTTGCTGCTCTCCTCCCTTCTGCACCTCCCCACGCCTCTTCGTCTCTGTCTAAATGATGGAGAACCAGCTTGCCAAACCCGTGGCTGGTAATTTT
>NC_140166.1:103421991-103450483 GCF_963971535.1 Notolepis coatsorum
ATCCATCTATCCCTATATCTCTCTATTTCATCCACATCTCCCTATATCACTCTTCTTCATCCATCTCTCCCTCTATCTCTCTACTTCATCCATCTCTCCCTCTATCTCTCTACTTCATCCACATCTCCCTTTATCTCTCTACTTCATCCATCTCTCCCTCTATCGCTCTACTTTATCAATATCTCTACTTCATCTATCTCTCCCTCTATCTCTCTACTTCATCCACCTCTCCCTCTATATATCTACTTCATCCAGCTCTCCCTCTATCTCTCTACTTTATCAATCGCTCCTTCCATCTCTCCCCACCACTCTCAATGCACCAAGGGTCACAACAATACCACCACCCCACAAATCCAGAGCCTGCAGGATAATGAAAGACCCTCACCACCCCAATAACAGCCTGTTTCAGCTGCTGAGGTCAGGCAGACGCCTGCAAATCTCAGCTACTAGGACAGAGCGGTTTAGGCTCAGCTTCTTCCCCCAGGCCATCAGAGCCATGAACAATGTACATTGAGTGCTCAGAACATTGAACTGTCCACACACAAGCACACATGAACACACACACGACACGCACACTGTGCACGCTCACACACGAGCAGCCACTTAACACTTTAGCATGAGCGGGCACACACTCAGGCCGCACGCACCCTCACTTATTGCCAAAAGGAAAGGCCACTTTAAATTAGTATTAGCAACAGTAACAGTGTATTGCACTACTATTACTACTACTGTTAACTGCCAACTGTTACCCGTCATTGCACAAATTTATTGTTACCTGCTACCTGTTATTGCACAATTTTATTGCACACATTTTTTGTATTGGATTCTATTATATGTTATATGTTGTACCAATTGCACATCGTTGTGGGCAAGACCACCCGCATTTCATTGTATATCCGTATGCCGTGACAAATAAAACTCTTGACTTGACTTGACTTGACCCTCTCCCTCCTGCTCCCACCTCTATTTCCCATACCCCACCCTCTCTGCCACCTTCCATATCTCCTCCTCGTATACCTCTCTCTATCTCTCTCTATCCCTCTCTCCCCCTTTTCAACCCTCCTGCTTCCACCTCCCTTTCCCATACCCCCCCCCCTCTGCCACCTTCCATATCTCCTCCTCTTATACCTCCCTCTATCTCTCTCTATCTCTCCCTCCCCCTTTCAACCCTCCTGCTCCCACCCCCCTTTCCCATACCCCCCCCCCCCCCCCTCTGTCACCTTCCATATCTGCTCCTCTTATACCTCCCTCTATCTCTCTCCAGTGTCCCCCATCTGTCTCTACCCTGTGGGTCATCCCATGCTGGTCTTCAGATCTCCTTGCCTCCTCCCCTTGCTGCTCTCCTCCCTTCTGCACCTCCCCACGCCTCTTCGTCTCTGTCTAAATGATGGAGAACCAGCTTGCCAAACCCGTGGCTGGTAATTTTCAAGCTGGCCTACGGCAGAATCTCCCCGATATTGTCCAACATATTTTAAACTTCATAAAGTCCTCTGTAGCAGAGAAGCCCTTTCTGAATTTGAGCCTATATGCAAATATTATATTATAACAAGTGCTATAGATAGATGTGGCGCTAGAGCACCATCATGTCATTTATCCAATCAGGTGCATTACACATAGGGGAAATGTAAACAACAACATACATTTTTGACAATATTCATATTCAATAATTCATTAATCAATATAATTTTTTGGGGGGAAAGCAATACTTTCTGCACCCTAAAAGCTCTGTGGATGTATTATTAAAAAATAATGGTTTTCATTCTCCACTGCAGTTAGCAGTAGAGCTGGCCAGGATCGGTGGTGTTTCATGCCCATACATACCTGCTTACACCACGGCTGCACTCCACTGTCTTTCCACGGGAGAGATGCCAGGGACATTCTGGATGGAAGCATTTGACTGGGTGAAGGTAAAGAAACACACGGACGGATCATTGGACGTCATGTGGTTTAATCCAGATTGTCCCTGGTGTCACCCGTAGCCAAAAACACAAGTGTTTACAAACAGAAACAGGGTTGATAGTATATCCCCTGACCGGGACATGTTTGGCATGCCATGTGTGTGGGAGACCCAAGTTTGACTTGCAAAATAATTTTTCACTTGTAAGTTGTAGGATGTTTTCTTCCTCTAAAAAACCTTCTCAAGATATAATTATTTGTGGTAATGGTCAGTACTGCATGTCATCAGCATGGTGTGTAACCTGTGTAACCTTACCTTCTATGAGCATTATAACCTGCCACCGTCTTACTATCAGCATTATAACCTGCCACCGTCTTACTATCAGCATTATAACCTGCCTCCTTCTTACTATCAGCATTATAACTTGCCTCCTTCTTACTATCAGCATTATAACCTGCCTCCTTCTTACTATCAGCATTATAACCTCCCTCGTTTTTACTATCAGCATTATAACCTGCCATCTGCTTTCTATCAGCATTATAACCTGCCTCCTTCTTATTATCAGCATTATAACCTGCCTCCTTCTTACTATCAGCATTATAACCTGCCACCTTCTTACTATCAGCATTATAACCTGCCACCTTCTTACTATCAGCATTATAACCTGCCACCTTCTTACTATCAGCATTATAACCTGCCTCCTTCTTACTATCAGCATTATAACCTGCCTCCTTCTTTCTATCAGCATTATAACCTGCCACCTTCTTACTATCAGCATTATAACCTGCCACCTTCTTACTATCAGCATTATAACCTGCCACCTTCTTACTATCAGTTTATAATCTGCCATTTTCTTACTATCAGCATTATAATCTGCCATCTTACTGGATGAACTGGATAACTCCCCAGGTTGGCTTTACATTGAAAGATTGATGAGTCAATAATACAATGCAAAGTATCTTTAAAGATTGTTTTGTGTGATAAAGAGAGAGAGAGAGAGAGAGAGAGAGAGAGAGAGAGAGAGAGAGAGAGAGAGAGAGAGAGAGAGAGAGAGAGAGAGAGAGAGAGAGAGAGAGAGAGAGAGAGAGAGAGAGAACTTATGACACAGACCACGCATCAGACTCGTGGTGAAACCTGTGGTGTTCCAACTACACTGTAGGGACTTTAGCGCTCTGATCCACAGTGTGCCCCCTGCTGATCCATTCTTGCCTGCATCCATCCATCCATCCTCCCACACACACCAGCTGCTGCCAATGCTGACTCCCTCCCTTCCCTCGCCCCTCTCACACAAACACCGGTTTGCAGGCGCCCCCCTCCCAGAACCATCTATCTAGAAAGGGTTGCAAACAAAGTAACAAAGAGAATATAATTCCAGGCAGAAAGTTGGAGAGGTTTGCTGAGAAAAAGGAAAATAAATGTTATTTCAGGAAGAAAGAAAAAACATAATTACTGGAGAATTAAAGCCCCAATCCATGATTTTCTTTTCATATGTTGTGTGTATTTACATGCATCCTTGAAGAGTGTGATTTGTAAATGGATTGTAAAACTTTTCGAAACTCCATTGCTCCAGCATTTGCAACCATCGCCAAAATAAACAAACATTTTGCAGCCACAAAGTAGGCTACAATTAAAAACGCATGCTTTATCTATAGTGTTGGTCCTTGTATCAAGAGCTCAGTCAATCAACTAGATAATTTGCCAAATGTCCCTCGGGATGATTAAAGTATTTCTATTCTATTCTATAATTAAAACATGTCTCCATTCTTATTTCTTTGGGTTGTGGGGCTACTCATTAAGCCCGATCGGCCCGGTACCGGGTTGAGATTTATTTCACATCATAAATAAATCAATACAGTCCGTAGTAAGTCATGTTGCGTTTCTTTTTCAAATCAAAACAGCAGTCAAGGTGTATATTTTCAGCACCACATTTGTTTACCAATGATTTTAAGTGTTATTAGCGAAATAATGAGCTTATAAAAATATCAGAGCATTGCACCGGAAAACAGTATATATATATATATCGGTATCGGTAAAAAAGCCAATATCGAGCATCCCTACTTAAAATCATTGGTAAACAAACGTAGTGCTGAAAATATACACTTTGACTGCTGTTTTGATAGGGTTAGGGTCTTTACACTTGGCTACATTTGAAAAAGAAACGCAACATTACTTAATACGGACTATGTTTGGATCATTGATTGGGCCTTTAAGTACTGTAGCATTTTTTGGTTCAAGGCTTTGCCCCAGTGAGTTCATGTCCACAATGTAATCTAAAATAGAACAATATTAGCTGTATCTAAGGAGACTGTAATGATCCACCAGGCAGTGGCCCATTCTACCCATGGGTCAATCCCTCCGCCCCCCTCTGCCCTACTGCTCCACTGCCATGCCTATTGTCACATTACACCTGCTGGTAATGCACTGACTGATGGTGAGTATGTGTTGGCGGGGGGGGGGGGGGGGGCTAGCTACTGTAGGTGGTGCTATAACAGAGGGTGTATGTATTCATGCCATCAGAGGTCGGCAGCTGCCCTATAGTGTGTGTATGTGAAGCCATATGTTGGCATCTCAATAGGAGGCAGATGGAAGTAGGCCAGTTTATCATCTCTCTATGATACAAAAAACACACAATTGCGCCTGCGCGTGCACACACTGCACACACACACACACACACACACACACACACACACACACACACACACACACACACACACACACACACACACACACACACACACACACACACACACACACACACACACACACACACACACACACACACACACACACACACACACACACACACGACCACACACACACACATTCATTCACACCAGTACCAGTATGTGTTTGTGAGAGGTCTGTTGTGGTGTGTGTGTGTGTGTGTGTGTGTGTGTGTGTGTGTGTGTGTGTGTGTGTGTGTGTGTGTGTGTGTGTGTGTGTGTGTGTGTGTGTGAGCAGGGTCTACGTCCATGTGTTTGGACAGTCATGCCATTTGGAAAGTGGCAACAAAGCCATAAATGCTTCTTTATGTTATTGTTGTGACTGTAATTGTTACAAAGGGTCAGATTAAACCGAATATATATATTTATTGCTTGATATCCCATGTATACTATTTGTATATCATTTGATATCCCTTGTATATTCTTTGTACATATACACGGAATATCCCTTTACCTGGTACAGGACAGACCATAATATTCGTTCTCCTATTGGAAGCGATCCCCTAGGCGCCACGGCCATACCCCCAATGTCTAGTTCAAAGTCACCGCTAAGACATGCCTGAACATGCCCGGTTTTGCGCAGTAATACGAGACAGAAATAAGGCTGGTACTAGATTATTCACCGTACGTATAAATACGGCGCAGGTGGATACAGCAGCACTTAGCCTAAAGTCAAGTTACCCTCAAACGAGTTAACCCAACAAGTTGAAGCCTTCATCACGAGTCAACGACCAAGTGAAGTGAGCAACCTTGCGTCTAAATAGAGCACTTATAACCGCGTGCGAATAGGATAGTAAAAGTGTCAGAGCTTAGTGAAATAACGTCAAGTTCGACCTAATTAAATGTGAAGTACCGTGCACAGGAGAATCTACACCGGTGAATGCAGAGCCTTTCCGGCTGGATTATTGCTTTGGTACTGTGGCTGCTGGAGCAGAGAACCGTCTACCCCGCTGCTGTGTGGGATTTACCCGTGAGGAGCATCACTCGAGCCCGTCTCTAGGAGAGGCTGGCTGGCTTTCACCTATGCTGTCGCGCATACTTGGATTATAGCTGCTGCTTTCGTCTGCCGATCAAGGGAGTAATGTACCGCCTCCCGTAGCTGGAGCTTATTGATTCCCCGTTGATCCAGACTTTTGCATTCGAACATTCCTCCCCCCTGCTGGCTTACAACCGGAGGGAACCCCCTTAGTATCTCCAGCTGACCTACTAGTGTACCATATATAATTCTTATGCTACGGGTGGTATTAATTATCCCCTGCGTAATATGCTCATGGACTTACGCTCTTGACCTATTCATGTACATTCTTCGCCTTACAAGCGCAACTCTCAATCTTAATAAATGTAAGATAATCTTGGTGCTCTTCTAATAAATATTATTATAAACAGTACTTTCTTGTTAAGCCGTGTTATTGTGGGGGTGTTCATCACATATACCTGTGTACTGTATGGCCAGTAGTAATGTACATAACGCAGTAGTGGTTTAATGATACCATACGTATTCAATACAGTCAGGGAATTGTACCCCTCAGTTACAGTAATGCTGTCCACAGAACTGGCTATACACAGGCCTCACATATATGCTGCTTATTGTTTTCTTGGTTTGGAGCCCTATTTCCTACCAATGATGAAGATGAGCAGTAGAGGCCTTTCTCAGCACAATCCATCACACTAGCTCCGGCTAGTTAACCACAAGCTAATGCAAAGTCAATGGGGTCGAGCTCCTGTCTGTACAAGCTGACTGAAGCTCACTGAAATCTACTTTGTGTGTACTGTGGAGTACATTTCAGTTTCCTTCAGTCAGCTTGTAAAGACCCCATTGACTTTACATTTAGTTGTGGTTAACTAGGACTCTACCAATCTCTAATAGGTTAGGTTCAGGTAATAGGTAGAAAAGGTTACATTTAGGCAAAGCACAACCAGCTGGTAAAATCAGTTTTATGAGCTAAACACCAACAGTGGTATGACATATTTCTCATTATACAACGGCATGCAAATTTCTAGATTCTGATTGGCTGAAACAGTCCATTTACACGTCTTTATTGGCAACAATCCACGGTCCTGGGCTCAGGACCCGCCCACAACCGAATCACATATCACTCCGCCGGCTCACTCCGGGAGAAAACAAGATCGCGGACAACAAATGGATATGTTGATAGCGCCATAACGACTAAATATGAAGCGATTCTGTCACTGCGAATGTGTTAGTCCTTTAAACAATGTTGGATGATGTAATTGATGGGTCTTGAGTCATTCTAGAACAAAAGAAAAATCGCGATTTGATTGATTGATTAATTTGCATTTTTTTTCAATTTATTTTTCCTTCTCCCTGACTGTCAGCGCTAGCTCTAGTCTCCACCCACCGCCCCCCCCCCCCCCACACACACACACACACACACACACACACACACACACACACACACACACACACACACACACACACACACACGCACACACACACTCCTGTCTGCAACGCGGGTCAGACTGAGAGAGAGCTGGGTGCTGCGCTGTTCTAAGTGAGCATGGCCTATTGAGTTGATTGATTGATTGATTGCTAATTTTATTACTGTACGCTTGGTTTCCAACTGGTTAAGTTTAGGCCCTCTACAGTAGGTTTAAAAAAATAAATAAAAAAATAGGGCGAAGAAAACGTTTTTTTCCTATAGGGCAAATAAAACTTTTTAATTTGTTTTACCTACTTTCTATAGAAGCATCTAAGAATGACGTTCTATGGAAAGTAGGTCTGCATTCCCTTAACAATTGTGTGTATTGAACCGTACTGTATTGTACCCATTCTGCATCTGGTAATAAAATGTTCAATCAATCATTCCAATAATACACAGTTGGATGTGTTAGTTGGTTGGATGCACTTCAAGCTGCTTCCACATGAGGCAACTTCTCTCAATCATTCCAATAATACACAGTTGGATGTGTTAGTTGGTTGGATGCACTTCCGATCTGCTTCCACATGGAGGCAAATTGTCTTTTTTGTAGTTGTGGGAACTACTTTTTCTGGCGGATGGTTTTTTCAATAAATCTTCGATTAATGTGTGTTTATTGTATAGAAATAAGGTTGGATGAATGTGGCAGTTGTATAAAAGCTTTACACCACTTGCAGTCGTGATTTGTGAACAATAAACCATGCCTAGGGGGGTCTAACGACCCTCGGCTGCGCCTCGGGCCTAACGACCACCCCTAGGCATGGTTTATTGTTCACAAACCACTCCTGCGCGTGATGTAATGCTTAAGTACACCACCGATCACAATAGTGCTACATCTGATAAACTTCTAAGACGAACAAAACCAACTGCCCTCTAGATGCTCCAGAAGTTCCTCAACAACACCTTTTAACCATATTTCACTTAATTGTACTTCATGTTCAACTACATTTACGCACCATCAAAAGCTGTTCTATGGGGTGGCGGATACATTAGGAAATGTGGGAATGTCTCAGGTATCCTTTGCCATTCATTCTGACCACCTTTCTTAACTTGTTATTACAGGCTCACTGTGTTTGCGCCCATGTGTGCAACTGTGTGTGCATGTACACGCACACCTTCATTCACAGACCTGTGTTGGGTATCTACGTGTATCTCCTCGTGTGTGTTTTCCCTTGCTTGTGTATGCGCGTGCACGTGCTTCCCGGGTTTGTGAGGGTTTTCGTGCATGTGTGCCCATGTGTGTGTGTGTATGTGTGCCTGTGTGTGTGTCTGTATGTGTGCCTGTGTGTGTGTGTCTGTATGTGTGTGGTTGTGTTGATTGCCTGCTGCACAGGGAGCTATAAAGATAAAGCAGATGTTAGCAGATCCCCATGTTTAAAGATTAGCAGTCTCTTCCTCATACTGTTTAGCTCTCACTGGGGACCCGGGAAAACATTTAACACAACCCATTTACTGCACACAACACATGGTAATATGTTACTAAGGGGCAGGGGGAAGTTAGGGAGGGAACAGCGGTGGGGGGGGGGGGGGGGGGGGGTGAAAAGAGAGGGACACAGAGAGAGCGAGAAAGGGACAGAGAGAGCAAGAGAGACAGAGAGATCGAGAGACAGAGCGCGAGAAAGGGACAGAGCGCGAGAAAGGGACAGAGAGTGAGAAAGGAACACAGAGACAAACAGAGAGAGACAGAGGGAGAGAGAGGGACAGAGAGCGAGAAAGGGACAGAGAGCGAGAAAGGGACAGAGAGACAGACAGAGAGAGAGCGAGAGAGACAGATGGAGAGAGAGGGACAGAGAGCGAGAAAGGGACAGAGAGTGAGAAAGGGACAGAGAGACAGACAGAGAGAGCGAGAGAGACAGAGGGAGAGAGAGGGACAGAGAGCGAGAAAGGGACAGAGAGACAGACAGAGAGAGAGCGAGAGAGACAGAGGGAGAGAGAGGGATAGAGAGTGAGAAAGTGTCAGAAAGACAGACAGACAGAGATAGAGAGAGAGAGAACGGGAGGCTGATTATCATTCAGGAGGGGAGGGGGAGGAGGGACGGGGTGAAATAAGGGTCACATACATCCCATGTACCAAATTACTCATCTCGGTACTGGAAAATTGCATAAAACCCAGAAAAATCCACAATCACCGAAAATGCATAAAATGTGTTCACAGAATAGTTTTGCCCGTGATCACATTCTATGACAAGGCTAATATTAGATATAGATAAATATTAATGCTAGATTTTATTTTCTTTGGGGGGTGGGGGTGGGGGGTTACAGATGTTCTATATAACTAAATCATCTTTCGGTCACCTTCAAACCCAAAGTCTAACTTGCCTGCATGCACATAAACATATATGCACATACACACACACACACACACACACACACACACACACACACACACACACACACACACACACACACACACACACACACACACACACACACACACACACACACACGCACGCACGCACACACACACACACGCACACACACACACACACACAAGCACATGCACGTGCACACGCACACACACACACAAACACACACACGCACGCACACACACACACACACACACACACATATACACACACACGCACACGCACACGCACACACACACACACACACACACACACACACACACGCACGCCACATTATTTTTCTCAGCTCATTCCATCATGTTCACAAAAGATCAAAGTCTTTCTTTCTTTTCCTCTTTCTCTCCTTCTCGTTCCCACTCCCTCCCTCCCTCCCTCCCTGCCTCTCTCTCTCCCGGGCCGGATCCCTCAGAAAGCATAATTACCAGCACAGTATGATAACACCATTAATAACTGCGTGCACAGACAGAACATTTTACAATTCACAGTGTAAGACTCATTTCATGCATTGACAACTGCAGGAATCACGAGACAAGGGCCTCTTCTGGATTTTAGATTCCCCTCTTCTTTAGCTTTTCTCTTTCTCATCGTCTCTTCTTTTTTCTCTCCTCTTCTCATCCGGCCTCTTTTCTCTCAGTCTTTCTTGTCCTCGCCTCACCTCGTTTTGTCTGCGCCAGCTCTTCTCTTCACGGACGGGGGTCAGTGCTCCTTTGTGCTCACTCTTCTGTCTGCGCTAAGAGTCTTTTCTTCTTTCTTTCTTGCCCACCATTTCATCAATTTCAATCTATCTCATCCTCATACTCTCTGTCTGCTGGTCATTGTTGTATCCATCCATCCCTTCCCCTCTACATCCATCCATCCATCCTGTATCCCTACCTACATTTACGTTTAGTCATTTAGCTGACACTTTTATAGGCATATGGTAGCATAGTACTTAGTAGTAACGACAGTAAGAAAGTTATTACTTTTTAAAATTTAATTCAGATATTCTCAAGGCTGGTTAATGGAGTGAATTCAGTCAGCAGGTTTGGTTTGAAGTGCTTGGTTGTCATCCAGGCAGGACGAGATTCATTCTGCCCAAGATCTGACAGGGTGCCTCTCTATGATACATAATAGGAGCAGTCATCAAGGTTGGATGACAGCCATGCCAGCACAGAACCTGCAATTCCCATTCCTACAAGGGATGCAAGGAGGCTCTGATGGTCAACTGTGTCAAATGCTGCTGACAGGTCCAGGAGAATCAGGACAGTGGAGAGGCCTTTAACACTTGCTAAGTGAAGACTCTCTGTGGCTGCTATGAGGGTCGTCTCTGAGGAGTGACTCTGTAATAGATCATCAGAAAGCTGGTTGAATATAGCATGTTCAAGTGATTTAGAGAGTACAGAGAGAAGAGAGACAGGGCGATAGTTATCTGTGACGGTGGGGTTCAGAGTTGGTTTTTTGATGAAGGGTGTGACTCTGGCTTGTTTTAGAGAAGTGGGAACTACTCCGGAGTGGAGAGGGTGTTGGAATGTAGTGGGGTGGTTCAACGTCACCAGTGTCAGAATGTAAGCATCTGTAAGGATTTGTCATTAATATGACAAGGTGAAAGATGCTGTTACTGTCCTTGGAGTGGTTGGGGGTTAGGGAAGCAGCTGCAGATGTTCTCTACCTTTTTCTCTGAGAGAGAGAGGAGAGGGTGTGAGAGGGAGGACACGGTGGTGTACAGTTTATGGGGATTTTGCAGAGGCCTCAATCTTCTGGTGGAATAAGGAGGCTTTGGCAGTAGTAGTGCTTTTGGAGAATACTGACAAGAGCGTCTATCTATCCCCTATCCATAAGTAGTGATGTGACCAGGGAGGCAGGGCCCTCATTCATCAACGTGACGTAGAAAATGTTCTATTTCCATACTTAAGCACAGATTTTAGAATGTGTGCACGCACAAAAAAAACAGGATTCATCACACGTGCGTACACAGGTCCTACGCACACCTGTCATGATAAATATCACCTTGGTCCTACGCCGAGGCTCGTGCACACTTTCACGTATTTGCATACCAGAACCGCCCCGATTAACCATATACGGTAATGGACCACCCCCATGAAATGTGGAAAAGTGGACTAACCCAAGCGAACTCTGAGAGACTTCCACTGAGAGCGAGATTGATCACCGAGGTCCAACCGAACTTGAACGTACGTATAATCTTCGGTGCGCCGGGAGCAAAGGATGTTGACTGACCCAGTCCTGCTACAGAACCAGCACATTGACAGAAATAAATGACAAGAGATGACCCAATATTAAGCACTGTAATGACTGAAATTAAATCAATTTCAGCACGCCAACTCTGCGCTCTACAATGCCTATTGTGTGTGCTCGTCATGAGCCTGTGGTTCTGATCAGAGTCATTATGGCTTCAGTAGATAACCCTGATCTACATTGTGATGTTTTAGATACCCCAGTAATAACATTACAATTGAATTAAATACAATTAGGCCTGAATGAGACTCCGGCCACCGGCACATTATCAGCCAAAATGCGCGTTTATTGATGGAGCAAACTCTGAGAGATTGTTCACAGAGGCGCTGCCGAACCAAGATATAATATGATGTGTATAATATAATGTGTGTAGAGGCATATGATACAATCCATTTTGTTGTTGGTATTAGGTAGCCTATGAATTACATATAATAGCAGCCAGCCTACATTATGCAACAGTAACTTGCGCATATATAACACACAGCCCTGCGAAGCCTGCATACAGTAAACTAACTTGATCATTAATCTAGCTGTTGTATCTTTACGCTTATGAAAACATTAAATAATATGTATAGGCTAATAGGCCGCCTATATTCTCAAATGGCTTAATGGCTATCCGAGTCCTCGATATCCTCGCGGACGGACCAGTATTTATATGATCATATCATATTCATATTCATATCATAGTTTACTCTATCAACCTGTGCTTAAATATACGCACAAAGTCAAGCACAAGTTCAAATAGATAAATCCCACACTTTGCTTAGGAATGGTCGTACGCACGGCTTAAGCACATATCTGTGCGTAAGTCAGGTTGATACATGAGGGCCCAGAGGCAGGTCTTTTTACACTTGCTCTCTGCGACTGTTAGGCTATGTCTTTGTTCTCTACCCACGGTCTGGGTGGGGAACGGGTATCAGGTTTCTTGGCGAGCGGACAGAGCTTGTCGAAGAAGGTTGAGAGGGCTGACAGGAGGGTGGAGGTTCAAGTTTGTTTGTTTATTAATTATCACAATAAAATACACATACTTTACGGCGAAATGCTTGAGGTTGCCGTATCTGAGGGGAGAGCAGAGAAAGTCTCACTCAAGACTTCCCTCCCGACATCCATCCATCCATCCTTCCAAGTTTCCATTCATTCTGCATTCTTCCCCCCCTTCCCCTTACATCCTCCATCCATCCACCCTTCCATCATTCATAATCCATCCTCCATCAGCTATCCATCCATCCCTCCCTCCATCCCTCCCACCATTGATCAATCAATCCATACATCCATATTTAGTATGAGCCTGTCCTTCCATCTCTCTCTGTCTGTCTGTCCTCCAGTCTGTCTGTCTGTCCTCATTATGCGTCCATCCAGCTGCCAGTGTACTAGCCATAAATCGACAGAGATATTTTATCAGAGGACACTTTTTCACTCCCTCCATTTATCTGTCCGTCTGTCCCTCCATCCGCTGTCATTCCTTCCGCCTCTGTGTCTGTCTGCATGTCTTTCCATTTACCCATCTGTCTGTCAACCTCTTTACAGGCCGTGAATCTTTTCATCTGTGAATCTTTCCATCCTGTCTGTCTGTCTGTCTGTCTGTCTGTCTGTCTGTCTGTCTGTCTGTCTGTCTGTCTGTCTGTCTGTCTGTCTGTCTGTCTGTCTGTCTGTCTGTCTGTCTGTCTGTCTGTCTGTCTGTCTGTCTGTCTGTCTGTCTGTCTGTCTGTCTGTCTGTCTGTCTGTCTGTCTGTCTGTCTGTCTGTCTGTATGTCTGTCTGTCTGTATGTCTGTCTGTCTGTCTGTCTGTCTGTCTGTCTGTCTGTCTGTCTGTCTGTATGTCTGTCTGTCTGTCTGTCTGTCTGTCTGTCTGTCTGTCTGTCTGTATGTATGTCTGTCTGTCTGTCTGTCTGTCTGTCTGTCTGTCTGCCTGCATGCCTGTCTGTCTGTCTGTCTGTCTGTCTGTCTGTCTGTATGTCTGTCTGTCTGTCTGTCTGTCTGTCTGTCTGTCTGTCTGTCTGTCTGTCTGTCTGTCTGTATGTATGTCTGTCTGTCTGTCTGTCTGTCTGTCTGTCTGTCTGTCTGTATGTCTGTCTGTCTGTCTGTCTGTCTGTCTGTCTGTCTGTCTGTATGTCTGTATGTCTGTCTGTCTGTCTGTATGTATGTATGTCTGTCTGTCTGTCTGTCTGTCTGTCTGTCTGTCTGTCTGTCTGCCTGCCTGCCTGTCTGTCTGTATGTCTGTCTGTCTGTCTGTCTGTCTGTCTGTCTGTCTGTCTGTCTGTCTGTCTGTCTGTCTGTCTGTCTGTCTGTCTGTCTGTCTGTCTGTATGTCTGTCTGTCTGTATGTCTGTATGTCTGTCTGTCTGTCTGTCTGTCTGTCTGTCTGTCTGTCTGCCTGCCTGCCTGCCTGTATGTCTGTCTGTATGTCTGTCTGTCTGTCTGTCTGTCTGTATGTCTGTCTGTCTGTCTGTCTGTCTGTCTGTCTGTCTGTCTGTCTGTCTGTCTGTCTGTCTGTCTGTCTGTCTGTCTGTATGTCTGTCTGTCTGTCTGTCTGTCTGTCTGTCTGTCTGTATGTCTGTCTGTCTGTCTGTCTGTCTGTCTGTCTGTCTGTCTGTCTGTCTGTCTGTCTGTCTGTCTGTCTGTCTGTCTGTCTGTCTGTCTGTCTGTCTGTCTGTCTGTCTGTCTGTCTGTCCATCGCCTATATGTCTGGCTGTCCATCCCCTGTATGTTTGTTTATCCATCCCTTGTCTGTCTGTCTGTCCATCCCATCAGTCTGTCCATCCATTCCCTGTCAGTCTGTCCATACCATGTCTGTCTTTCTGTCTGTCCATCGCCTGTCCGTCCATCCCATGTCTGTCTTCTGTCGGTCTGTCCATTCCATGTCTGTCTTTCTGTCTATCCATCTCATGTCTGTCTTTCTGTCTGTCCATCCCTGTTAGTCTGTATCTGTCCATCCCATGTCTGTCTGTCCTTCTCATGTCTGTCTTTCTGTCTGTCCATCCCCTGTATGTCTGTCCATCCCCTGTATGTATGTCCATCCCCTGTCTGTCTGTACATCCCTGTCTCTCTGGCCATCCCATGTCTGTCTTACTGTCTGTCCATTCCCTGTCTGTCTGTCCATCCCATGTATGTCTGTCTGTCTGTATGTCCATCTCATGTCTGTCTTTCTGTCTGTCCATCACCTGTCTGTCTTTCTGTCTGTCCATCCCCTGTCTGTCTGTCCATGCCCTGTCTGTCTATCCTTCTCTTGTCTGTCTTTATGTCTGTCCATCCCCTGTCTGTCTGCCCATCCCATGTCTGTCCATTCCATGTATGTCTGTCCATCCCTGTCTGTCTGGCCATCCCATGTCTTTCTGGCCACCCCATGTCTGTCTTTCTGTCTATCTATCCATCCCCTGTCTGTCTGTCCATCCATCCCCTGTCTGTCTGTCTGTCCATCACATGTCTGTCCATCCCATGTATGTCTGTCTGTACATCCATCCCCTGTCTGTCTGTCCATCCCCTGTCTGTCTTTCCATCCAATGTCTGTCTGTCTGTCCATCCCATGTCTGTCTTTTTGTCTATCCCCTGTCTGTGTGTCTGTCTTTCTGTCTTCCATCCCCTGTCTGTCTGTCTGTCCGTCCATCCCATGTATGTCTGTCCATCCCATGTCTGTCCATCCCCTGTATGTCTGTCTGTCCGTCCATCCCCTGTCTCTCTGTCCATCCACTGTCTGTCTTTATGTCTGTCCATCCCGTCTGTCCATCCCATGTCTGTCCATCACCTGTCTGTCTCACTGTCTGCCCATCCATCCCATGTCTGTCTGTCTGTTTGTCCATCCCCCGTCTGTCTGTCTGTTCATCGCCTGTCTGTCCATCCATCCACCGTCTGTCTGTTCATCACCTGTATGTCTGTCTGTCCATCCCCTGTCAGTCTGTCTGTCTGTCCATCCCCTGTCTGTCTGTCTGTCCGTCCATCCACTGTCTGTCTGTTCATCACCTGTATGTGTGTCTGTCCATCCCCTGTCAGTCTGTCTGTCCATCCCCTGTCTTTCTGTCCTTTGGTGCAGTTGTTTGTCCTTCATCCCATTCATCCATCCATCCACCCATCTGTCTTGTTACAGGTCATACATCAATAAATCAGAGCTGGTTTATTAGACTCTTGTCCTTTCTGTCCCTATGCAGGACCCCCAAACACACCCAGGTGTGTATGTACTGTATGTGTGTTTACATTCTTTATTTTTTTTATATACTGTATGTGTGTTTGTGTACAAGCTCGTTCATTTGTGCCAACAGTACATTTGCTTGAGTATGTGTGATATGTCTACATGTGTGTGTGTGTACACATTAGTTTCTGTATATTTGTGTCTTCATGCATATTATGTGTGTGTGTGTGTGTGTGTGTGTGTGTGTGTGTGTGTGTGTGTGTGTGTGTGTGTGTGTGTGTGTGTGTGTGTGTGTGTGTGTGTGTGTGTGTGTGTGTGTATGTTTGTGTGCGTATTTATATTATTTGTGTGTATGTGTGTGTATTTGTGAGTGAATGTGCGTGTGTGTATGTACAGTATGTGTGTATATTTGTGTGCATGTTTATGTGTGTGTGTATGCATGTATATGTACCTATGTGTGTGTGTCTGTGTGTGTATGTATGTATGTATGTATGTATGTATCTATGTGTGTGTATGTATGTATGTATGTATGTACCTATGTGTGTGTATGTATGTATCTATGTATGTGTGTTAGGGGTGTAATGGTACACAAAAACCACGGTTCGGTACGTACCTCGGTTTTGAAGTCAAGGTTCGGTACGGGTTTTCGGTACAGCGTGGGAAAGTTTGGCTTTCCATGTTCCACTCAGGGGTGATGTAGTGTGCAGTAACTAATTGTACTTGTAGGGCTGTCAATGAATATTCTATATTGAAATTAATAATCGACTTGTAAATTATTTTTTAATAATTATATTAGATTGTGAAAAAAACTGCCCCCGGTGGGCGGTCGTTAGTGGTTAACATACCGTTGTATTCGTCCGGTACACTACACAGCCGTTCGGTACGGTACGGTACACAGTGAAACGGTTCGGTTCGGTATGTATACGTGTACCTTTACACCCCTATGTATGTATATATGTGTGTGTGTGTGTGTGTGTGTGTGTGTGTGTGTGTGTGTGTGTGTGTGTGTGTGTGTGTGTGTGTGTGCGTGTGCGTGTGTGTGTGTGTGTGTGTGTGTGTGTGTGTGTGTTGAACATTGGCCTCAGCTGACCCTCCTGTGCTAGAGGGGATATTCCACTCCATTCCTCCCTGTTGTGAAGGACTTTATTTGGGGGAAATTTCTATAAATCATTTTGTCATTTACACATACAACCATATTCTGGACAGCGTTGATTTGGAATGAGGGGGCGTTTTATAAATAAACGTATACAGGCAGGCTGAGAGGGGTGGGGGGTGACACACACACACACACACAAATGCATGCATGCATGTACACACACACTCCCCCTCTCCACTGTGACACGGCCATAACTCACACCACACTACCGGGTACTGTGAATTATGACAGCCCCTCAGTGCTGCTGAACCTGTGTGTGTGGTGGCTTGTTTGTCCGTGGTGCTTGCATATGTGTGTGTGTGTGTGTGTGTGTGTGTGTGTGTGTGTGTGTGTGTGTGTGTGTGTGTGTGTGTGTGTGTGTGTGTGTGTGTGTGTGTGTGTGTGTGTGTGTGTGTGTGTGTGTGTGTGTGTGTGTGTGTGTGTGTGTGTGTGTGTGTGTGTGTGTGTGTGTGTGTGTGTGTGTGTGTGTGTGGGGGGGGTGTGGGGGGGGGTGTGGGTGTGTGTGTGTGAGAGCTAGAGAGAGTTTACAGCACATGATGATAGAAGTCCAACCCCAGTGTCCTTGTCTGTCCCTCAGTAAACTTTTCATTGGGTCAGACATTAGCATAGCAGGCTAACTATAACCTATGTGATGGATGGAGGGACAACCTCAACAATGACTCTATGTGATCTGACCCATGTTTGAATGAAAGGTCCCAACATAGACTGTCGGATCCATGAAATGAAATGAAAATAAAAATAAAAGAAAGAAAAGAAAATAAGTGCAAACATTTATCTTGAACAAAGAATATTGTGACAAAGTACTGACAACTGTGCAAATCAGCAATTATATCGACACAAGCCATGTTGTCTATTTTTCATTTTATTTATGTAAGAGCAACATCAGATTCAGAATCACAAAAATGTGAGAGAAACAAGCATGTAATTCGTGCATGTTAATGCGAGCAGGAAACCACCCATTTCTAACATATTTTGCTGCCTTGACCTGAGCACTGTAGCCATATGCTTTGCAATTACCTAGTGGCAAGGTTGTAGACAAAGGATAGCTGGATAACTTGCACACTTACGTTGTACATTTTTACCTTTTATTATAGCGCCACCATCTGGCCATCATGGAGCCAATATGTGTCATGTTTAGTGTCTTCCCCAAAAATTCAGGTGCAGGTGATTGATTGATTGAAAATGTAATTAACAGATTGCAGAATGCATACAATACAGTGCGGTTCAATACACAATTGTTAAGGGGATGCAGACCAGAGAAAGACTTTCGTCTTGTTTACATCAGGGTCAGTGGCGGCTCTACCACTAGGGGCGCTAGGGCGCCGACCCACCTGTTGACCCACCTGTTAAATCAGAGAAGAAGAAAAAAAAACTTTTAGTTTTTTGTTTTATAGCCCTATAAATAATATAAACATGTTTAAAATGAATAATATTTACTCGTTTTAAGTATGTTTGTATTTCCAATGCACAATATAACGTTATTATTTAAAATAAAAAACACTCGTTTTCCTGAGCAGGAAGTGACGCACTTTTTTTAATTTTTTAATTTTTACGTATTTCTCGGCCCGGGGCTAGACGCGAGTGCGCGTCACAGTTTGATTGCTGTATCCGTCACAGCCAATCAGTGCGTAACGCGTTGTGCATTGAAATATGACTATTATGTTGGAATCCGGGCGCGATTTGAAGCGGTCTAGGCAGCAGCGTGAAGAATTTCCGTAGCCGCATTTTCGTGGAGACGCTCTCTGATTGGCCGACGCGATGCCAGTACTTTTTTCCGTAGCCGCATTTCTCGGGTTGGCTTAGAGAGAATGCGCCAGGAGGAGGTAGTTCTTGGTCGGATCACAGCAGTTCAGTCGACTCGTCAACAACAACAGCAACCAGTTCACAATAGAGAAAAAGAAAAGACGCCTTCGGTTTATTCAAGTGTGGGGGGGAGGTTGGGTAGGAGGGGCGGGTGGGGGACACTGTACAACTGTACAAGCAAAACTGTACATTGGAATATTGACAAGACCATACTTGGTAATTTTTACTGTACATTGGAGGGGGTTGTGTTAGGACATTTACAGGGGCCAGTTTCGAATTGCAGTCTCCCGTAGGTGTTTTTTGAGAGTGTTTTTGAAAGTGGGTAGTGATTCACATTCCTTTACAGCTTTGGGTAGGGCGTTCCACATTGATGTGGCATAATTGCGAAACGTGTTTAGTCCCTTGTTTGAGCCGAATCTGGGTTTAACATGATTTGTGGAGCTCCCTCTGGTGTTGTGATCGTGGTATTCACTGACTTTTGGGAAGTATTTTGACATGTACATGGGTACCTTGGTCATGTAGTGTATCTTGTAGACCAGGCCCATTGCAAGTTGCTGTACTCTGTCGTCTACTCTAAGCCATCCTAGGTTGTCAAAGTGGGCAGGGGTGAGGTGGGTTCTAGGAGTAAGGTCAAGCAGTAGTCTGACCAAACTACTTTGTTTTTAGCGCCTTTGAGGTGCTTTGGTACCATGAGGTGCAAGCATAGTCGTAGTACCCTTGAATGAGTGCTCCTGCCAGAGTCTTCAGGGTATTCTTGTTTACCAGTGAGGAAATCTGGTACAAGAATCGAGTTCGTTGGTTGACTTTTTTTATTACATTGGATGCCATTTTGTCACAGGAAAGATTTGCCTCTAGGATGGAACCCAGGTAGGTAATATCTTCTTTCCTTGTGACAATATTGTCACCCACTGTAACTGAGAAGCCGTCGGTCTTGCTGAGTTTGTTATTTGAACCGAAGAGAATGGACTCTGATTTGCCCATGTGTAATGATAGTTATCAGCGAGCCATATGCAGATTTTGCCTAGTTCTGAGCTGAGGGTTTTTTCTACCTGTAACTTGTTCTTGTCAGAGACCAGCAGGGCTGAGTCGTCCGCAAACAGGAACAAGTTGCAGTCACAAGCTGACGACATGTAATTTGCATAAATTAGGAACAGTAGCGGACCTAGTATGCTTCCTTGTGGAACACCACAGCTTACTGTGAGGGGGGGGGGGGGGGGTAGGGTACCGTTTACCTCCACCATCTGCTCTCTCCCCTCCAGGTAGGATTGCATCCAGCTCACTGATAGACTATCAAAACCAATTGCTTTTAGCTTGTCAATCAGAATGGTGTGATTGACAGTGTCGAAGGCCTTTTGTAGGTCCAGCATGACCATGGCGCAGTATTTGCCCGCGTCCACCTCTTGTTTGATGTGGTTGTTTAAATAGAGAAGGCATGTGTCAGTGGAGTGGGATGTTCTGAAGCCAGATTGGAATTCGTAGATTAGATTTTTTTCCGCGAGGTATTTTTCGACCTGTTCGTATACAACTTTTTCCATGACTTTCGAGATGGAGGTAAGGATAGAAACAGGGCGGTAGTTGCCTGGGTCTAATTTACTGCCTTTTTTGTGCAGGGGTGTTAATCTCGCAATTTTGAAGTCCTTGGGGACGTGTCCCTGTTTTATGGAGAGGTTTATTATGTGTGTGATGACTGGGGTGATGGCGGCTGCTGAGTCTCTGAGGAATTTGGAGGGGATGTTGTCATGGCCAGTGGCCTTGTTAGGTTGGAGGGCGCTCAGTTTTTTGAGTACCTCATCTGTTGTTACCATTTCCAGTTTGAAGTCGTCTTTGTGGACCCCTAGGTTCTTGTAGTATGCTACTATGTGTTCTACCCCATAATGCCCCGAGTGGGAGGGTAGTTTGTTTACCAGTGTTGTGGCTATGTTTGTGAAGAAACTATTTAAGTAATTGGCTACATCCAGCTTGTCTGTGATGAGCGTGTTGTCCGTTTTTATGTTTATGTTTGAGAATCTGGTTTTAAGTTTTTTACTGCAGCCTAGTTGGTTATTGAGTAATTTCCAAAGTTCACGTGGTTTGTTTTTGTTTTCCTCGGTTTTGTCATTGATGAAATTATTTTTTGCTGTTTTGATCATGGAGTTTACGTCATTTCTTAGTCTTAGTCTGTTTCTTTCAAGTTTGAGTTCAGTCACGTGGGCTTGGAGTTCACTGCTCGTGCTTATGGTAAGCTTTGACTGACTTTTACGAAACTCAGAGCATTTTTTGTCTCTGGTTTTCATAGCGGTCAGTATTTCAGTGTGCATCCACGGCTCCGCGCGATTTTTTACCCTGGTGGTTCTTAGGGGGGACATGTTGTTTAGTATCGTTGAAAATTTGGTTTTGAAGCCAAGCCATGTTTCTTGAACCAGTGTACCATTGAGCTCATCTGACCAGTCCAGACTCTCCAGTTCATGGTTAAAGGCCTCAGTAGAGTAGGTTTTGATGTCTCTAGATGTGACTGTTTTGTGACAGCCAGCCTTTTGTTTTAGCTTTTTGCGGGTACAGAATATCATATAATAATGATCACTTAACCCGCATGCTATAACCCCTTTATTGCCGATCTTGGACTTGTCAGAGGTCAGGATGAGGTCAATGGTAGTCTGAGTTGACTCACATACACATGTGGGTTGCGTGATCAGCTGGCTGAGACCGTGCAGATCACAAAACCTATTGTAGAATTTGAAGACGGGTGCATCTTTTTGTTGCATATCCGTGTTCCAATCCCCAATAAGAATAATTTCTGCATCCTCAGCTTCAGCTAAGCACGCATCCAACACATCATAAAATCCATTTTGGTCTGGCGGTCTGTAAATTGTGCCGACTAGAACAGATTTAGCCCTTTCAAATAGAATTTCTACAATTTTTTTTTTTTTTTTTACTTTCTTTTTTAGCGTTTATCGCTTTTTCTGTTCAAGCATGACCGACAGAAACAGGTTGAAATGGGATGTAGAGCAGGGGAAGACATTCTGAGAAATGACGGCGGGTCCGGGAATCGAACTCGTGTCCCCCAGATCCGCGACGAGCACGGTTTTCCCCGACGCAGAAATAGCGCCGAGATATGCGGTGAGCTACGGGAGCTCCCCTACAAAAACAGTTTCAATAGCCTCATGATCTAGGTCTGTACGGTTAATACATTTGGTGTCTTTATGAATGTACATACAGACAC
Source organism: Notolepis coatsorum (assembly GCF_963971535.1). Lineage (NCBI taxonomy): Eukaryota > Metazoa > Chordata > Actinopteri > Aulopiformes > Paralepididae > Notolepis > Notolepis coatsorum. The sequence goes on from NC_140166.1 coordinate 103,443,928, forward strand.
CTCCTCCATGCCTGTTCCTGTCATTGCAGTAGGAGTAGGAAGACGTTGGGAACTAGGCTAATAGAGGAACCTACTTCCAGTGACTGACGCTAAGCTAGGCTAACAGTGCGCGTCTTCCTACTCCTACTGCATGCACAGAGAAGAAAAAAGGTATGTATCTTCTTGTCTAACTCCAGGGTAGATGGCAAATAAGCTCATTTCCCAAAATGTTGGAGTTTTCCTTTAACCTCTTCCGCCCATGCGGTCCGACGCTGGACCGCAAATGACATCACGTCATAAATCAAGCTCTCCAGACTGTCTGACATAATTATCGTTATTTTTTTCAAACGTATTCAAGAATAAACATCATAACCATGTCACAACAGCAGTTATAATGTATATTTTCATCAATACGTTTGTTTACCAATAGGTTAAAGTGTTATTAGTGAGATTTTAGTTTTTGAAATGTGTTTGTTGTGGTCGCGGAGATCCGCCATTTTGAATAAGTGGCCTGTGCTGAATGATGGAAAATGTAGTAATTTTTAGAAGAGGACACCCAGAGCTTTCAATGAGCATTGGAATTTTTTTAAACTACACTTCCCAAAGGCTTCTAGCTTTCTGCAAGCAAATTACTTCCTGATTATAATTTTTTATTTCTCTTATGGATTATGTACCACAAAACTGAACGTTATTGGCATATATTGGAGCACAGTTAGTTTGTCTCCCCTATGTTGAGCATTTAGCAACCATCCGATTTTGTCACGATGGGGTTAGGTAGAATGCAATAATACAGAAAGGGAAGGAATGGAGGAGGCAGAGGCGAGGAGTGAAGCTTGGAGAAGGGTGTTTACTGTAGAATCCAGTGCAATAAGGAAAAATACAGAAACTACATAACAACTTCACAATACAAAACAACAAACACTAAGACATACTAGAGGGAGAACAGTGCGACACAACGTGGAGGAACAGGGGGTAACTGGAGGAATGTCGCCACACAGAAGGGAGGACAGACAGAACCCTATATACCCCAACTAATTAACAATTAAGAACACCTGGCCAAAACAGAATCACAAACAACACCTAGACAATAAGCAAAGAACAACTAAACACAAAAGCAACTCCTAACAACCCAACAGTACACCACATCACACAAGGGAAGGGAAAGTCAACAACAGTACACACCATGACACCACATTAATCATACTATTAATTATTGTTATCACAGTAGTCAGGATGTCCAGTGTACTGGAGCGCACCGATTGTTTGTCACCACTAGAGGGTGGTAGGGCGCCAATGTCAGGCAGAGGGCCAATGTCAGATAGAGGGCATTGCCCAAAGTTAGGTGGAGGATACTGCCCAATGTTACCATCCTGCCCAGTCCAGCCAGGACCGGGCCTAGGATCCTGACAGTACCCCCCCCTCAACGGGTGGCTTCCAGACACCCGAAAACAACGTCCATAAGCAGGTGAGGGAGGAAGCCGGAACCCCGGAGAGGACCCAGGGAGAGGACCCGAAGACGAGGGACCAGGAGGCTGAACGAAAAACCCAGGAGGGGCATAGCAGCCAGGGGGGTAGAAAACGGGCGCAGATGCCCGGAGAGGGAGGGTGGGGACGGGAACAGAGGCCCGGGGAGGAGGACTGGACCTGGGAACAGAGGTCCGACGAGGGGGGGTGGGGATGGGCACCGAGACCCGGGGAGGGGGGCAGAACCTGAGAACCGAGGCCCGACGAGGAGGGCTGGACCTGGGAAGCGAGGTCCGACGAGGGGGGGTGGGTACAGGTGTAGAAGCCCGGGAAGGGGAGCTGGACCCTGGAGCCGGATCCCGGACGAGAGGCCCTCCAGCCGCCGGGCTAGGGACCGGTTCAGGAGAGCCGGAATGGAGGTGCGGCGGCGACGACCCCCGGAGCAGGATCCCACGCAGGCCCTGGCGAAGACCACGGCGAAGACCCCGGCGGAGACCACGGCGAGGACCAGGACGCCGATCACGGCGCAGAGCTGGACCAGACGGGGAGCCAGGATCCGTCGAAGAGCCGGGAGCCGGCATGGCAGCCGGACCAGGTGGAGAGGCCGGGCAGGGCGTGGAGACCGGATCGGTCTCGGCGGCGAGGCGTGGTGTAGGATCCGGGGATGAGGAGCCAGGACCCAGAGCAGAGGCTGGACTGGGCGTGGAAGCTGGACCAGCTGTGGAGGCCTTACTAGCCATACTAGCCTCGGGGGCTAGGCTAACTGTGGGCCCTGGACTCACTGTGGGAACTGTGCTAGCTGAAAATGCCTGGCTAGCTTGGGACATCTGGTCCGTCTCAGGTACTAGGCTCACCCTGAACCTGGAGCCTAGTCTGGCAGTGGAGACTGTGCTAGCTGGAGACATCTGGTCTGTCTCCGCTACCAGGATCACCCTGAACCTGGAGCCTAGGTTGGCAGTGGGCGTCTGGTTAGCTACTGTAGCGGGGCTAACAGGCGGAGCTGTGCTAACTGAGGACGGCCGGTTAGCTATTGACACAAAGCTAACCGGCGGAGCTATGTTAGCTGTGGAAGTCTGGTTAGCTGTCTCGGGCGTGGAAGCCGGAACAGCTGTGGAGGCCTTGTTAGCCATACTAGCCTCAGGGGCTAGGATAACTGTGAGCCCTGGACTCCCTGTGAGAACTGTGCTAGCTGGGAATGCCTGGCTAGCTTGGGACATCTGGTCCGTCTCCGGTACTAGGCTCACCCTGAACCTGGAGCCTAGTCTGGCAGTGGAGACTGTGCTAGCTGGAGACATCTGGTCTGTCTCAGATACTAGGCTCACCCTGAACCTGGAGCCTAGTCTGGCAGTGGAGACTGTGCTAGCTGGAAACGGCCGGTTAGCTATTGAAACGAAGCTAACGGGCGGAGCTAGGTTAGCTGGGAGTGGCTGGTTAGCTATTGACACAAAGCTAACGGGCGGAGCTAGGTTAGCTGGGAGTGGCTGGTTAGCTATTGACACAAAGCTAACCGGCGGAGCTAGGTTAGCTGAGAGTGGCTGGTTAGCTATTGACACGAAGCTAACGAGCGGAGCTAGGTTAGCTGGGAGTGGCTGGTTAGCTATTGACACAAAGCTAACCGGCGGAGCTATGTTAGCTGTGGACGTCTGGTTAGCTGTATGAGCGGAGCTAACGGGTCAAGCTGTACCAACTGGGGACGTCTGGCCATCTATAGTGGCGGAGCTAACAGGAGGAGCTGTGCTAACTGGGGATGGCCGGTCAGCTATTGGCACAAAGCTAACCGGCGGAGCTAGGTTAGCTGTGGACGTCCGACCGGCGATGGACATCCGAGCAACCTCAGCGGCTGTGGGAGGATCTAGGCTGACCGTAAGCCTGAGAACAGTCGGCAGGCTAGCTACCCTAGCCTTCGGCTTATGCTTCTCCATGAGGACAGCAACATGTCCAGCCATCTCCCACATCGCCGTCTGCAGTGTCGGATTCTCAGTGGCGACCTGGTCGATCTTCCGGAGTAGGAACCCCCATTTGGCCAGTGAGTAACTCTTCATGTCACCGGCCATCAGGGCCAGGACAACGGTGATGGTATCGCTTGCCTTTCCTGCTGCATTCGTTAATGTTGGTGGCGACATTCTGTCACGATGGGGTTAGGTAGAATGCAATAATACAGAAAGGGAAGGAATGGAGGAGGCATAGGCGAGGAGTGAAGCTTGGAGAAGGGTGTTTACTGTAGAATCCAGTGCAATAAGGAAAAATACAGAAACTACACAACAACTTCACAATACAAAACAACAAACACTAAGACATACTAGAGGGAGAACGGTGCGACACGACATGGAGGAACAGGGGGTAACTGGAGGGATGTCGCCACACAGAAGGGAGGACAGACAGAACCCTATATACCCCAACTAATTAACAATTAAGAACACCTGGCCAACACAGAATCACAAACAACACCTAGACAATAAGCAAAGAACAACTAAACACAAAAGCAACTCCTAACAACCCAACAGTACACCACATCACACAAGGGAAGGGAAAGTCAACAACAGTACACACCATGACACCACATTAATCATACTATTAATTATTGTTATCACAGTAGTCAGGATGTCCAGTGTACTGGAGCGCACTGATTGTTTGTCACCACTAGAGGGTGGTAGGGCGCCAATGTCAGATAGAGGGCATTGCCCAAAGTTAGGTGGAGGATACTGCCCAATGTTACCATCCTGCCCAGTCCAGCCAGGACCGGGCCTAGGATCCTGACAGATTTGAAATCAGTTTAAAAATGGCGGAGCTCTTGCAAGAATAAAAAACCTACTGTACATACATTATATTTTATTATCTGTTCTTCATGCACGTCTGGTGATACTAAATCCAAATTGAACTTCGTCATTTGAAAGACAATATTTGGCCCAATCCATACAGGTGGGAATTGGCTATAATAAAGTAATTTATATGCCTGCTATTCTATATTCTATAATAATATTTCAAATTGCATTGGTCTGGATGGGAGAATTCAGTACTGTATCTACAAAACCTTCTGTTTAATGAATGAAATGAAGTTTATTTTTCGGTCTTGTTTACAGACAAATAAAACACACATGTGTGGACTTACAAAAGGAAAATAAAAAATAAAAAGAAATCACAAATGTACATATTCAAGGCAAGCTCACACACAAAATCCAAAATCAACCACAGAAAAAAAGGAATAGGCTGAAGCACATGCTTATTTTTGCCTATCCTTTACAAATTCTTAAACTAAATATAAAAAGAAAAATCATCTTCCCTTTATTAATTGCCTTCGATTTTTTGTACACGTGATTTCAAGAAGGTACTGAACGATCTCAGTGGCAGTTTTTCATATCTGGTAATTTTTTGCATGTTGTTATTCACTCTCAAAGATGCAATGAAAAATCATAATTCATATTCTCCTTTGTTTCATCACAATTTAAGCAAGCCTAGTAATATACACAATATTTCTGACACTGGGAATACATTCACTGAGGTCCATAGATGTCCCTAGATACCAAGAACATGCAAATGGACCTTGTAGAAGTAGAGCAATATTCCATTTACTTAGGTATGTATTTTAAACAGATTTTCAGAAAATAGGGCTCTGGGCTTAACTCATTGGACGCCAGACCTGATGATAGTCGGGTTAACTCGCCATCGCTAGAGCGCCAATCACGAGTATAGTCGGGTTTTAATCGTTATTTCTTTTATTAGTGATATCCATTAATTTGCATCCATCCCGCCGGATGTTATCGTTGGGAATGGGTGTGAGCTCGCAAAAGGGCAAATATCGCCCCCTACGCCTTCAGGCTGGTATTGCACTCCAATGGAAATGACTAGAAATCACCAAAACTATACTCGTATTCAAAACGGTATAAAACGGAAATGTACCGATGAAAAAACAATCCGTTTTGTACATGTTGACTGCAAGCAACTCACTGATAATTGACGAGTGTATTAGACCCATAGCTATCATTTAAGATATATTTTAAGCACTCGCAAAGCTCCCACTCCTCCCATTGATTAAAGTGGTGGTCATCTAGACCTATACCGGGCATATAGCTCCGGCGCTGAATGAGTTAAGAGATTAAGAGGTTAACAGATTAAAAAAACGAAAATCTCTTAATTTGGGTTTTTTGCATGAATGCATGTGTACACTACATGCCAAATGTTTGACCAATGGCCAAATATCCTTATTTTCTTTTTATTTTAAAATTCGCCTATTCAAAAGTCAATGACCCACCCTCAAAGTCTATACCTCTTAAGACTGGCTTTCCCCTCCGCTCTCCATGTTTTTATTGCCTAGTTTTTCATTCATGTTATTATTTTATGTCTTTATTAAACTATTTTAATGCTATGTAAAGCATGTTTGAGTATTTAGAAAAGCTAAAAAATTTGTTACTAGATTTATTATTATTATTAGACTGCTTGTTAACTTCTCCTGGGCTGCCTGGTTGCTTTTGCTCTTGATTGTACCGTCCGGCCAGTGTTTGCCCACAATTGCACTAGAGGAAAAAATACAGTCATACATTGTTGAGATCTACAGCAAATATATACACACACACACACACGCACGCACGCACGCACGCACGCACGCACGCACGCACGCACGCACGCACGCACGCACGCACGCACGCACACACACACACACACACACACACACACACACACACACACACACACACACACACACACATGCATGGGCGGAAACCTTACCTTTGAGGTAATAAGTTAAATCACCTCCCTCACAGCATATTTATTTGATTCAACTCAAAAAGCCAATGCAGGGTAACTTAAAAAATTTAGGTTGACTTTTGTACACTGTTGTGTGTGTGTGTGTGTGTGTGTGTGTGTGTGTGTGTGTGTGTGTGTGTGTGTGTGTGTGTGTGTGTGTGTGTGTGTGTGTGTGTGTGTGTGTGTGTGTGTGTGTGTGTGTGTGTGTGTGTGTGTGTGTGTGTGTGTGTGTCAGTAGCGGCTGCTGGATTCTTCTGCACTTGGGGCGCTATACCAAACATTTTGCAAACATGTACAAGGCACGCATTGGCGAATATTATCACCATTGCCATTGATCAATATATGATCACAGTCAGTCAAATGCAACCACGTT
>NC_140166.1:103450683-103543183 GCF_963971535.1 Notolepis coatsorum
GTATTTCCGGTGCTTTTAGACGTCGCTCTTTTATTTTGAAACCCCCCGACCGGAAGTAAAAATTATGCTTATTTTTCTGCTTGTTTTTCCAGTTCTGTGTTTGTTGGTTTTAACGTTACCTGTTCTATTAAATTAATTGATTGCTGTTTAACTTGTCCGTGTCCAGTCCTTTCGATTAGCCCCACCGTTCATTGTAAACAATGATGCATGTAATTATATTAACGTTACTGTGTTGTTGTAGCTATGTTAATAAATTCTGAATGGCATTAACGTTAGTTGGGTATGATAGCATTAAATAGCATCAACGCTAGCTGGCTGGCTACAACGAATTCTCACAAACTGGCATCGTAAAATATCAACACCAGCCATGGGAATAACTTTAATCATCAAGGTAAGAGGATTTGAAGGCGTATGCAATGGAAGTGCCCGGCGGCTCCACTTTGTTGAAATGTACATATAACTAGGGCTATAGGATAACCACCGGTTAATTCGCAATTTTTTATTGGTTTGTCATGACAAACTAATTACATAATCCAACATATGTGTAAGAAACGAACATATTCCAGTCAACGGTATATTTTTTTAATGATTCGTTACGGCGAAATCAATACTTCCATTTGTATAAATTACATTAACTCAAGGATAGTATTCCTGCCTGCAGGACCAATATTATTCTATGACAGCCCCGCCCCCATTTGCTAACCAACCAATCACTGCTACGCAACATCAACGCAACGGTTGTTCAGATTCGATTTTGGGGAGAGGTACGCAACATCCTCACAACACACTCTACAACACCCTCTGCAACATGTTGCATTGAAGTCGCGCTGATGTTGTGTTTCAGTTGCGTTGCAGTTGCTGTAGCATGTAGAGGCCTTAATGGTATACTACTGTAACTAGAATACCATGGAAGTACCAACAAATTATGATTCGTAATTCGTAGCTTACGGTATGAAATGTTGTGCAGCAACAATGTGTTGCATTTCCTACGATGCACAAAAAGTTCCTGAGGTTGTAGAGTTGCTGCTTGTTGTTGACTTTTGTGATTAAATTAAATAACCATTATGATTAAAGGGGCACTTCAACAAAAAACTGTTTATAAAAGTAATTTGCTAAATCGTTTAGTTTGACAGTTATTGAGAGTAAATTAGTTTAAATATGACCACCAATGATGTCATCTGGGATTACATTACTTAATTACAGCATCATTACATTATGAAAAATAGTAATACCTTGTCTTATAGGGACTGCTACCTTATCATTGCATTGAGCTGTAATTGACACAACATGATTCAATGTCCCCAATTACATCAATGGTGGCCATATTAAAGCAAATTTACTTTCAATAACTGTCAGAATGAATGTGTGCAAAACCGTTTTTGGATGTGTGAGATTATGTGCAAAATAAATCAGCATTGTCTTTTGGTGAAGTGGCCCTTTAACGTTAGGTTAAGTATCACAGTTTAGTTTGGAACCCAATGTGCAGACAAAGAGAAACGGCAGACAGGTATTTTAATTAGAATGGTCAGTGTCCAGGCATGGGGTCAATACATGGGGAAGATACTCATATAGTCCAGGGTGTGCGTGGGGGCAAGAGAGTCAGACAGGCGGGGGTCAGAGTGGGTACGGGATAGTCAGCCAGGCAGGGGTCAAGATGGAGTAGAGCACAGATAATCGTCAGACAGGCGGGGTTCAGAGCAGGTCCTTGTGAGCCAGCCAGTGTCTCCAGAACTTCACCAGGCTGGGGAGAGAGGACAGAGTTAAGCACGGTCAAACCACATGAGGTCCAGGCGAACAACTAGATGTAACAGAATAGGGAACAAGAGCAAAGTAACACAACTAACTGGTAACGAGAGTTTACTATCTGGCAGCCTCTCAACATCTGGGGCAGGGTTATATCCCTGACATAATAGGCCAGGTCAGATTATCTGCCATGCTGAACACCACACCTGAACCTACTTAATCAATAAAGAGAGCGGGAGAAGGGAAAAGAGAGAGAGAGAGAGAGAGAGAGAGAGAGAGAGAGAGAGAGAGAGAGAGAGAGAGAGAGAGAGAGAGAGAGAGAGAGAGAGAGAGAGAGACAGACAGAGAGAGAGAGAGAGAGACAGAGAGTGTTAGGGTTAGGGTTAGGGGTGCTGAGAGAGTGAGAACGCAATTGCAGAGGGAAGAGATGTCGAGACAGGAGGCAGAGACGAAGTAGTAGTAAATGATAAAATGTATTTGCAGAGCAAGCCGGTAAACAAGGCATGTTACAAAAGAACAAAACAGACTCAGCCGAGCTGGCACTGATGAACAACGAACTGTGAACACGAACATAAAAGGCAACAAAACAGAATACTATCGAACACCTACTTAGACAAGAACAACACTACAGGGTGAGGACAACGTCGACAGGAACAGAGGGAACAGAGGAGTAATGTCACCACACAGAGAAGCAGACCGAACACACATATGGCCAACCCAGTCTAAAACACAGAATCACAAACAACACCTAGACACAAAAGCATTGACACCATAAACACAACTAGACACAAAGGCAATGACACACACAACAACCAGACAGGGGGACGACATCAAACACAGACAGGAATGGCCCAGGATAACAAATAATTAGAAATCCACTCAATTATTTGAAACCAACATAAGATGGCCGACCGCACCATCGGGCTTAGGTCACCAGAGGGAGGTAGGGAGCCAATGTCAGGGGGAAGGAAATATCCACTGTCATTTTCATGCCCGGCCCAGCAAGGACCGGACCTGGGAACGTAACAGTACCTCCCCCTCAACGGGGGGCTTTCAGACCCCCGAGAATAGCGTCCGGACACAGGCGAAGGAGGAAGCCGGAACCCCGTAAGGAACCCGGAGAGGACCCGGAGACCTGGGGCCGGGAGCCCGAGCAAAAAACCCAGGAGGGGTATAGCAGCCCGGAGGGCTGAACACGGGTGCACAAGCCCGGAGAGGGGGGGTGGGAATGGGAACCGAGGCCTGGAGAGGAGAGGCAGGGAAAGAAACAGGGAGCCGGAGAGGAGAGCTGGACCTAGGAACAGAGGCCCGACGAGGGGGGGTGGGGATAGGTGCAGAAGCCCGGAGCGGCGGCCTGGACCCGGGAACAGAGGCCCGACGAGGGGGGGTGAGGATGGGTGCCGAGACCTGGAGAGGGGGGGTGGGAATGGGTCTCGAAACCTGGAGAGGGGAGCTGGAACGGAGGTGCGGCGGCGATGACCCCCGGAGCAGGATCCAGCGCAGACCATGGCGAAGACCATGGCGAAGACCACGGCGAAGACCACGGCGAAGACCAGGGCGCCGACCACGGCGTACGGCTGAACCAGACGGGGAGCCAGGACCAGTCGAGGAGCCAGGATCTGACGAGAAGCCAGGACCAGTCGAGGAGCCGAGATCCACTGTAGCAGCCAGGCTAGGTGTAGAGGCTGGGCAGGAGGCAGAGACCGGATCGGTCTCGGCGGCGAGGCGTGGTGTAGGATCCGGCGATGAGGGACCTGGAACAGTGACAGCCGGAGCTGCGCTGACCGGAACCAGGCTGGCAGCGATGGCCGGATCAGCTGTGGAGGCCTTGCTAGCGATACTAGCCCTGCTCGCCCTCCGAGCCTTGCCAGGCCTAGGAGGTTGGCAAACTACGGGGACTAGGCTAACCGTGGGGCCTGAAAGAGCTGTAGGGATTAGGCTAGCAGTGGGGACTGTGCTAGCTGGGGAAGCCTGGCTAGCTACTGGAGTGAAGCTAACGGGCGGGGCTGTGCTAGCTGTGGACGCCAGGTTAGCTACAGGAGCGATGCTAACGGGCGGAGCTGTGCTAGCTGGAGACGCCTGGTTAGCTATAGGAGCGATGCTAACGGGTGGAGCTGTGCTAGCTGGGGACGCCTGGTTAGCTATAGGAACGATGCTAACGGGCGGAGCTGTGCTAGCTGGGGACTCCTGGTTAGCTATAGGAGCAATGCTAATGGGCGGAGCTGTGCTAGCTGGGGACTCCTGGTTAGCCATAGGAATGATGCTAACGGGTGGAGCTGTGCTAGCTGGGGACTCCTGGTTAGCTATAGGAGCGATGCTAACGGGCGGATCATCTGGAACCAGAACACCCACTCGGCTGGTGAGTAATTCTGTATGTCACCGTTCATCAGGCTCCGGATGATCCTCATGGTATCGGCCACACCTTCTGCTGCGTTCTTTGGTGGTGGTGACATTCTGTTAGGGTTAGGGGTGCTGAGAGAGTGAGAACGCAATTGCAGAGGGAAGAGATGTCGAGACAGGAGGCAGAGACGAAGTAGTAGTAAATAATAAAATGTATTTGCAGAGCAAGCCGGTAAACAAGAACAAAACAGACTCAGCCGAGGCACTGATGAACAACGAACTGTGAACACGAACATAAAAGGCAACAAAACAGAATACTATCGAACACCTACTTAGACAAGAACAACACTACAGGGTGAGGACAACGTTGACAGGAACAGAGGGAGCGGAGGAGTAATGTCACCACACAGAAAAGCAGACGGAACACACATATACACTGACTAATTACAATTGGCCACACCTGGCCAACCCAGTCTAAAACACAGAATCACAAACAACACCTAGCCTAGACACAAAACCATTGACACCATAAACACAACTAGACACAAAGGCAATGCCACACACAACAACCAGACAGGGGGACGACATCAAACACAGACAGGAATGGCCCAGGATAACAAATAATTAGAAATCCACTCAATTATTTGAAACCAACATAAGATGGCCGACCGCACCATCGGGCTTAGGTCACCAGAGGGAGGTAGGGAGCCAATGTCAGGGGGAAGGAAATGTCCACTGTCATTTTCATGCCCAGCCCAGCAAGGACCGGACCTGGGAACGTAACAGAGAGAGAGAGAGAGAGAGAGAGAGAGAGAGAGAGAGAGAGAGAGAGAGAGAGAGAGAGAGAGAGAGAGAGAGAGAGAGAGAGAGAGAGAGAGAGAGAGAGAGAGAGAGAGAGAGAGAGAGAGAGAGAGAGAGAGAGAGAGAGAGAGAGAGAAGGAGCCATGACATAAGGTTAGGTTAAGGGTAGGTTAAGGTTAGGTTAATGGTTAGTTAGTTAGTTAGTTAGTTAGTTAGTTAGTTAGTTAGTTGGTTGGTTGGTTGGTTAGTTAGTTAGTTAGTTAGTTAGTTAGTTAGTTAGTTAGTTAGTTAGTTAGTTAGTTAGTTAGTTAGTTAGTGAGTGAGTGAGTGAGTGAGTGAGTGAGTGAGTGAGTGAGTGAGTGAGTGAGTGAGTGAGTGAGTGAGTGAGTGAGTGAGTGAGTGAGTGAGTGAGTGAGTGAGTGAGTGAGTGAGTGAGTGAGTGAGTGGGTGAGTGAGTGAGTGAGTGAGTGAGTGAGTGAGTTAGTTAGTTAGTTAGTTAGTTAGTTAGTTAGTTAGTTAGTTAGTTAGTTAGTTAGTTAGTTAGTTAGTTAGTTAGTTAGTTAGTTAGTTAGTTAGTTAGTTAGTTAGTTAGTTAGTTAGTTAGTTAGTTAGTTAGTTAGTTAGTTATTTAGTTAGTTAGTTAGTTAGTTAGTTAGTTAGTTAGTTAGGTTCAGGTTAGGTTTTTCATTCATTCAATCATTGAGAGCAGGCTCTCATTTACAATGACAATATATATGTTACAATATAAAAACATAAAAGTCAATCAATTAAACAATTTAAATCAATCAACAGTTACAGACTGAGGTGAAATGGTTGGCCATTATAGATTTAAACTGACCAATGGATATTCAAGTATTGAGTTTTAAGGTGCTTTGAAAAACATTCCACGTGTCAGGGGCACAGAAGCTAAACGCAGATTTTCCTAATTCAGTGCAAACTCTGGGCACCTTAAGTGTAAAAGCCAATCAGAATAGAATAGAATAGAATAGAAATACTTTTATTATCCCGAGGGAAATTTTGACACTGCAAATCGCTCAACATTAAACATTTAGACAGAACAAGTCACGAATAAGAATAACAAAACAAATTGCCTAAGAATAAGAATAGAATAAAATAGATTAATAAATCGAGTAAAATATACAGTATAAATACATATAAATACAGTAAGAATATATTGAAGTCTACAGTCTATATTGCACAGTGTTGTTTCAAAAATAAGAGTCCAGGAAGATGGTACTGTAACTGTCACTCTGTGCTCAGTGATGCAGTGAGGCACAGTGATGCATTGTATAGTCTGATGACTGTTGGAATGAAGGACTTCCTGTGCCGTTCAGTGCTGCATTTAGGTAGTGTGAGCCTAGCACTGAACACGCTCCTCCTGTCAGCCAAGTCTGTGTATAGTGGGTGGGAGGGGTTTTCCCTGATGGCCTGGAGCTTAGCAAGGCTCCTCCTCTCCGTCACCCTCGCTAGAGAGTCCAGCTCCCCGCTACTGGCCTTCCTGACCTGCTTATCCAGCCTGTTTGTGTCCCCTGCTCTCAGTCCGCTGCCCCAGCAGGTCACAGCATACAAGAAGGCGCCCGCCACCACCGACTCATAGAACATCCTCAACATCCTTGTACAGACATTGAAGGATCTCAGCCTTCTGAGGAAGTAGAGTCAGCTCTGGCCCTTCTTGTACAGTACCTCTGCGTGTGTTGACCCGTTCAGTTTGTTGTCGATGTGCACACAGAGGTATTTGTACTCTTCAACCATGTCCACATCGACTCCCCTGATGGAAACTGGGGTCACAGGTGCACTCCTCCATCTCCCCAGCTCCACCACCATTTCCCTAGTCTTCGCCACATTTAGCTGCAGGTGGTTTTTATTGCACCATGTGACGAAGTCCACTACCAGTTCCCGGTATTCCCTCTCATCGCTGTCCTTTATACATCCCACTATCGCAGAGTCATCAGAAAACTTCTGAAGGTGGCAGGACTCTGACTGATAGTGGAAGTCGTTGGTGTAGACGGTGAAGAGGAAGGGAGAGATGACTGTCCCCTGCGGGGCCCAGGTGTTGCTGACCAGTCTGTCTGACACACAGCTCTGTAGGCGCACGTACTGTGGTCTGCCCGTCAGATAGTCAACAACCCAGGACACCAGGGGGGCCTCTACCTGCATCGCCTCCAACTTCTCACCCAGCAGCCCAGGCCTTATGGTATCAAAAGCATCAAAATCACCAGAGCGAGTAGGTCCAGAGTTCCAGTTCAGTAATGACGTGATGTAGGGTGGAAGATCATCAATAATGGCTTCATACAGAAACAGATACCAATGCAAGTCATGTCTCTCTGCCAGAGAAGACCACCCAACCTTATCGTACAGGATGCAATGATGGGTACTATAACTGTCACCAGTGATATATCTAAGGGCAGCATGGTACACAGAGTCCAGAGGCTTTAGATTGGAAGCAGCAGCATGTTTATAAACTCCATCTCCATAATCCAAAACAGACAGAAACATAGCTTCAATGACCCTCCTTCTGCTAAGCATAGGAACATAGGTTTTGTTTCTGTCACAGTTTACTTGCAAGGTTATCTCAATAGTAGTAGTAGATGCAAATCATCACAAACAGTACCTTTGGTTCTAGAGAACAGCATGCACTTTGTTTTGTTTGCATTGAGTACCAGTTTAAGATGAACAAGTGCAGCCTTGTTATACAACATATTACATTTCAATGGCTAATTGTACAGAGTCAGCAACACATTAGACAATAGTGTCATCCACATAGAGATGAGCCTGATAACCCCTCAAAGAAGAGACAATATCATTAATATAAATAGTGAATAAGACTGGCCCCAGGATTTAACCCTGCGGTACTCCCTTTGTAATGGGCATTTCTGACTGGATATTTGTCATTTTCACACACTGATGTCTCCCGGATAAATAGCTCTGAAAACAATTGCAGGCAGATGTGTCAAAGCCAACATTCATTAACCTTTGCAATAGAAGAGAGTGGTCAACTGTGTCAAATGCTTTTGACATTATCTACAAAAAGGGCAGTGTAGAGGCAGAAACCGACTTGGTGGATTTATATATTATTATATTATTATTATATATATTATGTTATATATATATTATATTATTATTATATGTATATATTATATTATGTATATATTAGAACCATGCACTGAACCATTTATGTTTGGACACTAGGGGGCTCACCACCCAATATAGCCCATTAGGTGATTATTATGAGCCATGCACCTGCGGAGGACTTACCTTCAAACACTGTTTTACTGTTGGAACTGACCACGGAGCAACTGACGACTGTTCTGTGTAACCCTTAATTCACTATCATTAACATTTGGACAACAATAAACCCTGTAAACCGTAAGAGGAGCAACTGTGGACATTAAATTCATTCAACATCTACAACTTTGGTACAGTGTGAAAAGGCAATAGCGGGTGCATCGTGGACGACTGTCAACACACCCAGGAATGACAGTCGGCCACTACAAAGTTTGAAGTTACCCTCACGACAGAAGGACGCGAGTGAAAAGGAGGAAACATATCCTCGTGAAAGAAGGACGTGATATGTGAGTATGAAGTTGGATCACCTCCCTCACCAAGGACAAGCAGAGGTAAGAAGATTTTAAATAAAACCTCCATTTATGAAGAACTGTATAACGGATAACGCTGCTGTATTTATGAATGGAACCAACTCAGGACATTGCTACTGTGTGCGCTTCCTTGCGAACGCCGTGGAGCATTCTAGCGTCGGACTAATTAAATTGTGATACTGTGGATAATGGAACGGACTATGCGCCGTATCGATGTGTGGAACCGTCACAATTATTATTGTCTGGACGTGTGGAAAATGGACACTACATGTAACGCAATGGACTGTCTGATTTAAATTCCGACATATATAGCAGTGGACAATATTATGTTACTGCAGAGCATTCATCAGCGGGAAGAAAATAAACCCACTTTGAAGGCTCTGACGTCACATCAAGTCGCCGTTCGATTATAACATTTAAAGTTACACTTCGTTATATGTAAAGGATAAAATAAATACAGTAACGAAATGTCTGAAGCAACGGAAAAGGATGGAGCTGTTGGACCAGCCCAGGAAGGCCAATTCCCAATCGAGACAAGTGGAGCAACAAGCCCTGTGGAGCAAGAGCCTGATTGTAGACCTAAAAGGGATAAAAAGCTCACAAGAAAGGCCCTCCTAACTCATATATCCCAACTCCAAAAAACAAGAACCAAAGGGATTAAAACACTGACTATAAGAAGGAATGCAATAGAAGAATTGATGATTGATTATGGAAATGTGTCGCTTGTTAAAGACAATTTTGATGCATTCCGAGCCATTGAAAAAGAAGTTATAAACAATCATTCAACCATTCAGGATCTCATTGATGAGGAGGATAAAGTACAAGACAACCTAGATTGGCACTCAAAATTGGATACTTATAACAGATTCCATGATATCGTAACAACTTGGATGTGCGAGGTTGCCGCCTGTTCCCAGCAGCAAGAAAAGGCACCAACCAGTTACAGAAGTAGCAAAAGGGGTCCAAGCAGTCATATAAGTGGTGTGAGCTCAACAACCTCATCTATGCTTAAAAGGACTCAAGCTGAAAAAGTTGCCATGATGGCACGTCTTGCCAATTTAAAGAAAAAAAATTACCTTGAAAAACAACAAAGGGATTTGAAGCACGAATTGGAAGCCAAACAAACAGCAATAAATCATGAATTGGAAAACAGACAAGCAGCATTAAATACCTTACAAGAGGAGCTTGAGATGAAAACTGTCATTGACGCTGCAGATGCAACATTAAGAACACTATCAAATTGTGAGGAACAAGAGCATGGTCAAGACAACCAGGCACGTGCACACATAGACGTGAAGGGGTGCCCGGGCACCTGCCTTTTTCATTTTTCATTAGAAAGTGCCCTTTTTATGCCCCTTTTTTAATTTTTTTACTGTTGCACATATAGATAGACTGCCCTGCCCTTCCAAATGAAAGATGTCAAGATAGAATCTAAATATTAGGTAAAGAAAGAGAGATAAATGCCCCTACCCCTCTCCTGGAAGGACCTATTATTTACGCGCGCTGCCAGACGCCTGTATACTTTCCGTAGCCGCATTTCAGCCAGACGCTCTCTGATTGGCCAACGCCAGTTTCTACACTGGTTAAGCCTAGCCACTCTTTGAAGTAGGTTCAGGTTAGAGTTTGTCTTAGAGCGTGACGGCAAGTTCTTTCGACGGTTAAGCTTAGGCACTCTTTCAAAGTTGGTTAAGGTTAGAGTTTGTCTTAGAGCATGGCGATAGAACGCCAGGTAGTTTGCAGGCTGTTCGACGCGGAAATGGGCAAAGACAGTAGACACAGCTCATCAGTACTTGTGTTGTGCTAACTGCTAACAATAAGTTATTTGGCTGGATGCAGTCTGGACAGTGGATATACATCAAGACAACAGTCTGTGACTGTGGGACAGTGGACATAATACTTCATCAAGCCCTCCTGACCTGGACCACGTTTCAACTAAACAAGTGAGTTAATGCGGTCTCTCTCCTCTCTCTCTCTCTCTCTCTCTCTCTCTCTCTCTCTCTCTCTCTCTCTCTCTCTCTCTCTCTCTCTCTCTCTCGCTCTCTCTCTTGCTCTCTCAACACAGCGTGTTAATTTCGGCATGCTGCCCGCAGCTGTTGGTCTGGAGCGCATATTGTGTTATTAAAGGGACACTATGTAGTTTT
Organism: Notolepis coatsorum; assembly: GCF_963971535.1. Taxonomy (NCBI): domain Eukaryota; kingdom Metazoa; phylum Chordata; class Actinopteri; order Aulopiformes; family Paralepididae; genus Notolepis; species Notolepis coatsorum. The sequence continues at coordinate 103,461,305 of NC_140166.1, forward strand.
GGTGACATCTATCGGTGAAACTGAATGTACCATAGACTTGTATTAACCCCAAAAATCGGGCTTGCGCGCTGTGCGCGCTCGCATTGCATTTAATAATTGATGCCCTTTTCTCCTTTCTGGGCACCTGCCTTTCTAAAGTCCTGTGCATGTCCCTGAAGACAACGAGGCATGGTCAAATAAACACCATGATAATGGAAGAATGAAAGATAAACTGCATAGTCTACATGATGAAGACGAGGAGGAGGACAGTGATTTAAGGAGAGGAGGACAGTGATGAAGACAAGGAGGAGGACAGTGATGAAGAGGAAGAAGAGGTAGAAGAGGTGGACCAGTGGCCAAGCCATACTGCTACAAGCCATAAGACAAGATGTGCTGCCCCTGCTGGTCGAAGCCGGCGTGTGCTGCCAACAACCTCTCATACTCAAGCCCCTCAGTCTCACACTGATCTACACCAAAGAAGCGGAAGCAGCAACCTGGCAAAGGTGATGAGGAAGCAGAATCAAATAACTGAAATGCTAATAAAAGAACAACGTCATTCATTACTTCCTACCAGCCAGATACCCATGTTTAAAGGAGATCCACTACAATACCTGTCATTCATCCGAGTCTTTGAGCATTCAATTGAAGAGAAAACTGACAACTACAAAGACCGCCTTTTCTTCCTTGAACAGTTTACCGAAGGCCAGGCAAAAGAGCTTGTAAGAAGTTGTCGGTATACAAACCACAAAAAGGGTTACAACGAAGCCAAAAGACTGCTTGAAGAAAACTTCGGAAATCAACTCCTAATCGCAGCGGCTTGTATGGAGAAAGTTTCCAAGTGGACTGCTATCAAAAGTGAGGACAACAGGGCACTGCATGCCTATTCAATTGCTCTCCGTGGATGTCTAAACACAATGCAAGACATTGAATTTTTGGAAGAGATGAGCACCCCATCTCAAATGAAGCTGGTGATCCTAAAATTACCATACAGGCTCAGGGAGAGGTGGCGAGTTACTGCTTATGACTTAAATGAACGTAAAAGAAAAAGGGCAAAGTTTCCTGAGCTTGTTGCTTTCATAGAGCGACAGGCTAGAATGGCAACAGATCCTCTTTTTGGGGACATACAAGACCCTGCACCCAAAAAGGAACAAAGAGGAAGCAAACCATTCAATGCAAGGTTCAACCTAGACTACCAGCGAAGTAGCTTTGCAACTATTGCAACCCCTGGTTTCCATGACGAACGGAAGCCCTACAAAGGTTCAAAGATAAGCGTTGATATGAAGTGCAGACATGAGAATAGGTATAAAAGACAATAAAAGTAGTGCAATGTAGAAAGTGCAGACATAAGAATAGGCATAAAATAAGTACAGTGTTGCTTGAAGCATGTGAACCCCACCGGAACAGCCAGTCGCCTAAAAACACCCCACACATCAATCCCCACCACATCCCCATCCGAGACACACCCCCTGATAAAGCATGTCATGACCGAAGGAAAACACAAACAGCCCATGCGCCACTCACACCGCCATGCACGGCGACGGGAATGCCATCCCTGCGGTCTTGGCGACCTCACCACCATGAGCAAACCAGCGAACTCCACGCTCCCACCCCCAAACTCCATGGAGGAATGACACATCACGCACCCCAGGACCTGCAGCCACGCCAAAGGAGCAAGGCAATGACTCTAAACACTCAAGCAGACAGACACAACAGCGGTCAATTCAGAAGACATGCAGCACCACGGACGGTCCGAGACGACACTGGTCACCGGGACCCCCGGGGCACCCTGAAACACAGCAGAAGCCGTAGCGCGCCCCCCACGCAAGGAATGCCAATGAAGCGAGGGAGCCCAACGATGAAAACCAACCAAAATCCATCAAAGCACACGCAAGAGACCAGCACCCAACTCCAGGAAAGGTCTGGGAAAGGCCCAGCCGAAGCCATAGGTGCCATATTCTCCAACCAAACCCCCCCCCCCCCCCAGATCTCCCCCAGAGCCGAACACCAGTCCCACGCATGCGCGCCGATGGACCCCGGCCAGTCCCCACCACTGAACTCCCCCAACCCACCGACACCCCAGGGACCGCCGCATGAAGAACCCACCACAACCCTCACAGCACCCCAAAGCGTCCCAAAGGTCCTGTGCCATTTTTTTAAGCATTGCTTGTATCGTGTAGCTTGTATCACTTGCTCTGTGTTTAGCCAGTAAACTATCACCATGCAGTGAGTACATTTTTTTTAAAGATTCTCTGATTTCAGTGGTATATCTCAAACACATTAGCCATGCAGTGAGTAATTTTCTTTTTAAAGATTCTCTGATTTTAGTGGTATAACATTCAACTCAAACACATTAGATGGATGGTTTTGTTATGCTCCATTCAAGTGGACCTGGATGTCTTAATACCAGACTGACAAGATTTAGAGCAGTGGGAAACTGTCCTAATCCCCTATCATTCCCCTCTGTGTATTCCTCACTCCTTCCAGCTCTCCCGCCATCCCTCCAACCAATTTCCCCTCCAATCATCTGTCCAATCACCTGCTGAGTCCCTCCCCCCTGCTACGGTCTTGGCCAATCATGACCAGCCCTCTCGTTAAGGGATTAGCAACAGTCCAATCGGGACAGCCTCCCTCAGCTTCCATCCCATCCTCTCACTAGGAAACAAATGACGCACACGCGTGCACGCACACACACGAGCACACACACACACGCACGCACGCACACACACACACACACACACACACACACACACACACACACACACACACACACACACACACACACACACACACACACACACACACACACACACACACACACACACACACACACACACACACACACACACACACACACACAGGGGCCAAATTACGGCAGAATCCAAAAAATTCTCAACAGGAGCGATGCCCATGCTGAGGGCTTAGCACTATGACACAATGAGAGCCTTGGGTGTGTGTGTGTGTGTGTGTGTGTGTGTGTGTGTGTGTGTGTGTGTGTGTGTGTGTGTGTTATTTCCATCTGAAAAAAGAAGGAAATGCCAAGAAAATAAACAAAAATGTATTAATATAAATGGATTGAATGACTTTAAAATCAGCATAAGATGTGAGGCAGGCTTTTTTGTTTTATCAAACAAGATCATAATGATGTATTCTGCACCTTTTATACACTGTGAAAAGATATGAACTACTCTGGAAGTAGCATCACAGAAACCACCACAATATTAAAAACAATTAAAATTATTCCTTTAAAGGCACAGTCCGTGATTTTTCTAACCATATAAAAAGTGTGGTCACAATTCATTCTCGGAGAGCTCAATTTGTAGATGGGAAACGAGTTTACAAACATTACCAATATAAATAATGCTTTTACAACCACAACATACATCAAACATTAAAAACGAATAGTTTAGTCATTGTATCAAGAGCTCAGTCAATCAACAAGAGAATGAAAACCGTCTATTTCTTTTTTTCTATTTCCCCCTTTTTTACCTGAATCCTATCATTCTGTTGTGAGGAGGACATGTAATAATCAGACAAACATACCAGCGTGTTCTGGGTCTCGAGAGTTTGGCTGCATCGCCCCCTTGAGACACCCCGCCAGATGACGTCACAGAGAGTCCTTTATGAGAGTGTTATGAGAGTCCTGAGCTGCAGGTGGTATTTGTCGTTGATAGTAGGCCCAACTTGAGGAAAGCTGAAGAAATCATTGAGGAAATAGGGGTTCACTAGAAGTTGGCTATCCTCCTTTCTCTGAGCTCTTGAGACACAGAACCAGTGGTCTATCGATGTGGCTTTTTCAATTGCCGATACCGATATTTAGAGACCAGAGCAATATAGTATTTTTTTTGCGTCTAATAAAATACAGCGATTTCATAATAACAAATGAGACGCAAAAAAAAGTATTATTTTCTTTAGTTGATTCTGCATTCTACTTATTATTTTAACAGATGTATCAAACAAAATCTAGCCTAACTATCATACATCTGAAGTATAAACACACTGTGTATATTTGAATAAAACAGACAATTCTGAGTCAAAGGTATATGCGTTTGGTTTGGCATTTGATGTGTTGTTTACAGATTTATTACCTTTGAAAAACTAAATATCCGGTCAATCTTTGACCTGCATGGAATGTTTGGGGAGTGGTTACCATGGTTACCTGCTGACTTATGTGTGAATTAAGTATATTATTTCTAGGTTGCTGTGTTACTGTGTAGTTTCAGTTCCTTTTGACTTATGTTTGCTGTGTAGTTTGTTTCTCCCTTGGTTGTGGTGTATTTTGCTGTAAATTATTGATTTACCTCACACCATTCATTCGGCAAGATAAGGCACTATATAGGCAGTATATGATAACGTTAGCACACTGTCGTTGGCTCATTGATTTAACTGTAGCTAGCAAGCCAAGTTACTTACTATGGGGGACCCTGATGTAAACAAGACGAAAGTCTTTCTCTGGTCTGCATCCCCTTAACAATTGTGTATATTGAGCTGTACTGTATTGTACCCATTCTGCAATCTGTTAAATAAAGTTTTCATTCATTCGTTCATTCACTTACCGATCTTTGTGCAGCTTCTTAGTTCAAGTGTCGAACGAAGTTGGACGTTGCATCTCCATCTGTGATCCTCGAACCGCACGTTTTGCATACTGCGATTCGTTTTGTTTATCACCGCATAGTTTTTATAACGAAACACAACAATCCTGGGTAGCATTTTACATTTCCAACTGGATGCGCCGTTCTGAATGAGTGAACTCAGCTGTAACGTTACTTCCTGACTGTGGATCGCTCGTGCTATCGCGCAACGTGATTGGTCGGATTGTTTCAAAACAAAGTGGATCTGGGAAATTAAGTGTGGATTCGCGAAAAATGAATTAATATATATATACATTTAATAACGTTAATTTTTAATCGTTGGGCATGGGGGGAGGTATCAAGTCTTTTCAAGTCAAAAGGCTCAAGTCCAAGTGAAGTCACAAGTCATTGGTTTTAAAGTCCAAGCCCAAGTCAAAGTCTTTTTTGTTTTGGTCAAGTCGAGTCTAAAGTCATCAAATTCGTGACTCGAGTCTGACTCGAGTCCAAGTCATGTGACTCGAGTCCACACCTCTGCTATATAGTATTGTATATTAGTACATTGCATAGTATATTGTATATTGTATGGTAACTCAGTTACTTCTATTCTGCATCGAACATTGTACATATGTCTATACTGAACACTGTGACCTCTATTTTTACTTCTATTTTACATGCTATACTATTTTATTTCATACTTATCTTGTCTAGCACAGTCTCTGGAGCGTAACAGTAAGAAGCATTTTGTATAAAAGTATTCTGTACTTCTGTATGACAACTATTAAAGAAACTTGAAACCTGTGCCACAACCTCTGTTGAATGGTTTATTAAACGATTTGCTTTGAGAGCAACACTGCTTGTAGCCAATGGGAAGCAAGATCTTGGATCTTGGTAACCTACTGACTTGGGGCGAGCCTACAGGTGTCCATGACTTATGAATGAGTTCTGCTGGTGGGGCTCAGCGTTCTGCAAGAGTCTGGAGTACTGGGCCCCCGACAGCAAATTGGAGAGACAAGCAACCCACACGGAGCACACTCGCTGGGGAAACAACACACGTCCTGGGCGGTATGTGAGTAACGTGTGTTGTCCTTTGATGTGAGTGCTTGGCTATGGTTTTGTGGGCTCGCTGCTTGCAGTCGCTCTCCTGTCTTTACAGAGACCGCGGGGGGGGGCGTGTCGGCGGAGAATGGGGAGCTAGACGAACGATACGGGTGGACTAACCCTGATGCTGGTGCTCTGCATCCCGCGAGGCGATCAACACAAATCCTGGGCTGTGGATGTGTCCACGCTCGGGCTGACTGTGAGTAGCCTAGCGGTGGCTGACAGTGGTGTGTTACCCATAGGCCTACCCACGGGTCAACCCACGGATTAGGCAGCTTGAACACATGGACATGGACATTGATATGATGAGGTTTTAGGGAAAGTGATGACATTGATGATATTATATTTGTCTATTATTATTATTATTATTATTATTATTATTATTATTATTATTATTATTATTATTATTATTATTATTATTATTATTATTATTATTATTATACTGTCTATTAATAAATTGTTATAATTTAATCCTAGTGTCCTCTGTTCCTTGCCAATAAACTGCTCCTGCCTCCCACCAGAAACTGTATTTATATGTATGGTCATGCTAGAGCCTTTTGGAGTTTCCAACTAAGCTACAAAGTTGGTGGCATTGTCTTTGCTTGGCCGGCCGCCTCACATATTCTTTGTTTATAATTCAAAGAATTATGATATTATGGTATGATATTTAGACTAGGTCCCCAAAATGAATGGAAGTGAATGACGACCCTGACGCCTGGGAGGAATGGTGGTGTTGAGGTAAGACTGATGAAAGTTCACAATTACGCATATATCATAGCACATATGCGCACATTGCTGCGGTTATTAACAGCAGGGACGTGCACAGGACTTTAGAGGGGCAGGTGCTCAAAGGCTGAAAAGGGCACTATACCTGTGTGTATATATTAACTGAGCGCGCGTAGCGCGCAAGCTCGATTTTTAAGGACCCTTTTCGGGCGGAGGGCCCCCTTTTTATGCTTTTTGGGGGGTTTTGGTGATCAAATATTGAATATTGAACTATAATAATCAGTGCAGGAGCTCACTTATCCTTGAAAGACACTTTTATCACTGACTTAAAAGGCCCATACATCTCCATAAATGTTTAGAGGGGAGGGAATAAGTGCTTACCCTACAGACCCCAAGAAGTGCTGTATATTCTGTATTGTTTAATATAAATGCATTTTTTATTCCAATCCCGATTTGTATTTGAGATTCCCAAATCCCATCGGACTTGACTTCTTCGTGTCCCTCAGTGAGTGTAATTCCAGCATTCAACTGTATTGGCCACAGCCATTTCTATCATCATCATCATCACCACCCACGCTATGCATAAAATATATAGGTCCGCGGAGAGGCACGCCAAGGAGGCCATGCAAACTGCAATGGAATATGGGGCATCTCTCTCTTTACCTAATATTTTGATTCTATCCTGACATTTTTCAGTTGGAAGGACAGTCTATATGCGTAACGGTAAAAAAATTAAATAAAAAATTATTGTATTTTTTTTTCAAAAAGGGCACTTTTTTGATGAGGCTCAAAAAGGCAGGTGCTCAGGCACCCCTTGGCCTCTATGTGTGCACGTGCCTGATTAACAGTACTGACTACTGGTCACGGGAGGCTTCAATAACGTTTGGATGATAATCCATTTTGTGAATACATTTGTTGAAACAACATCTTTGTTGGCCGACGACTGCTGCTATCTTAACACATTGGCGACCACGGTTTGCAGTGTAATATGGTTCTGGACGACCAGTGTTTGTCAACAAACCGATGTACTTTCTAACAGCTATATATATACTTTATAGTATTGCTATCTGTCCATTCTCATTGTCACTTGAGTGCATAAACCGTGCCTTCATAATGGCTTAAAGAAAATAAAAATCCATCGGTTGGTTGTCATTTTATAGCGTCGTGAATATAAGCTTTATCGCAGTTTTCGTCTCGTCTTTTTTCTGGGAAGCTAGATATGAGGCTAAAGGCTAGTCACGTTATATCAAACGCCATTTCTGTTGTATATATACGAATGAAATAAAACAAACTGCTTAGCATCCGGACTATTACAGAGCATCTATGGATGAAATGGGGGCGGCGGGGGACGCCGATCAGTATTATTGATTAGCAATACAGTGTGCGTTCAAGTAGCCATATTCATTGATCGATCGCTTGCGTGTTACAACAATGTCCAATCCAACTGTCATTTGGGTGAATAGTATCCTACCGTCAGCCCATGTGATCGCCGGCAGCATTTTGTCATTATTCATCGGCATCTGGTAGATCGATATGTCCATTGGCTGATCATAAATCCCATTATTCCAGGCTGAAATCTGCGTTCCGTAACGTGATCAAAGATGGAGGATGTTCGGCTGGGATCCAGGCTCGTATGAAACGCCCCAGACAGTAAAAAAAATTATTTTCCCATTCGGCCTCAATGATACTGCAGTGGAGCGATGGCGCCCCTAAGAGGATCTGGCCGGTATTGCATGTCGCCGATTTAAATCTGGCGGGTAAATCTGCAGAGTCGATCCGGGATCTTGATCCGTTTATTAATATGGAATAAAACAATAACAACTTGCCACGAGTTAACTCGTGGCTCTGGTCCTCAACGGGTGGAATCGAAACACGAGTTAACTCGTGGCTGGTCCTTAAAGTATTAACGTAAGCAAGCTAAAGCAAAGGGCTGCGCTCTGCATAGCTTAATTAACATGCATAACATAACTTACCCGTGTAACGTTAAGTAACTTGTGTTCCGCTGGGAAAGCATCAGCATCACTGCATACACTTGGTTTAATCCAAACGTCCATTCGGAAACGTTGTATTATGAAATAAGATGAGTGAGTGTGAGTCTTCTTCTTGTCTATTTCCGGCAGACTACCCGTCTACGCGTATTGCCGCCCTCCACAGGACAGGGGAGCAGTGTAGAATTCGGGCCCTCCCTATATCCTGTTATACAGCCCCACGGCGAGCAGGAACTGCACAACAGCCCTAGCTCTCTCTTGATGGTTCTCACCCAGGCCTAGAAATTAAACAAAGAGAAAGAATGAACTCCCTGAGAAGAAATAACTCCAAAGAAGGTCCTTCGTTGTCCATCAGGACATGCTGCACTCAGTGCCGTCTGGGAGAAATGCGAGGCCCTGTGCGAGATTTAAATGCGAGGCCCCCCCTAAAAGTTACAATTTTTTTTGTATATAATACTTTTTTGAATTTTTTATTAATTAATTAAAAAAATATATATAATAATAATTTGCATACAGTCAAAGTATTCTTAAATAATAGCACTGCCCGAGGCTGGGCATACAGTCAACGTATTCTTAAATAATAGCGCTGCCCGAGGCTGGGCATAATGATACAGTCAACGTATTCTTAAATAATAGCGCTGCCCGAGGCTTAGTGGCAATGCACCTGTACAGTCGTACACCTGGCAGTAACGGGGAAAATGCATAAAACACCCCTGGAACCTGATAAACAAGCTTAAAGCCAGGTTAATTTTTCAAGCACGATATGCAGATTTGCAGTTTTGCCTTATTTGAATCGAACTCTATAAGCTTAGTACACACGTCACAAACTGCACGAGCACAGTGTGAAATGTTCCCAGAGAGCAACTTGTAAAGCTGGAGTGATCATGTTGAGCAGTAATGTCCAGGCAGCAGAACAGTGCATAGCATTACTGCACATTCAATATTGATACCGGAGCAGACCCTGTTGCATGATGCAACACACAGAGTGAGCGAGAGAGAGAGACAGAGAGATACCGAGAGAGCGCGAGAGAGAGAGCGCGAGAGAGCGAGAGAGAGAGCAAGAGAGAGAGAGAGAGAGAGAGAGAGAGAGAGAGAGAGAGAGAGAGAGAGAGAGAGAGAGAGAGAGAGAGACACATGGCGGGAACCGAATAGATTGCATTAAAAACTCACCCTAACGCAGAATCAGGTCCAAGAGGAAGGAGACGACCGTGGAGATGACAAAGTTCACCAGTCCCATGATATTGTCCCCCCCGTTGGGATGAACTTGGGAGTCTGTTTCTAGTTTATCTGCCAGACGTTAGCACTCGATAACGTAGCTAACGCTAGCTAGGTTAGCTAACGCTAGTTAGCTGTCCCTGCCTTTAGTTAAGCTACTAGCCGACATGACTAGCCCGACTGAACCACACGTTAGCACTCGATAACATAGCTAAAGCTAACTAGCTAGCAAGGTTAGCTAACGCTAGTTAGCTGTCCCTGCCTTTAGCTAAGCTACTAGCCGACATGGCTAGCCTGACTGAACGTTCTAACACGCAACAACTTTCATCTTCAGTCCATCTGCCGAACGTCCTCTTCGTCTTGGCATAACCTAATCACTATACTTGGTATTGATAAGCTTACGGCATGCTGCGTTATTTCTTGTGCTCCGATGCTGCACATTTGGTTTTCAAAAGTAGGATGCTCTTGGCCAAGACATCCACTCGCTCCCGTGGATAGCTCCGAATATACCCTGTACCTGTACCCCCTCCCCTCGTGGATAATACCGGTCTTCTTCACATCTCTCTACCGACTACCAGACCGACGCCAACCAGCTCCCCCTAGTGTTAGTCCTCCCACGATGCTTTGCACAAAAGTAAACGGGTCATTGAATGAAACCAATAGTATATCTGCAGAGCCGCAGAGCCCGGAACACTATTCTACAAACGTGTCTAATGTGAAATATATAAGCATGTAAGCAAAACTAGATTTTAGGTCTGTGATGGAAAGTGATTGTTAACATTCTATTTATTTTTATTTTTATAAAAAATATATATATATATTTTTTATTATTATAATTCTTTTTTTTGCAAGGCCCCCCTTCTCGTGAGGCCCTGTGCGACCGCACTGCTCGCACGCCCCTAGCGGAAGCCCTGGCTGCACTGACTCCATCCCCCCACACTCACACAGCCCAGATGGATGTTTCCCTACTGCACACAACGTCTGATTAAGCCCACAGTGCCCCAACCGTATTCTACAGAGTTTAACAGAGTCCCCATCCTCCTGATTGATTTGATTTGATTTTTATTTAGTACATACAATTTATACAATAGTATAAAAACAAGGGGTACAAGGATAACATGTGAAAGTCTGTCGACTTGTTTCCAACATGGTCCCAAGAAAAATACAATAAATCACAAAGAAAGAGTTAAGATAAAATAGATACAACAAGTTGCAAGCTCCAATTCTTATTGGAGACTGGAACACGGATATGCAACGAAAAGATGCACCCGTCTTCAAGTCATTCAGTAGGTTTTGTGATCTGCACGGCCTCAGCCAGCTAATCACCCAACCCACACGTGTATGTGAATCAACTCAGACTACCATCGACCTCATTCTGACCTCCGACAAGTCCAAGATCTCCAATAAAGGGGTTATAGCATGCGGGTTAAGTGATCATTATATGATATTCTGTACCCGGAAAAAACTAAAACAAAAGGCTGGCTGCCACAAAACAGTCACATCTAGAGACCTCAAAACCTACTCTAGCGAGGCCTTCAACCTTGAACTGGAGAGTCTGGACTGGTCAGATGAACTCAATGGTACACTGGTTGAAGAAACATGGCTTGGTTTCAAAACCAAATTCTCAACAATACTAAACGACATGGCCCCTGTAGGATAATAATAGTATTCAAATAGGAATAGAGTCAAATGACTTGCTCACTCAGAGGGTCCAGATAATAAGGTTTATTACCCAGATCAAATCAAATCATTACAACAATAGAGAATATGGCTGGAGATCTTACCTAAACAGACCAGCTCCGTCAGTCAGGTAAAAAACTCTCTCTCCCCATTTGGGGGAGCAGTTAAGTACCAGGTGAACAATGGGGGGGTGGGGGAAGGGGAGGGGAGGGGAGGAAGGGGGCGTAGTTCATACATCAATATATTCCACAGTTGGGTCCTTTTCTCTTTTATAATGTGACTGGGACAAGTATTCTCAGATGTATGACTGGAATAGGTAAGGTCAGCATAACATGAGATAATAAATGAGATAAAATAGTAAAATTATAAACTTGTTGTGACCTATTTTGGTCATAGGGTCAATGAATGACACAATTTTAAAGGAATGAAAAGAAATATAAAATAGTAAACACATGAGATACACAATTTAAAGGAATGATAAAATGAATTAATAAATGAGATAATTTGGTGAAATATAAAATAAACAATTAAAGGAATGAAAGTAAATATAAAATGAATTATAAAATAAACAATTAAAGGAATGAAAGTAAATATAAAATGAATTAATAAATGAGATAGAATATGGTGAAATATAAAATAAACAAAGTAAATATAAAATGAATGTAATATAAAATACACAATTAAAGATTATTTAAATGTCAGTATTTATACAGTGTGGGTTAAGATCTATGTGTATTTTTAGGGTTGTGAATATCGTCCCTTTTACTTTTTACTTGATGGCAACACCTTTTACTTTAGTATATACACTGTCATCTGGCTATGACCATCAGGTCAATGGTAAAATATAAAAGCATTTAAAGGTTGGCAAATAGATATAAACGTGAATGAAAGAAATGAAAAGAAATATAAAATGAATTAAAATAGTAAACAATGAGATAAAATGGTAAAAACATGAATGGAATAGGACTTAATGCAAATATGACCATCAGCTCAGTGAATGACACAATTTACAGGAATGTTAAAGAAATGAAAAGAAATATAAATGAATTAAAATAGTAAGGTTTAGAGGTTCTGCATTGTGGATTCTAGTGCGTATCTGTGGAAGTATGGTGCGAGGGGGTTGGTGGGTTCGTTTTGCGTTTCTTCTCTCATGGTCATGGCGATCATCATGGTTATCGGGGGGGGTTGGCTTGTGCAGAGTACTTTTGTGATGTATCCAACTCCGAATTTTATAGTATGCACACACACTACTAGGATAACAAATATTATTACTGCATACATAATGTACCGAACTACCACTGCTCCTATTGTACCAAGTTTCTCGGTCATCCAATCGGACATGGTATACGTTGGGGGGATGTGTGCGGCTCTGGAGATGTTGTGCAGGTGTTCAATGATGCTTGGTATAGTCATGTTGTCGTTTGCAGGTATGTAGACACAGCATTCTTGACCGATTAGTTTACATGTTCCTCCAGTACTAGATAGCAGGAAGTCCAGCGCTGCTCTGTTCTGCAATGTCATCAATCTGATTGATGTCAGTTCGTTGCTGACGAGTGACAGTCCTTCAGCATCTGTGTTGGCTAAGTCTTCTATCAGTGTGGATAGGTCTGCGATTTGATCTAGGGCTGACATCACACCATAGGAGGGGATTAGTGCTCTGAAAAAGTCGCATGTCTTGCAGGCCCGGTCATGTGTGTGGAAGTGATTTGCGTGGCGTGTCTTTCTAGTCAGTGGGTGTTGTGGTAGGGTCGGTGTCACTCTCATAGCTGGCACTAAATATCCTAATGCACATGTGCCTTTCCATCCGGGTGGAAGGGACGGGTAAGCTTGTGCGCCACATATCCAGTAGGTCCCAGGCGGTGCTGGTGTTGTCGTTCGTTGGGTGGTGGGGGGTTCTTTGGTTGTAGGTTTCAGTGGTGTCTTTACAGGGTAGATGTTATCCCAGGGTGGTGTTAATCTTTGTTGGCGGGTGGGGTAGATATTGTCTTTGGTCCGGGGGGATATCGTTCTTCGTTTGCGGGTCGCCTGGGGCACTTCACAATGTTCCAACACCCCGAAATTCTTTCCCCAACCCTTTTGAGATACACATTCTGTAAACTTCACTGGGGTAATAGAAACTGGTATTCCATTTGTATCATGACTTTGTCGAATCTTCATGTTTGATTTTGTGCAGTTTTCAGCTGTCCCTGTGGACTTGTTTAGAGAGGCTTTGTGGCATTCTGTTAGTGGGAGGCCCATTAACGGAAAACCATCTTCGGTAGAATGGGGTATTAAGCCGCATACATAGCAATTTGATTGGTTAGCAAAATGTGCGACTGCTTGGCTTAGCTTTAAATATAGGTTGTTGCGGTGACTGTTAACATATCTTTTGGTGCGTTCAACTGCTTTCCCCTTACTGCCCTTAAACCCATTGGTCCATGATTGAGGTTTGTCCAGTGTCGCCCACACAATGCATCCCGCTATGCCACATGCGATGATTAAGCAGTTCCAGTTGGTGGTCATTTTTCCTATTGTTATTGGTCTCATGGTAGATTTGCCCTTTTGCAGTGGGATGCGTGGATCCAGGATGCTTTTCCGTCGCACTTTACTGCCGTGTCCGTTACTAGCAGCACCTGAAATGGACCAGACCATCTGGGGTTTAGTTTACTTTTTCTTTTGAACACCATTATATATACATAGTCACCTGGGTTCAATCCATGACATGGTGTTGTTGGTGGTTGTGGTTGTGCCTGCCTCACTAAGGGGTGGAGTCTCTTCATCTGGGCACACAAAGCTTTGTAATAGTTAATAGCAATTTCGTCTGCTAGCAATAACTGGACTTGTGATAGCGGGGGAAGCATTGTGGTTGGTGCCGACATTGGACGTCCAAATAATATCTCGTGAGGTGACAATCCTGTTCCTCTGTTTGGCATTGATCTCATTTGCATTAATACTAAGGGGAGGGCGTCGGGCCATTTAAGGCCTGTCTCTGTACATGTCTTAGCTAGACGGTTCTTGATGGTTGAGTTTTGTCTTTCTACCGCACCTGCACTTTCAGGGTGGTAGGGTGTGTGCATGTGTATTTTCATGCCTAATGCGGTAGATAAGTTGTTTATCAGTTGTGCCGTGAAGTGCGTACCTCTGTCTGAATTTATGGAGTGTGGACACCCGAATCTTGGAATTATTTCTCTGACTAATACCTTAGCTACTGCTTGAGCGTCGTTGCGTCTGCATGGGAAGACTTCGACCCATTTAGAGAACATATCTACTAAGACTAGCGCGTACTGGTATCCCATGCTTTTTTCTAATTGGATGAAATCCATTTGGATGTTAACAAATGGTCCCCAAGGTGGTGGGTGGGCGCCACGTCTAGTCTTTATAGCTTTACCTATATTGTGTTGATTGCATACAACACATCTTGAGCAGTATTGGTGAGCTAAACTGGTGATGCCTGGCGCGTGCCACTGTGAAGTGATACTGCCCACCATTGCGAATTTTGACACGTGGCTAAGTCCATGTGCTAATCTTACTAACAGGGGAAGGAGTTGTTTTGGAGCTACAACTCTACCGTCAGCATGTTTCCAAATGCCGTCTGGCATTTTGGAACAACCTGCTGACGTCCATACTGGCCACTCAGATGTCGCCTCTGCCTGTAATGAAACGACATTATCAAAAGTGGGAGTATTGTCATTGGCGATTGTGATAGCCATTTGTTTTACCAACAGGGAAGGGACGGTCGCTGCCCTTTTGGCACAGTGATCCGCTCTGGCGTTTCCCTTTGCAACCAGAGAAGGAGAAGAAGAATGTGCAACACATTTTACAACAACCAATAGCTTAGGAAGTAAACACGCCTCTAGTAGGTTAGTGACTAATACAGCATGTTTGATGGGAATGCCTGATGTCTTAATGAACCCTCTGTGTTTCCATATTAATCCCACATTGTGCACTACATTGAACGCATAACTTGAGTCGGTGAAAATTGTAGCAGACTTACCCCTGGCCAACACGCACGCTCTCGTCAAAGCGAAGATCTCCGCTGCCTATGCTGAACAATTATTAGGTAGTTTTGCACTTTCAATCATCACATGGTCATCAACAACAGCGTATCCAGCATTCAAATCACATCCATTAGTGTGTCTTGACGCGCTACCGTCAACATAATATACTAGATCACTGTTAACTAGTGGTGTTTGTTGTAAGTCGGCTCTGGGTGAGGTGACAGCTGAGATTGTATCAATACAGTTATGTGACATTTCGTTATCCTCATATAGGGGAACAAAATTTGCTGGGTTTATTGGCGGTGCACGTTTTATGGTCAAGCTTGGGTTTGCCAATAGGATCGCTGTGTATGTAGTGTGTCTGGATGCTGATAAGTGTTGTGTAGCTGCGTTTTGTAAAATAATACACACAGAATGTGGGACGTAGACTGTTACTGGATGTTCTAGAGTAATGTTGGCGCTTCTCGATACGCAGAACGCGGCTGCAGCAACTGATCGTAGACACGGAGCATACCCCAAGGCTACACTATCAAGTCTTTGTGAATAGTAGGCTATTGGTCTCATCTTGTCGCAATGTCTCTGGGCTAGGATCCCTGTCGCATAGCCTTCTATTTCTGTGGCAAAAAGTGAGAATTCCATATTGTAGTCTGGCATGCCAAGGCCGGGCGCTGTGGTTAAAGCTTCTTTCATTGCTTGGAACGCAAGTTGTAGTGTCGGAGTCCATGCGATCTGTTTGGGTTGGTCAGATAACGTTAGTGCACGAAGAGGCTGGTCTAGCGCGGCGTAGTTGAACACGTGTTGGTGACAAAAATTTGCTGCTCCCAAAAATGATAGCATTTCTGTCTTTGATTTTGGATTGGGGCAGTTTTGCAGAGCTTGTATTCGGGTGTGGGATATTACCCGTTTCGAACCGTCGAGTGTGTGTCCCAGGTATTTTACTCTGGTTTTGCAAAACTGTAGTTTTGGCAATGACGCTTTGTGTCCTTTGTTTGCAAGGGCAGTCAATAGTATGACAGAGTCTGTGTGGCATGCTGCTTCACTTGGGGATGACAACAATAGGTCATCTATGAACATTAACAGTGTACTTCCGCCGGGGAACTGTATATCTTTTAGGTCGTGGTGCAAAGCTTGACTATACAATGTTCCTGATTCTGTGTATCCTTGTGGTGCCCTTGTCCACGTCAGTTGTTTACCATTAAATTCGAAAGCGAAAAGATATTGTGAGTCGGCATGGATTGGGAAACTAAAATATGCACTGGATGAATCCACAACTGTGTAATGTGTTGTTGTTGTGGGGATTAATGCCATTACTGTAGATGAATCAGAAACCAATGGGGTGATGGGGATCACACATTGATTTATGGCTCTCAAGTCTTGTATAAATCGCCAATCGCGTTTGTTAGCCTTTATAATGGGACAAATTGGTGTGTTGCAAGGACTTTCGCAGTGTTTTAAAATACCTTGTGATAGTAGTGATTCTATTACTGGTGTTATTCCATCGATGGCTTCCTGTTTCAGCGGATACTGCTTTAGTTTGGGAGGGGTACAATCTGGTTTCAGTGTGACTCTGTGGGGGACTGCAGATGTCATTAGCCCGACCTCAGTGGAGTGCGACGCCCACAGTTTATGAGGTACCTTAGACAATGAAGTGTCAGGAAGGAAAACAGCATGTGGGGGCTCTGGTATGCATATCAATGGCCCTTCAATCATGAATGGGGGTATGGCTATTATGTATCCATCTTTCAATCTAGTTAAATTCCACCCATTTTTCATCTTAACAGTGTGGGAGGTAGCCGTTCTTTTTTGTGTCTGTAGTCTTATCATCATGGGGGACAAGTCCTGTTCTCCTTCCGCCGTGTCGAATGCGATTGATATGTGTGGGGTATAATCAGAGTCATGAATTGCCACTCTTTGAACTTCTGATAAGATTACTGTGGCTGCAATGCCTTCATGGGAGATGTATATTTCTGAGAATGCTGGAAACAGTGTGGTCTTACCAATGGATGATTTTACCTTTTCTATATATACTTTTGGTACGTCTGTATCCCATTTGGACGCTGTTACGTGGTGTTCGGCCAGGAACTTCATCTGTAAACACCTCGCGTTCACTCCTGTGTCGGCTTCTGTTATTTCTTTCAATGCTGTGGAAACAAACTCATTGATAGGATCATTATTTAATTTCCATCTGTATTCTATCACATTTCCCACTCGTTGTGACATCATCTGTTGCATTTCAATTCTTTCTCCCTTCTCTGGTAGCTGTAAAAAGACTCCATCTTGTGAGCAGTAAATGTTAGCGTTCATTTTACAAAGCAAATCTCGTCCACAAAGGTTAACTGCTGCTTTAGATGTTAATAACAAATAGTGTTCAGTTGAAAAAGAATCGCTAGTTGATTCTATTTTAACTGGTATAGACAAAGGGATTGTCTGTGGGATGCCGCTTATCCCGACTGTTAATACAGACTGTCCAGACAATGGTAATGCCATTGTACTCTCATCGATTGATGATTGTGTGGCTCCGGTGTCTATCATGAAAGTAACTTCTTTGTTATTTATCATTAAGTTAATTTTGGGTTCCTCTTCGGGATTTGCTGTTAATATTTGCATAACATTCTCCAGACAGATCTTTTTTTCCTGTTGGCACCTCTATGCGACATTCGTCGCCTCGTCTCCTTTGAACGGATCCACCATAGTGTAATCTGCATATGGTGGGGCGCTAGGATGGGGTTTGTGGGGCCTGCGTGAGTCTCTTTGCATATATTCCCCTTTGTTTCCATTGTTTCTATTCTCCTTTGGACAATAGAACGCCACATGGCCCTTTTGTTGGCAAATATGACATGTTACATGGGGACACTCCTGTATTCGGTGTCCTGGTTGATTGCAGTGGTAACATGTTTGTACCCCGTTCCTCTGTGGAGGCCCGTTTCGCGTGTTCCCACCCCCACCCCTTTGGTTATTTCCCTGGGGGTAATAATTTCTAGCTGGATAGCAGTGTATTGCTTCCTCTTCTACCACCTCTGGTCGAGATACAAAGACTCCGATGTCTTTGATGACACGTTTCTTGTCGTGATGCTGTCGTTCTATATTGATGGCTGCGTTCTTAACGTTTGTAATAGGAGAGCTCTCCCAATCTAACTGGACGGCTTTCAAATGTTTTCCAACGTGTGGTAGGAGGCCGTTAACGAAATAGGATACCTGGATTGCGAGTCCCTCGTCTGCCGTTAATCCGCTGTTCGCGGCCCAAGCCGCTTTGAATTTACTGTAAAACGCATCGACTGTTTCAGACTCGTTTTGAACGCAAGCTGTGATATTTGACATGCATGCATTTCGCCTTGCCAAACCTTGTACCGTGGCTGTTATCGCAGTAATACACTGTTCCCTAGTGTTGTTTTCACTCCAGGCATCACTGCTTGGAATAGCCATTTGCGTTGAGACGCCGTGATATTTATTTCCTAGACATCCCAACATTAGCTGTTTCATGTCTCTAGGGGTCGGGCTATAGCAATGGCATATTAAATCCAATTGTTCGATAAAACCCATTGGGTCTCTGTCGGGTTTGGGAAATTGTTCAACGAGTCCTTTTAATTCTGTCGGTGACCATGGTCGGTAAACTGTAGCGTTTACATTTTCGCCTAGTGGGACAATCCTCATAGGATATGTGCTGGTCGGTTTCTCGGATCTAGTGACCATTTGTGATGTTTCCGGAGGCGTTTTAACCTTTTCTATTTTATTCGCTGGTGGTGACGGCGTTTGCACTGTTGGTGAACTGTCCTGTGTTCTAGCAGGTCTATCGTTCCTTGATGGTCCTGCTTCTACAATTTCTCTTTCGTCTGGGTTCCTATCTAAAACCACATGTGCGTCTCTGTTAAACGTTACTCTTGTGGATATGTCATCGTCTGAATCGTCCTCTACCACGCATGCGATCAGGCTTGGATATAGGCCTTTAACATTTTTGATATTGGGCCTTGTGTTACTTTCTCTGTCTTTTCCGTTGTCAAGCGTTTTAGTTTGAGACTGCGTTATAATACTTTTTTCAGCCTCTTCTTTTAAACGTGTCATATTTCTCAAATCAATTTCACATTGCCACAAAACCAATGCATGTTCGATACGACTTTGTTTTCTCACGGTAAACGATCTGGCACGTTCACAGAAACTTTCGCGTACGCCTCTAAGTTTCCCGTTATGAAAACACCCTAGGACTGGCCAGTTGTTTTTTCTCCATTTTGACCACAATCCCAAATATTTTACAGCTATAGGTCCATATTTTGTTAGCATGAAGTCGCACGGAGAGTTGCCGGTAACGTCATTTTTGCTTAGTGAACGCCCCATGATACCAGCTATATGCTCCGCGTTGCCCTCGATGTAACGTCCCTGATATGATCACCCGTGTTGTCAAACCGGTATGACTGGTAAACAGTGAGGAGGAGAGAGAGAGAGAGAGACAGACAAATAACTAGAACAAATGCCCTGTTTTTAGTTATAACTAAATAATTGTATATAAGGTGGAGACCAGACACTCAATCTTATATATTTGGTATCTTAATTATAACTTATTTTATATACTTGGTATCTTAATTATAGCTTATTAACTGTAGCAATCTATATTGTTCTAGAGAACCAATTTGGGTATTCATTCAAGTCAAAGTTAATTTGTCAGGGCTGATTCTAAGATATATGTATTTCAGTTGTATACTGTTATAACTAATTTAGATGTTGAATCATTATACATATTATTCCAATTACTTTATGTATCGTTATCACTATGTAATTTATAGTGCCGTTATCATTACCTATCGTGAAACCGGAAGTGGAACCAAAACTACAATTCCCAACCGGAAATCACTTTCCTGGCTTCCTTGTATAACGTTAACTCGTCTCTCAATGCTTTGCGATATCAGCCGGTTCGTTCTTAACTCAATAAAACACCTCGGCGGGTTATAATACTGTGCACATACAAACAAGACTCAAACAGACAAACAAACGAAAATACATAAAAGTTAACGTGTGTATATACCTGGTCTGTATTGGATCGCTGTTCGTTTAGTCGGCCAGCTCTCTGCTGCGACAAGGCATTTATACCCTTGATCTATCTATACATCGTCTTTTAAAACATAACGACCGAATCCTGAACTTCGAAATTTAATAGCGATATATTAGATTATATATACCTTTTAATCATACTCTCGGTCCCTTCAACCCGCGACTAATGTCCCGTTAAATGTACATTCACGTACTGCCGAAGCATCGCCGGTCTCCTTCCCGCTCTCTGTATGATTAATTGATTAATTCAATCCAAATATATCGTTTTCAGGAATGGAAGAGGTTGTGAGCTTAGTTTAAGGTTGCATCTATGAATATATATCGTTACTCTGTTAAATCTAATTAGATTATAACAGCTTCTCGGTCCTAACTTCCCGCCTCTTTGCCAAAAGAATCATAGAATAGTTTCTAAGAGAGTAGCGTTTTCCAATGATATCACTCTAATAAGCTCACGTATCTCCTTTTGTTGCCTATATTTCAGCCTGAATTAGACTTGGGTTAGCAATTCAACAACCTTACTGTGTGCCTTAGCTTTTGGTCGGCTCCGACTCGACCAGGATTAGCACTTCAACCTAGCAAATCCTATCAGAACCTCCTGATATAGGACCGGAGTATACGCGTTTCCCCCGTAACGAATCCCAATACAGCCCAGATATTCAATACACGTTATTCTATTGTCCAGCCATAGTCTCGAATATTAAAACACACTGTAAATGCTCACCTTGTGTAGAGAGAAGTGGGGATCACACCAATGTGTTCCAGATACCGGCCGGCCTAAACTAATCCTTTTCTCTCTACACCTGAGAACAGATCAGTCTGCACAAAACTCGAAGTTTGCGACGCCAAATTGTAGGATAATAATAGTATTCAAATAGGAATAGAGTCAAATGACTTGCTCACTCAGAGGGTCCAGATAATAAGGTTTATTACCCAGATCAAATCAAATCACTACAACAATAGAGAATATGGCTGGAGATCTTACCTAAACAGACCAGCTCCGTCAGTCAGGTAAAAAACTCTCTCTCCCCATTTGGGGGAGCAGTTAAGTACCAGGTGAACAATGGGGGGGTGGGGGAAGGGGAGGGGAGGAAGGGGGCGTAGTTAATACATCAATATATTCCACACCCCCCTAAGAACCACCAGGGTAAAAAATCGCGCTGAGCCGTGGATGCACTCCGAAATACTGGCCGCTATGAAAACCAGAGACAAAAAATGCTCTGAGTTTCGTAAAAGTCAGTCAAAGCTTACTAAAAGCACAAGCAGTGAACTCCAAGCCCACGTGACTGAACTCAAACTAGAAAGAAACAGACTAAGAAACGACGTAAACTCCATGATCAAAACTGCAAAAAAGAATTTCATCAATGACAAAACTGAGGAAAACAAAAACAAACCACGTGAACTTTGGAAATTACTCAATAATCAACTAGGATGCAGTAAAAAACTTAAAACCAGATTCTCAAACATAAACATAAAAACGGACAACACGCTCATCACAGACAAGCTGGATGTAGCCAATTACTTAAACATTTTCTTCACAAACATAGCCACAACACTGGTAAACAAACTACCCTCCCACTCAGGGCTTTATGGGGTAGAACACATGGTAGCTTACTACAAAAACCTAGGGGTCCGCAAGGACGACTTCAAGCTGGAAATGGTAACAACAGATGAGGTACTCAATAAACTGAGCGCCCTCCAACCTAACAAGGCCACTGGCCATGACAACATCCCCTCCAAATTCCTCAGAGACTCAGCAGCCGCCATCACCCCAATCATCACACACATAATAAACCTCTCCATAAAACAGGGACACGTCCCCAAGGACTTCAAAATTGCGAGGGTGACCCCTCTGCACAAAAAGGGCAGCAAATTAGACCCAGGCAACTACCGCCCTGTTTCTATTCTCACCTCCACCTCGAAAGTCATGGAAAAAATAGTCTACGAACAGGTCGAAAAGTACCTAGCGGAAAAAAATCTAATCTACGAATTCCTATCTGGCTTCAGAACATCCCACTCCACTGACACATGCCTTCTCTATTTGAATGACCACATCAAACAAGAGGTGGACGCAGGCAAATACTGCGGCATGGTCATGCTGGACCTACAAAAGGCCTTTGACACGGTCAATCACTCCATTCTGATTGACAAGCTAAAAGCAATTGGTTTTGATAGTCTATCAGTGAGCTGGATGCAATCCTACCTTGAGGGGAGGGAACAGATGGTGGAGGTAAACGGTACCCTATCCCCCCCCCTCACAGTGAGCTGTGGTGTTCCACAAGGAAGCATACTAGGACCGCTACTGTTCCTAATTTATGCAAATGACATGTCGTCAGCTTGTGACTGGAACTTGTTCCTGTTTGGGGACGACTCAGCCCTGCTGGTCTCTGACAAGAACAAGTTACAGGTTGAAAAAACCCTCAGCTCGGAACTAGGCAGAATCTGCATATGGCTCGCTGATAACAAACTATCATTACACATGGGCAAAACAGAGTCCATTCTCTTCGGTTCAAATAACAAACTCAGCAAGACCGACGGCTTCTCAGTTACAGTGGGTGACAATATTGTCACAAGGAAAGATGAAATTACCTACCTGGGTTCCATCCTAGAGGCTAATCTCTCCTGTGACAAAATGGCATTCAATGTAATAAAAAAAGTCAACCAACGAACTCGATTCTTGTACCGGATCTCCTCTCTGGTAAACAAGAATACCCTGAAGACTCTGGCAGGAGCACTCATTCAGGGGTACTACGACTATGCTTGCACCTCATGGTACCAAAGCACCTCAAAGGCGCTAAAAACAAAATTACAAACATCTCAAAACAAACTGGTCAGACTACTGCTTGACCTTACTCCTAGAACCCACCTCACCCCTGCCCACTTTGACAACCTAGGATGGCTTAGAGTAGATGTAAATGTAGACGACAGAGTACAGCAACTTGCAATGGGCCTGGTCTACAAGATACACTACACGACCAAGGTACCCATGTACATGTCAAAATACTTCCCAAAGGTCAGTGAATACCACGATCACAACACCAGAGGGAGCTCCACAAATTATGTTAAACCCAGATTCGACTCAAATAAGGGACTAAACACGTTTCGCAATTATGCCACATCAATGTGGAACGCCCTACCCAAAGCTGTAAAGGAATGTGGATCACTACCCACTTTCAAAACCTCTCTCAAGGGACACCTACGGGAGACTGCAATTCAACACTGGCCCCTGTAAATATCCTAACCCAACCCCCTCCAATGTACAGTCATTTACCTAGTATGGTTTTGTCAATAGTCCAATGTACAATTTTGTTTGTTTGTACAGTGTCTCCCCCCCCCCCCTCAATGTACAGTTTTGCTTGTTTATACAGTGTGCCCCCCCCCCCCAACCACCTCCAATGTAAATTACCCAGTATGGTTGTCAATATCCCAATGTACCCAACCCCCCCACCCAACCTCCTCCAATGTACAGTTTCTACGTCAAATGTATATACTCCCTTTTCTTGACTCCTTCTGTATCACAAACAGTACTGTATTTGCAAATCTGGTATGTCATAAATGTATAGATGTAGCAGTACTGACTATCTGTATGTCATGTATGTCATATATGTCCTGATGAATTGAAAATGGGGGACCCTGATGTAAACAAGACGAAAGTCTTTCTCTGGTCTGCATCCCCTTAACAATTGTGTGTATTGAGCTGTACTGTATTGTACCCATTCTGCAATCTGTTAATAAAGTTTTCAATCAATCAATCAATCAATCAAGTAGATAAAATAGACAACACAATTTTCTAAGAGCCTCATTACAGCATGTCATGTTCCTGTTCTTCAAGAGTGGTGGCCAAGCACCCTCTGCAACCTATTGTTGCAGATGTCGCTTCACACCCCTCTTGAAGACAGCAATAGTGGGGGAGTTTTGGATGGCCCTGGGCAGAGAGTTCCACAGCCGGCAGGCTGTAGACAGAAAGCCATTCTGTGAATATGAACCCTTTCTAGGCTCATAAACTGAGAGCTGTCCAGACCGTAACTGTTGTCCGTGGACCTGGCCACGCAGGACAATACGAGAGCAGAAATATCTGGGGGCAGATCCATTTAACATTTTATACATATGTCCCAGTTTCAGAAAGGAGACCCTCTGCTCCACAGGGAGCCATCCCACCTCATTGAAGTGACATGGCTCAATATGGGTTCGAGGTGGCAGATTTAGGACCAATCGTATGGTCTTATTTTGGCTGGTTTGTAGCCTGTGTTTACTTTCCACTGTAACACCACTATACCAGTACGTACTTGCATAGTCATATTGGCTGAGGATCATGCAGTTGGCAAGCAGTTTCATAGTTTCCAGTGATAAGAACCTCTTTTTTCTGTGCAAAGATTTCACCCTTGTGTTAACTTTTTTGATCACCTTCAGGGCCATTGTTTTCCCTGAGAGTGTTTGGTCGAGGTCTGCACCTAGGTATTTAACACAGTCTCTAGACTCGACACTGAAGCCTTTACAGCTTATCTCAAGTCGGGAACATTCCTTTAATTTATGTTTTGAGCTGAATAGAATTGACTCAGTTTTTCCAAGGTGAATAGATAATCTGTTGTCAACTAACCATTTGTGAAGGCTTTCCAGCTCCCTACTGAGACCGGCTTGTATTTCTGCCGTGTCGTCTCCAGACACCAGAAGTGCTGAGTCGTCAGCATACAGTAGGAGTCTGCAGGATACTGCAGACACCATGTCATTAACATATAGTGAAAATAGCAATGGAGCAAGGATGCTGCCTTGCGGCACCCCACATGTTATTTCATTATATGAAGATGCGACACCATTTATGTTCACAACCTGGGTCCTCCCAGTCAAGTACGACCTGAACCATCTCACCGACCCATCGTCCATCCCACAGGCTTTGAGCTTCTCAAGCAGGATCTGATGGTCAACAGTATCAAACGCTTTCTGCAGGTCAATGAGAACCATGCCAGTTCGTTTGCCACAGTCCATTTGGGTTCGAATATGGTCAGTGAGATCAATCAGGCAAGCATCCGTAGAATACCCAGGGCAAAAGCCAGACTGGAATTACTCCTGATAGAGTATAGAGTAAAAGTATAGGCTGGATAGAGTAAAAGTGCCTCCTATTGGTCTCTGTGTCCCACCTACACTGTCACTCCCTCAAAACCCCCTCCCTAATTTTCCCCTCAGCTCAGCCTCCCCTAATTGTACAGACAGATCTGGGGCCATCCTACTTAATGAGCCTTTGGCTATGCCATCCACAATTTTGTTCTCTTCAACTCCTGCATGCCCTGGGACCCTGCAGAACTTATCCTCACAGCCAACCTTCTCCAGCCTGAACAACACCATCAAAACCTCATGGATCAGGTGAGGCCGAGCCTTTGACTTGCCCTCTCTCAAGGCCACCAAAGCTTCCGCTGAGTCAGAGCAATAAAGCACCCTCTCCGGCTAGTAGGGCTGACCCCTATTAATCGATTAGTCGACTAATCGGTCGAAAGGGGCCGTAGTCGACTGGCCAACCTCTTAGTCGAATATAATAATAATAAACAAAAATAATATTAATATATTTTTTTTAAATTTTTTTTTTTATAATTTTTTTCAAAAGAAAAGAGGCATAGAAGCGTGGCTATTGCTAATGGCACGCATACCAGAGGCTAACTGCCTACGAAAACAGGCACAGAGGCACTGAAAGAGGATTTCACCCATCTAATGAACACACTATACTAGACAAATATCAAGATGTATCCATCAGTGGACCAATTGCATGCTTTTTCAGAGGACAAGAAGCCTTCAGTCGACTCCTTCAGGCATTAAGCACCCCCCACAGCCCAAATGGAATGAAAAAAAAAAAAAATATATATATATATACTTTTTTTTTTTTTTTTTTTTTTTTTTGTCGACCAATAGTCGACTAACGGCAAATTTTGGCCAATCCTAGTCGACCATCCAAATCCTTAGTCGGGGACAGCCCTACCGGCTAGACATCCTCCACCCACCATAATGCCCAGAGGATAGCCAGAACTTCTGACAAAAACACTGAGCTCCCATCAGATAGCCAAAGACTAGCCCGCAGATCCCACTGGGCCACATAGACTCCAAACCCAGCCCTCCCAGAGAATGGGTCCCTGAACCCATCCGTGAAGATCCCCAGATGCACCTCCAATTCATGTTTTAGGAAGGATTCCACGTCCGCCTCCAAGAAAGACAGGTTGACGTCCCGCTCCTACATCAGCCAGAATGGCACCGGAGACCATCTCCTAGAAGGTGGCGGGTCCTCCTGTACCAGCCCCAATTTTCCGGCCCACTGGTTCACCTCATCAAAGAATGGCCTGTGCTTGACCCTACCCCCCGACTCCCATGACCCCTGAAGCAGCCGCCTAGCAGGGAAGGCCGGGCCGGAGGTGCTCAACTTAACACAATACTGCAGCCCTAACTTGACCCGCCTCATTGACAGGGGCATCTCACCCATTTCTACCAGCAGGGCAGGGACCGGAGAGGACCTAAAGGCTCCACAACAGAGCCTCACAGCGCAGACACACCAGTCGCGCGCGAAGACAGGCGGGCGGGCGACCAGCTTTTCACTTTCGCTCCCATGTTAACGGACGTAGCTGTGCCCACTGGCCGCAAGCGGGCGTGCGACTCACGGGCTGAAAGCGATCGTTTTCGCTTTGGTTGGATTCAGAGGCGTGCACCATGCACATTTTCACAGAAATACACGCAATATCTGCATTATTACCACATTGTTCAACCAGCTAATGTGTCTGTATCTTTCCCAATACAAATAAACCATATTACTATACTTTTTCAGGAGTACAGTCACACTGATCATCATTCTAAAATGTATTCTAACATTCTAATTAATTATATAATAACTGGTTAAACATGCAAAATGGACAATAGAACACCGGCACTGGAAATCTTTAAAAAATCTTCAAACGGGGACTGACTAGGCATTTACAGCGGTTCTAAAGTACATGTGCCTTCCTCCGTGCACTTTCGCCCGCTCTGAAGTCGGACTCGGTGTGCCCGACCAGCACTTCCACCACTAAGGCCAGAAAGGACTCCCTGCTAAAGACCAGAGCATCTGGGGGAAGAACTGGCCAGGCAGGGGGAGGAGCACACTGGCTCCACCCGTCCACATATTCCCCGCACTCGCAATATTAGCCCCCTGGACTAAAACTAACACTTCATGCACCTCCGCTTACCCCTACAGGATCCAGCACTGTGACCAAACCTTTGGCAATTGTAGCACCGCAGGGGAGGCCTAATATACTCTCTGACCCTATAGGACATGCTGCCAATAGTTAGTTACTCTCTCCGGCAGGGCACTGTCAGAAAAAATCAGCAGTACAGGGGAATCACCCCACCCCCCTCCCTGGGCTTAAATCGCACCACTATAGTCACCTGCCTACCCCTCACATTTTCCAAAAACTCCTTGATTGTAAGGCCCTCATATACTCCAAAAATTATCCCCTTCAACCCCTGTTCCTGACTACGCATGACTGACACCTCCACCTTTGCATCTGCCACCTTCGTCACTTTAACTCATTGACTGCCACGCTGTTTTCCCATCTTTACTCAATGGCGCCAGCGTTATAGACTATTTTCATCGTGTGTTCTGTATTATAGCTATGGAGACAATAGTATGGCTCATTTGACACGCTAGACATTGCCCCTTTTCAAAATAATCCAGTATTTTTTTCTAGATCGCAAGATATTACGTGTTATATGCATGCCCAAATCATTCGGGTTGCTCGCCTGAAACCTATATTATTTACAAATCAAAGGTATATACCATATATAGATGTTTCTTCACAAAATCATCAAGGGGGGGGGGTCGTTTTACGCAGCTGCATCGTTACCAAAAGCATGTTTTAGGTTCGGTAAAAGACGACGCTGTGATAGATACAAAAGCATGTTTTAGGTTAAGTCAAATATACCTAGAATGGACCTTACCTTAGTCAGAAGGTACTCCAAAATGAATAATCCCAGTAATCCCATCGCGATCACAATTATTCCACCTTGCTCCACCTGCCGGCCAAATACTCCCCCCTGACCGACCTTTCCATCACAGTCGAGAATGCAGCTGTGACCGCATCCCTGACCGCCAAGAACCTTGGTGTTGTCCTCGACGACCAGTTGAACTTCTCTGCTCACATCGCAGCGACAACCAGAACCTGCAGATTCCTCCTGAGCAACGTCAGAAGAATACTCCCCTTCCTGACAAAAGAAGCCACCCAACTCATTGTCCAATCAACAGTCATCTCCCGCCTCGACTACTGCAACGCACTGCTTGCTGGCCTCCCGGCCACTGCCACAAAGATTCTTCAACTTATTCAGAACGCAGCGGCCGGCCTGATCTCAAACCTACCAAAGTCGGACCATGTCACCCCACTTCTTAGGGACTTGCACTGGCTCCCCATTGATGCACGAATCTGCTTCAAGGCCCTCGCAAGTCCTGACAATACTAGGTACGTTAGCTGACAAAGGAAAAACAGACTGAAAATAGAAAACACAGAGCAAGAAAAGTCAAGAAAGAAAGACCTCGAGAAAACCACCGACTGCCAGACCAACCATCTGTAATCCGCTCATTCGCCTCTGTTTGTTTGTATCCAGAATGAAGTCGCTACTGGCCATAGAACTATACAACCACTAGTGGCTAGCTAGCTTAGCTATCCACACATCAACAGCTCTCGCTTCTGTTACTTAGGTCCGTTTAGAAATCTGAGACAACTGTCAACATTGTAAACAATGCCACACTTCTCACGGTACGGCTTCTACCGCCCGACTACAACTATGTGAGTGTCACAAACTCTCTTTTTTGCATGTTTAATTATTTTCCTGATATGACGGGGAGTCAGGGACCCCTCCTCATCTCACTAGACTGTGTTGTTGTGACCTGTGTTCACGTGTGACTTTCGAATGATTGTAAACACAACATAGTACTGTGATATTCTGATATATATATATCACATTCTGATATATATCTTTTGTGTAAAATATATGTAGCATCCTGAATATTCTGCTATTTATTCAGAAGTGCTGACTTAACCTGTTACTTCCCCTGTGTGCACAAAGACGTGATAAACAGTGTTCCTTTTTGATATCTCGCCCGGACTAATGATGTGAGGTGCTCTTCTTCCTCCGGCTTCGATATGGACCATTAACGTGACATTGAAGCATCTTTCTTCCTGCCTTGAGTGTCCTATAGTGGGACCAGTTTGCGGTCGCCAGCAGGGGGCAGTGGTGGCAGGCGGAGCGGAGGAGAAAGGAGCAGCGAGTGAGAGATGGTTACCTGGAGAGCGGAACAGAAGGAAGTCCTCTTCGACAGTGAACTCGGACATGAGCGGACGTGTGCTCTCGAAGAGCCCCGTTGAAGAGCAACGGGAGATAACAAGTACTTTGCTGCTAACGGCTATAGTGACTCTGAGTATACCACAAGGCGAGCGTCGCTGAAGACCGGTGGTGCATACAGCCACGTTGCGTTAGCAGTACAGGCGATAGCAGGAGGGTTCACCAAGACCCCCAGTTTAGCTGTGTTTAAGGTAGCAAACAGTTTAGAGCGCGCCAGCCCAGTCAGCAGCTCCGCAGTGGACGTCTCGTCGACGCAGCCGAGGACACCTCTTCTTCCAGCAGAGGTCGCCACAACACAGCACACTCCTCCAGTTCAGCCACTGCCCCTGCTGCCTACCCCAGCCCGCTGGCTGTGCTCGCGGGATCGCCCGACGGCCATCTTGTCACCCGGACGAGGGGTGGTGAGAGTGGACCCGCCATCTTGGTTAAGTACAGCGGTACTTCGTGTGCTAAAACAGTATTAATTTGAAGCGAACGCTAACAACCAGTGTCTAGGGGTACCCCAACCATTATAAGCCAGCTTTAGCTTAGGTTTTTATTTGGTAACGTGGGCCCACATGTAACTTATTTTTGTATTGTGATAACTGTGTGACGTTCTTGAATTCCCATTGAACTCCTTGATATGTGCCTGGGTCTTCCCCTAATCCAAGCGGGGCTTTTGAATTAATGTACTGAGCACTAGGTGCCTATGTTGGGAATAGCGTTCCCCTATAATGTGAGTGAGAGCACCCGGTGCCTAATGTGATTATATGCCATATGAACCACATAAAGTTATAACCTGTAATTGCTACTTGACCAGGCCTTATGTATCAAAGACAAAATACGTTTAACCAAATAACAATTAAAACTAGTTTGTTTACACTATATAACTATATAAACTGTATAAACAGTTTGATCTGAACTTAGTTTGATGAGTGTATGATAATTACAATATGTGAGGATTCGCCTGTTCCCTGAGCTTTTCCCTGTCTACTCTCCTTCACCAGCCCCCACCCTTGCGAGATTTTTCCCTGTCTACTCTCCTTCACCAGCCCCCACCCTTGGACTACCTTCACGCAGCTGTCATAGTTTGTGATTAGCGCCCCAGAGGGCTTTATATACCTGGACCTCCCTTCCAGTCCTGGTCGGGTCGTTCTGTATCTGTGTCTGTGTTCATGGAGTGCTGTACGTTACCATTCTGTACGTCACCATCACCTGCCGCCGTTTGCCTGGAGTGAGACGCCGTCTTCGCTCTCTAATTCTCTACGGGAGGTTTTCCAGTGTTCCCACTCCAGACGTCATGGCGGCTCGCCATCGCTCCCGATTCCACGGGAGGAAGGCGTCTCTTCGTGATCCTCGTTCCTGGGGTGAGGCTCGTCGTCGCTCCCTAGTATTCCACGGGAGGACGGCGTGTTCCCATCCCAGTCCCCTGGGACCCCCTTTGTTCTGCGCTGCCCGTCTGCAGCATCCGAGGAGGAGGATCTCCGTGCCCGGCCCCCGCTGTCGCGCCCCTGTCTCCGTGCCCGGCCCCCGCTGTCGGGCCCCTGTCCCCGTGCCAGGCCCCCGCTGTCGGGCCCCTGTCCCCGTGCCAGGCCCCCGCTGTCGGGCCCCTGTCCCCGTGCCAGGCCTCCGCCATCGGGCCCCTGTCCCTGTGCCAGGCCTCCGCCGTCGGGTCCCTGTCCCCGTGCCAGGCCTCCGCCGTCAGGCCCCTGTTCCCGTGCCAGGCCTCCGCCGTCGGGCCCCGGTCCCCGTGCCCGGCCTCCGCCGTCGGAACCCTGTCCTCATCCCTGTAAGCAGCTCTGGCCCTCGCCCTGTCCAAGGCCTTAACCCTGTTCTCTGTCCCTGTCTCCAGCCCGCCTCTCCGGGCCTCTGTCCCTGCCCCCCTCTCCAGTGCCCATGGTCCTGGTCCTTGACATTTAGCCTTGGCCCTGTCCCTTAGCCTTAGTCCCTTAGCCTGTTCGCCTCTTAAAGGCACAGTGCCGCATTTTCCATATTTCTTTTACTCTAGTGTTTTTGTGTTTTCCCTTAAAGGGACTGTGCCGCTTTTTGTTCTATAATAAATATTTGCCCTGTTTTGGCTTACTCTCATACCTGTCTTGTGTTGTGCGATTGGGGTCGGTTACAAACCATAACAGTACGACCCGACCAGTCGACGACCCCAGCCAGCACAGACAGTGTATGTGAGTTAGCCTCTTTGGTTCCCCTGTTAGCTCCCCTGTTAGCCTCTTTAGCTCCCCTGTTAGTTCTCATGTTAGCTCCCCTGTTAGCTCCCCTGTTAGCTTCCCTGTTAGCTCCCCTGTTAGCCTCGTTAGCTCCCCTGCAGCTACCCCATGTGTTTTCATGCTAGTCCAGCCCTGTCTGCTAGCCTAGCTCCGGCAGCTTGCGCAGCCTCTATGTTAATGTGCAGTACAGCTAGCATAGGCCCTGTAGCTAGCAATGCCCTGGCAGCTACCCTGTCCCTCTGCTAGCCCCACTTTAGGTGTAGCTTCCCCTGCTAGCATGGCCCATTTTTTTTTGTTTGTTGCTCTGTCTTGTCCCCTGCCCCGCTGTCTGATTTTTTCGGTCGCCCGGTGGCTCCCGTGGAGGGGAAGGTACTGTGAGGATTTGCCTGTTCCCTGAGCTTTTCCCTGTCTACTCTCCTTCACCAGCCCCCACCCTTGCGAGATTTTTCCCTGTCTACTCTCCTTCACCAGCCCCCACCCTTGGACTACCTTCACGCAGCTGTCATAGTTTCTGATTAGCGCCCCAGAGGGCTTTATATACCTGGACCTCCCTTCGAGTCCTGGTCGGGTCGTTCTGTATCTGTGTCTGTGTTCATGGAGTGCTGTACGTTACCATTCTGTACGTCACCATCACCTGCCGCGTCTCCGGCGTGAGACGACTGCCCAGCCATCACCACCTGTCGCCGTTTGCCTGGAGTGGGACGCCGTCTTCGCTCTCTAATTCTCTACAGGAGGTTTTCCAGTGTTCCCACTCCAGACGTCAAGGCGGCTCGCCATCGCTCCCGATTCCACGGGAGGAAGGCGTCTCTTTGTGATCCTCGTTCCTGGGGTGAGGCTCGTCGTCGCTCCCTAGTATTCCACGGGAGGACGGCGTGTTCCCATCCCGGTCCCCTGGGACCCCCTTTGTTCTGCGCTGCCCGTCTGCAGCATCCGAGGAGGAGGATCTCCGTGCCCGGCCCCCGCTGTCGGGCCCCTGTCTCCGTGCCCGGCCCCCGCTGTCGGGCCCCTGTCCCCGTGCCAGGCCCCCGCTGTCGGGCCCCTGTCCCCATGCCAGGCCTCCGCCGTCGGGCCCCTGTCCCTGTGCCAGGCCTCCGCCGTCGGGTCCCTGTCCCCTTGCCAGGCCTCCGCCGTCGGGCCCCGGTCCCCGTGCCCGGCCTCCGGCGTCGGAACCCTGTCCTCATCCCTGTAAGCAGCTCTGGCCCTCGCCCTGTCCAAGGCTTTAACCCTGTTCTCTGTCCCTGTCTCCAGCCCGCCTCTCCGGGCCTCTGTCCCTGTCCCCCTCTCCAGTGCCCCTGGTCCTGGTCCTTGACATTTAGCCCTGGCCCTGTCCCTTAGCCTTAGTCCCTTAGCCTGTTCGCCTCTTAAAGGCACAGTGCCGCATTTTCCATATTTCTTTTACTCTAGTGTTTTTGTGTTTTCCCTTAAAGGGAATGTGCCGCTTTTTGTTCTATAATAAATATTTGCCCTGTTTTGGCTTACTCTCATACCTGTCTTGTGTTGTGCGATTGGGGTCGGTTACAAACCATAACAGTACGACCCGACCAGTCGACGACCCCAGCCAGCACAGACAGTGTATGTGAGTTAGCCTCTTTGGTTCCCCTGTTAGCTCCCCTGTTAGCCTCTTTAGCTCCCCTGTTAGTTCTCATGTTAGCTCCCCTGTTAGCTTCCCTGTTAGCTCCCCTGTTAGCCTCGTTAGCTCCCCTGCAGCTACCCCATGTGTTCTCATGCTAGTCCAGCCCTGTCTGCTAGCCTAGCTCCGGCAGCTTGCGCAGCCTCTATGTTAATGTAGCAGTACAGCTAGCATAGGCCCTGTAGCTAGCAATGCCCTGGCAGCTACCCTGTCCCTCTGCTAGCCCCACTTTAGGTGTAGCTTCCCCTGCTAGCATGGCCCATTTTTTTTTGTTTGTTGCTCTGTCTTGTCCCCTGCACCGCTGTCTGATTTTTTCGGTCGCCCGGTGGCTCCCGTGGAGGGGGAGGTACTGTGAGGATTCGCCTGTTCCCTGAGCTTTTCCCTGTCTACTCTCCTTCACCAACCCCCACCCTTGCGAGATTTTTCCCTGTCTACTCTCCTTCACCAGCCCCCACCCTTGGACTACCTTCACGCAGCTGTCATAGTTTGTGATTAGCGCCCCAGAGGGCTTTATATACCTGGACCTCCCTTCCAGTCCTGGTCGGGTCGTTCTGTATCTGTGTCTGTGTTCATGGAGTGCTGTACGTTACCATTCTGTACGTCACCATCACCTGCCGCGTCTCCGGCGTGAGACGACTGCCCAGCCATCACCACCTGTCGCCGTTTGCCTGGAGTGGGACGCCGTCTTCGCTCTCTAATTCTCTACGGGAGGTTTTCCAGTGTTCCCACTCCAGACGTCAAGGCGGCTCGCCATCGCTCCCGATTCCACGGGAGGAAGGCGTCTCTTCGTGATCCTCGTTCCTGGGGTGAGGCTCGTCGTCGCTCCCTAGTATTCCACGGGAGGACGGCGTGTTCCCATCCCGGTCCCCTGGGACCCCCTTTGTTCTGCGCTGCCCGTCTGCAGCATCCGAGGAGGAGGATCTCCGTGCCCGGCCCCCGCTGTCGGGCCCCTGTCTCCGTGCCCGGCCCCCGCTGTCGGGCCCCTGTCCCCGTGCCAGGCCCCCGCTGTCGGGCCCCTGTCCCCGTGCCAGGCCCCCGCTGTCGGGCCCCTGTCCCCGTGCCAGGCCGCCGCCGTCGGGCCCCTGTCCCTGTGCCAGGCCTCCGCCGTCGGGTCCCTGTCCCCGTGCCAGGCCTCCGCCGTCGGGCCCCTGTTCCCGTGCCAGGCCTCCGCCGTCGGGCCCCGGTCCCCGTGCCCGGCCTCCGCCGTCGGAACCCTGTCCTCATCCCTGTAAGCAGCTCTGGCCCTCGCCCTGTCCAAGGCCTTAACCCTGTTCTCTGTCCCTGTCTCCAGCCCGCCTCTCCGGGCCTCTGTCCCTGTCCCCCTCTCCAGTGCCCATGGTCCTGGTCCTTGACATTTAGCCTTGGCCCTGTCCCTTAGCCTTAGTCCCTTAGCCTGTTCGCCTCTTAAAGGCACAGTGCCGCATTTTCCATATTTCTTTTACTCTAGTGTTTTTGTGTTTTCCCTTAAAGGGACTGTGCCGCTTTTTGTTCTATAATAAATATTTGCCCTGTTTTGGCTTACTCTCATACCTGTCTTGTGTTGTGCGATTGGGGTCGGTTACAAACCATAACACAATAAGCATTGTACCCTATGTAATCCTATGTAAGCACACCATTGTTTTGTTCTGACATGCGGGTGCTCTATATAGCACCTTTTGAATTGACCGAGTGGGCATAATAATAAAGATTTCTGGACTCTACTCTATATACTGTATGAATGGACTTCCATTGAAATTAGACACATGCAAAGAAATTGCCACACACACCAAAGTCCACATACTGCACATAGTACACACCAGATTATGAATGTACACACATTGCAATCTGACACGTAAAAAAGACGTCTACAACTGCACATTTTGGTGAAATACACACATACACACACACACAGAGAGAGAGACAGACAATAAGATGATGATAGAGTACATAATTACCCAGCTATCAATGGGGCCGTGCGAGTTCCCTTCTCTGGACCACTGGAGTGTGTCATTACGTCTCTCCCCAGCCTCATCTGTCACACACACACACACACACACACACACACACACACACACACACACACACACACACACACTCACACGCACACGCACACGCACACGCACACGCATACACGCACACACACAAACATAAACAAACGCACACACACACACACACAAATGTTTATTGTGTGTGTTCATATACATTCTTCCTTATTTCAAATTAAATAAAAAAATATATAAAAAAGATAGACAGATACACCTTCACAAACAACAAGGAAATAAGACTATAAAAAAAATTTATAAAAAAAAAAAAGGGTATGGCCTTGTCTGTCTGCATTCTATAACATGTTAAAGGACGGTTTCACTCGCCTGTCTGGCATGATGTTGACGAGTACCAACTATCCTTTCACTGATCACTTTAATACTGAGAGCACTCCTTCATTCCTTCCCAAAATTCAAAAGAAAATAATAATAATTATATATATATATATTATATACATAATTGTATTCATACAATACAGGGATAAAATATATTTAGATGTTATATTATTCCACCCTTCCCTATAATGTTGTGCTACTTCGTTATGATTTTTCTGTTCCAAAATAAATAGGATCTTCAGTGTGTTCTTAAAACTACTTAGGGGATGGTTCTGGATTGGGCTTTAAATATGAATATCTTACCTAAATTAATAATTTATTATCAGGGGACATTGATCACTCAAATCACCCATCATAATATTAAATTTACCGGATTATAACCTTTGATACGATGTATGTCTTTCAACCATTTCCTCAGAACATATAGACATATGAAGACACATCTGATTATACTGTGCGCTTCCTGTTTTGTAAAAGGTCATGTATCGTCGTGTTTGAAGGCTAAAACACTTGCCCCATTGGATTGTATCAGCC
The DNA here is from genome assembly GCF_963971535.1 of Notolepis coatsorum. Taxonomy (NCBI): domain Eukaryota; kingdom Metazoa; phylum Chordata; class Actinopteri; order Aulopiformes; family Paralepididae; genus Notolepis; species Notolepis coatsorum. The sequence continues at coordinate 103,497,640 of NC_140166.1, forward strand.
TGGAGAGAGGATGCAGCATAGTGCTAAGTTTCTCAGTACTAAAGCAATCAGTGAAATGATGAGGTGCAGTAGTCAACATCATGTCAGACAATGTTTAAATAGGGCCTGGGTTTAAAAAAAAAAGTTGTCGTAGGGATGACTGACAAAACCGGAGGTACCGCTGACACCGGGATTCGAAGCCCAGGTCGGCATTCTGTGGTATTTTTGTGCTTTAAGTGTTTTTTTCTTTTATTGCAATTGTGAACAATAGCCAAGTCAGAAAATACAGTTATATCCACTTGGCCAATCATATGGTTCACTGCAGCTCACCAGTCAATGAGTGGAATGGAGAATTCTAGGAGAATTCTATTCATAGATTAAGAAGTCTATGAATTCTGAAGGTCTGAAGACGGCATTGTCTGCAATGGATCGGAAAGCAGTGTGTAGAAACCTCTGTCCAGGGAGCATGTTGTGGAGCCTGCGAGGTTGAGAGCATGGTCTGGTGTGGCTGTGCATAAGCAGGTATAGTAGGACGTCTGATGGTGGGAGCGAGGCCTGGAAGTCCATGGGGCAGTGGTGAGGATGCAACCTGTCGCTGTGACTGAGGCTGGGGTTGGAGAGTTTTGTTCCAGCGTCTGGGTCCACTCCAATTATATTCAGGGCCTTCTTTCGAATGTTGTCAAGCTGGCTGAGATGATTAGGTGGGGCACTCATCCAGCTAAGTGAGGCGTATTCCATGACACTGCAGACTTGTAGTACCTTTGTCTTTCTGGACAATGGTCCACATTCTCGAACGTGTTCGTAAGTGCCTTAAATGCCTTAAATATCTTGGTGAAAATGTCGTACCAAGAGATTTACGGAAATCCTCCTCCGGATTCCTCAACGCGTGAACCAGTCTTCGTAAGTGGGCAAAATATTCGCGGCTGTGCTCCGCTGAATAAACTGACGTCGCTCATTCTTAAACTCCAGGCGTGTTCTCGTATAATCTCATTTGCATACAGACACGCCCAGCCAGCTCATTATAAGATCAGGGCCGTGTGCAAAATGGATGTGAGAGGGTTTGCCGTTGCATCTCTGCTGTGTTGATCTTTGTATTCAACAGGTAGTGCGGAACCGATTTGCGACTCAAATAGATTCAAATGGATTGTCATCATACATCACAAGTACAATACAACATCCAACCAGAGTGTAAATGTAATAGTAAAGAGAAATAGTAACATACAATGCACAGGTGATGGAACTGGTAAAAGGCTTCATTTGGGATAAATAGTTGGTGATTGCGTTCAAGTCGATTCTACAGACATCAGAATTAAATAATTATAATGATAATAAATATGACAATTACGTTTTTGCATTTATAGTCATGACTCAATGAGGGATCTGAGCATGACACACACGCGCATGCTCCATATGTACAGTATACTTCACTAAGCCGCCTGGCTCACCAGCTCCATAACCCAATGGACCTGTCTCAAACCCTGCCCTCTTTTCTTGATCCTCCAATCACAACTGTCGCTTACCTCGGACAAACCAAGTTTGTCCGAGGTAAGCGACAGTTGTGATTGGAGGATCAAGAAAAGAGGGCAGGGTTTGAGACAGGTCCATTGCGTGATGAAGTGGAATAAACTAAGAATAGATTAACAAATTCCATATAAATCTCGAGCTCATTAATGATGCAGCAGATATTGTGAGGATACTGGGATACTGTATATTGTACACACACACACACACACACACACACACACGCATGCATGTGCACACGCTCCATAGCGTGACAGCAATTTGCGACTCCAAATGATAATAATAATCTTTCACATAATCTCTCAAAATTGTATTAGATTAGATTCAAATGTATTGTCATTTTACAGCACACATACAATACAACAGGGCTATTCAACTGGCGGCCCGCGGGATGATTCTGACCGGCCCGCCAAAGATTACATGACAATAAAAAAAAAAAAAAAAAAAATTACTTTTTTCTTTTCATGTCAACGTTAACACGCACAATTGAGCCAAAAGTCACTCAATTAATGACAGATTTCATTGATAAATTGAGGGAAAACTTTGCAGGTCGATTTGATGAATTTGACATGTCCAGAGAATTGATGCATTTTGTGAGCAACCCATTTGCCAATGTAGCTGCTATTTCCACAAAAGGACAAGAGTTCCTTGCATCACTTCACATTGATGAAGGTCTCCTGCAACTTGAAATAATTGACATGCAAGCATCATCTGCTCTGAAGCAGGCACTTGAGAATGAATCCACCACAACATTTTGGATAAAGTGTATTCATGTCAAGACATTCCCCAAAATAAAAACGCTGGCAATATCTGTGCTAACAATGTTTGGCTCAACATACACCTGTGAATCCAGTTTCTCTCACATGAATGCCATTAAAACAAGCAACCGTGCCTCCTTGACAAATGAGCATTTGCATCACTGTTTGCGGGTAGCCCTCACTTCCTATGAACCCTCTTTCTCTGCCATTGCCCAGTCAAAGAAGTGCAATCTCTCTCATTAGATGTGTGTATGTAGGCTAGGCCTGTCTGCCCCCCACACCCCCCCTGATGTTTGAGAGTTAAGAGTCGACAATAAGTGCTAATAAGATGCTGTGATTTGCTGTTGTTGCACAGACATGAAGCACTTTTTCATAAGCTCAGCTGCACTATAAATGTGTTTTTTTGTTCAAGTGTTGATGTTCAGATGCACATCATGCACTTGTTTGTTTTTTATTTTATTTTTATATTGAAATGTTGAAGAGGAGATGTTGCAGTTGTTGCACAGTCATAAATGAAGCACTTTCTGCAGGAGATGTTGCAGATGTGGCACATAAATGAAGCACTTTTCTTTGAAAGGTATACTACTTTTGCAATGTAGTTAATTAAATAAAAGTTGTGAAAATGTGGTTGCGTGTTGTGTCAAGTGTACATATGGTGGAATGAACTACCCATCCCAGTTAGGACAGCCGAATCCCGTCCAATCTTTCGCCGTCGACTAAAGACTCACTTCTTCAACCATTATCTGAAATGATTAAAAAAAAAAAAAAAAGATCTAACCCTGACTAACCTTACTGTCATGCACTTGTCCTAATAAACTAACCTACACTGTAACACGCAACACTTGATGAACATTGTTACTCAGCTGATAGAGTTGTACCCTTCTTGCTGTCTTGTCGTACAGAACTTGTAAGTCGCTTTGGATAAAAGCGTCAGCTAAATGACTAAATGTAAATGTAAAATGTACATATATTCATAGCACGGGGAGGCGCCGTGGCAGTCCGGCCCCTGGCCCCTTGGGTTTCTGACAATGTGGCCCCCTGAACAATTTAGTTGAATAGCCCTGCAATACAACATCCAACCAGAGTGCAAATGTAACAGTAAAGTGCAACAGTAATATACAATCAAGCAGTTTCTACACAGGCTCTTAGATGTGTGCAAGCAATGTAAGAAATAGATAAAACCAACAATAAATAATAATAAAATAACAAGACGGTATATGGAATATTAATAGTCTATTCCACTATAGCTATATCCACAGCAATCTGGGGTTAGTTCTTTTGTATTTATTTATTTATTTTCGGACATGGTTCGTTGAGTCATGACTAAATATGTAAAACATGATTGTTAATGATACAAATATTGTTGTATTAATTAACATTGTTGAAGTCAGAGGTTCTGTGTAGGATTGTTAGTAACTGTTTAACTGCATATATAACTGTTTCCACTAGAGGGCGCTCTAGACGGAGACACTCAGGAACACCACCAGGTGACGAGTATAAATAGAGATGTCTCCTCCCATTCTTTCTCTTTCCCCTAGCCTCTCAGTGAGAGGAGAACTGTAGAACTGCTGCTCTGCCATGTGAATAAATAAACCATGCCAGTTAAGGCTCAAGATAGAAACCATGCCTCTTGACCACATTATTGTCGCCCTATAGCCGGATTCTGTCAACAGGTTATGGGCCCAGATAACGGCGGGGCGAAATAATAAGGGTAGCAAGCAGGGGGCGAAATTAAAGCCCGCCACCCGTCATTTGCGGGCAGTTTTCACGTTTGGCGCCTCCCACTGAGAGGTCTGCCCGCCGTGTGGCGGGCAATCAAATAGTCATGTGAAAACCGAAAATCATGATCCAATTCTGAGCGGAGTTCTCACTCGCTGTCTCAGCACAGACATGCAGCGCACCGCGCACTGCTCCTCCTACCCCTCCCGCACCTGTTTCTGTATGCTGCATGTAAACAGAGGACAGTCACTGTGACGTTAGTCTAGTCAGAGGGACCTCCGTGAGCTAATGTTAGCTACTGTTACAAAATGACCCAGTCAACTATTCACTTTTAGTTTAATACATGAGGCATTGTGTAACGTTATCCAGCCGGCTAGCTACTGATAGCTCCCGACATCAACAACTGCTCCAGCAAGTGTCCAGTGCATAATACCTCCGTTGGCTAAGTAGCTCATGTTAGCCCACGTTAGCTCACTAGTCACTACGAAATGTCCCAGTAAACTAAATAGTTCAGAGGCGTTGTCCCAACGCTATCTAGCAGTAGCTACAGATAGCTCCTGACATCAATGTCCTACAACATGCGTATTCGAGCCCCTGGCTTACATCGCATGAGGGCTGCTGAATAGGGTCCAGCTGGAGCGCAGGAGAATCCTTTCATGCTGAATGTAGAGTTTAGGGTCCAGCTGCAGCGCCGGAGAATCCTTGCTGGAGCTGGAGGCCACTCGAGTATACACACAGACAGTGGAGCTGTTTGCAGACAGCGAGGTGGCGATGTCTCGCAGATAATACAACTACAAGTATGATTATATAATATATATATTTTATTAAAAAAAAATTATATAAAATAATAATAATTTTTTTTTAATCAAAAAAAAGTTGGCAGGTAAGAAATATGCTTGGCGGGTAGATTCTTCCCATCTACCCGCCACTGGCCGGTGAGTCAAAAAGTTAATTTCGCCCCCTGGTAGCAAGCTTAGCTAAAGTATAGGCCAGGTTAGCGCCGGGAGCACCGCGTGGCTAGACGCTAGGCCAACAAGAGCTAAAGCTACGCCTACCACCAACGAAGAGGATGGAAAACAAGGGAAGGGGCAAATGGCCCTCATTCAATGGAAAAGCGGAGGACTACGAGCTCTGGGAAGAGCGCATGCTGTGCTGCATGCACGGTGCGGGACTGAAGGAGACGATCCTGGCAGCCCCCACGGGAGAACTGACGGCGGAAGAGTAAGCCCTGGACGACCAGCATAACGCAGACGCGTACTGTGAGTTAGCGCCGCTGCTCGACAACACCAGCCTGGGGCTGATATTCCGCAACACTAAAGACCAAGGCCTAGAAAGCCTGGAGGTGCTGAGAGAGCATTACATCGGGCGAGGAAGACCCTGAGTCGTGGCACTGACGGCCCTGAGGAAGGGGCACAACGAGACTGTGACTGAATACGTCAACAGAGCGGAGCAAATCACGACGCCATTGAGGAGTGCCAGAGAGGCACCGAGCGATGGGCTAGTGATGGCGATGATGATGAGAGGACTACCGGAGCTGTACAAACCGTTCACACTCCTGGTAACACACGTTCAACGGACATGACGCTGGGACAGTTCAAGGCCAAGTTAAGAAATTTCGAGGCCTCAGAAGATACCCACCCAGCCACCGCGGAGGCGGGAGAGAGGGTGCTAAAGGCCCAAGCGACGCCAAGGGAGAGGACCAGGACAACTGGCGTGTTGGCGATGCGGAGAGAAAGGCCATCGGAGAAGCGACTGCACAAAGACTGTCTGGTGTAGCTTCTGCAAATCGACGGGGCACACAGACAGAGCGTGCATGAAGAAACATGACCAGAGCGCGCAATACGCGCATGGACAAGATGACGGCCATGGACGAGACGGAGGCCACGGACAAAATGGCGGCTATGGACAAAATGGCGACAGCGGACACGATGGCGGCAACGGTCGACGTGAGACGGATCGAGATGACGCCCGGAGAATAACGGGACAAGAAGACTGCACTTTCGGGGCGTGGACGGCGTGCATCGCCAGACCGGCCCAGCTGCAGCGAGACCAGAGAAGGGGACTGATCGTGGACACAGGTGCGTCGTCCCATGTCATCAACGACAGGAGTCGGTTCAAGAACTTTGACGACACTTTCCACCCAGAGAGGCACAGCATGGAGCTGGCAGATGGGAGACGCACCTACGGATTGCCGCAAGATAGAGGAGACGCACAGGTATGCCTCACGGACAGCAAGAGGCGCCGGCATACGGTGACGTTAAAGAACACTCTCTACGTACCATCGTTTCCACAAGGACTATTCTCTGTAAGAGCTGCTACTGCAAGCGGTGCCAAGGTATTCTTCGATAAAGGTAAAAATGTTCTTGTAGAACCTGACGGTACACGGTTTGACATAAAGATGTACCAGAGAATATATTATCTGCAAATGGAGTGTAATGACAACGACAAGTGTAATGATAACAACAAGTGTAATGTTAATAATGATATGTGCAAGTAGTGACAGAAGGCATGCACATTGAAAGAGAAAAGCGTAGACCTGACAAAAATTGTGCAGTGTGCAAAACGGGGACGTTTACTCAACCGAGTCCAGAGGTGTAAAAGGATTTTTCGTAGGACACGACAAGGGAAGCCCCTTTTTCCATTAGTCCATTGCTCCAGATTTGTTTGTGATTTCTATGCCTGATGTTTACCACATACTCGGATCGAGTAGAGATGGTCCCATATTGGCATCAGTCTAAGTTTTTAACTGATGGTTACCACATACTCGGATCGAGTAGAGATGGTCCCATATTGGCATCAGTCTAAGTTTTTAACTGATGTTTACCATGTACTCGGATCGAGTAGAGATGGTCCCATATTGGCATCAGTCTATGTTTTTAACTGGTGTTTACCCCGTGCTCCGGATCGAGTAGGGAGGGTCCCATATTGGCATCAGTCTAAGTTTTTAGCTGATGTTTACCCCGTGCTCCGGATCGAGTAGGGAGGGTCCCATATTGGCATCAGTCTAAGTTTTTAATTATTATGATAATTATTTTTAATTGCTAATTGATTTTGATAAAAAAAAATAATAATAAATAAATAACTAGATAATTGAATAGGTAAACGAATAAATAAATAAATAAATGAATGAATAAATAAGTGAATGGATATATAACTGTTTCCACTAGAGGGCGCTCTAGGTGGAGACACTCAGGAACACCACCAGGTGACGAGTATAAATAGAGATGTCTCCTCCCATTCTTTCTCTTTCCCCTAGCCTCTCAGTGAGAGGAGAACTGTAGAACTGCTGCTCTGCCATGTGAATAAATAAACCACGCCAGTTAAGGCTCAAGATAGAAACCATATCCTCTTGACCACATTATTGTCGCCCTATAGCCGGATTCTGTCAACAATCATTATACTTATTTAATTCCACGGATGTCTGTAGTATCGGCAATCCCCAGTGACTTGTCCTGGAGAAAGCTGTTGGAAACACGGGCACACACACCGGTCTGTCCGGCTTACGACTGCCTTTTCGAGTTCGTAAATCCTACATAAATCCTACAAAGAATTTACAATACGAAGCCGGTCGAGAATGCAGAATAAGTACGTAAATCGAGTTACAAAGGAATTCCTTGGTAACTTTTACGTATGTACGTTCAAGAATGAGGGCCACTATTTGTAATTTTGGTTATTTATTTAATAAGCATACATTTGCATAAAGCAAGCATATCTACATTAAATATACCTTTAAGATATTTTTGAATAGATAAGAAATGTGCGATTAATATGGGATTAATCACAGTTAACTAATGGCAATCATGCGATTAATCTTGATAAAATATTTTAATCGATTGACAGCCCCAATATATATATATACTATATAGAATATCAATTTCTGTGGAGTGGGTGTTTTGTGGCTCAATTGCACTCAGAGAAGAGTCTTTAATCGTCAAACAACACCCCAGACTGTGGTAGAGTCCTGTCAGTCTAGACTATTCTGGGATGGCAGATCTGGCACCATCTCTCACTTTCTCTGTCTCTTTCCCTCTTTCTGTTTCTCTCCCTTGCTCTCTCTCTTTCTCTCCGTCCCCTGTTTCGCACTCTTTTTTTCTCCGTCTCTATTTGACTGTATGTCTCTCTCTTCCTCTGTTTCTCTCTCTGTCTCTTTCTCTCAATCTCTCCGACAGGAGATAGCAATGTCTGCGGTCTGTGTGTGCGCGCGCGTGTGTGTGCGCGCGCACGCGTGTGTGCGCGGGTGTCTGTGTGTGTGTGTGGTCTATCCGGTGGCTGGGTATTGATGTCGGCCTCCAGTGGCTCAATGTGACTGAAACAGCCTCAAGTTCCCGCCTGTGATAGACAGGAAGAGAGAGTGAAAGAGAGAGAAGGAGAGAGAGAGAAGGAGAGAGAAAGAGGGATAGAGAAAGAGAGAGAGAGAGAGAGAGAGAGAAGAGAGAGAGAGAGGGAGAGAGAGAGAGAGAGAGAGAGAGAGAGAGAGAGAGAGAGAGAGAGAGATACACGGCGGAAACGGAATAGATTGCATAAAAACTCACCCTAACGCAGCATCAAGTCAGGGGGGGGGGGGGGGGGTAGAAACATGTGTGTGGGCTGAAAGCAGGGTGTGTGTGTGTGTGTGTGTGTGTGTGTTTGTGTGTGTGTGTGTGTGTGTGTGTGTGTGTGTGTGTGTGTGTGTGTGTGTGTGTGTGTGTGTGTGTGTGTGTGTGTGTGTGTGTGTGTGTGTGTGTGTGTGTGTGTGTGTGTGTGTGTTTGTGCGTGCGTGCGTGCGTGCGTGCGTGTGTGTGTGTGTAAATGGGTGGCAAAAGTTGTCTGTTATTGGCTAGACTTTTGCCCTGAACAGTGCCTGGCAGGGAGGTCTAACTCTGTTTAACAAGGTTGAAACCTTGCACTGGTAGCCCCTTGGTGTATCAGATTCGATTCAGACAACTTTATTGATCCGAAGGAGGATAATTAATTTGCAGCTTACAGTCCATACACACAACTTCAAAACTCACAGGCAAGGTAGTTATATGTCAGAGGCAACGGATCAACAGATATGGGTCAATACAGGGGAACAACAAGCAGCAGAAAATACAAATAAAACATTTAAATATTTGTATAATAAAAACACTTGTGCCCCAAGTGCCAAATGCCCAACTAAGAAACCCAATCCCACTGGCAAACACCCACTACAACTTCCAATAAGGGCCACGATAAATTACCAAAGACCATGGGGACACTGTCACTGTTGGCTTTTAAAGACCCACTCAACAGCCAGACACCTAACTGTCCACCACAGCAACAAAAAGGCATTAAATATGAATTCATAAATAACCAAGTTTAAAATAGTAAAATAAAGTACAGTCATTTCAAATGACTAGTGTCTGCCTTTAGTTGCCCAATAGTGGAAGTAATTACAATAGCGAGTCGAACACTGTTCCTAGATTAGGGTGACCTGATATTTTCAAACAAAAAAACTGGGACACTTTATAATATATATATATATATAGAGAGAGAGAGAGAGAGAGAGAGAGAGAGAGAGAGAGAGAGAGAGAGAGAGAGAGAGAGAGAGAGAGAGAGAGAGAGAGAGAAAAAGTTTTGTTTTGTTCGCTATTCACACAGCTTTAGATCAAACTCAAACTTGTGCACCCTTTCTGTCTCCAGCTGCTTGAGTGTGCTTTGCTTTGTATGTGTGTATGTGTGTGTGTATGTGTATAGGGCTAGGAGAGCTGTCCACTTCCAATGAAATGTGCGCTCAACTGATTCTCAACATTAGCTTGGTACTAATAGTAGGCTATACAAATTAAGTAACATGCTTGTTTTTGTCTAATCACTTAATAAAACTTGGTTAATCTATCAACCTCCTATGTTATAGCTTTCGTTTGCAGGCCTTGTTGTCAAATGACAACGTGGTCTCATCAGAAAAAGTACAATGGTTACATAATGACCACGTCAAATAAATAGGCTGCGGCTACATTGATCCGTCAATGAATGGATAGAAAATGTATGGAAGGTATTAAATTCTGTCAGAAAGAGATGCCAGCGCATGCCCAATGTGTCATAGCAACAGCCTGACAACGACATTGTTGGCGCACATACAGACAAAGTGTATTGTGCATTGTTGATGTTTTTCTATTGGTTAAACCTGGGACAATTTGGTAATGAATGTTGAAAACCAGGACATTGTTGTGCAGATATTTGTTGTCGATTTGGACACAACGTTTGAAACCGGGACAATCCGCTTTCTGGTCACAGTATCCTAGATACTTACTGTATAATGTGTCAACAATTTGAACATCCTTACCATCCTTGTGGTGTAGTGGGGGGGGGGGGTCTGCTGATGGAGACTCAGTGTTCAGGGTAACAGAGCATGAGGTGAGACGGATCTTTAAAAAAGTGGATATCAGGAAGGCAGCAGGACCGGACGGCATCCCCGGCCGCGTCCTAAAAGTCTGTGCCGACCAACTGGCCCCGGTATTCACTGACATCTTCAACCTGTCCTTGGAACAGGCCGTCATCCCCACCTGTCTGAAGAAGTCCACCATCATCCCTGTACCCAAAAAATCTACGCCCGCTTGCCTCAACGACTACCGCCCTGTAGCCCTCACCTCCATAGCCATGAAGTGCTTTGAGAAGCTAGTGAAGGGCTACATCTGTTCCTCCCTCCCCATCAACCTGGACCCTCTGCAATTTGCATATCGCCCCAACAGGTCCACGGAGGACGCCATAGCCCATGTGCTGCACACAGCAGCATCACATCTGGACAAGAGGAAGGGGAACTATGTGAGAATGCTGTTCATCGACTACAGCTCAGCATTCAATACCATAGTCCCCTCCAAACTCATAGCCAAGCTCAGGGACCTGGGCTTGAACTATGACCTGTGCCAGTGGGTCCTGGACTTCCTGACGGGCAGACCCCAGGTGGTAAGAGCCGGCAACTGCACCTCCTCATCCATCACGCTCAACATAGGGGCCCCCCAGGGCTGTGTTCTGAGCCCCCTCCTCTACTCCCTGTACACACATGACTGCGTAGCACAGCGGAACAACAACACCATCATCAAATTTGCTGATGACACAGTAGTGGTGGGCCTGATCTCTGCCAACGACGAAAGGGCCTACCTGGAAGAGGTAGAGAACCTGTCACAGTGGTGTCAGGAGAACTGCCTCTCCCTGAACGTCAGCAAAACAAAAGAGATGATTGTGGACTTCAGGAGGTCGGGGGTCAAGGACTACAGCCCCCTCAGCATCGACGGGGCACCAGTTGAGAGAGTGAACAGTTTCAAGTACCTCGGAGCCCACATATCCGAGGACTTGACATGGACCACACACATTGACAGTGTTGTGAAGAAGGCACGACAACGCCTCTACTTCCTCAGGCGCCTAAGGAAGTTCCAAGTCAGTCAGAAGATCCTTAGGAACTTCTACTCATGTACAATAGAGAGCATCCTGACCGGCAACATCACCTCCTGGTTTGGGAATAGCACTGCACAAGACCGTAGCAGACTACAAAGAGTGACACGTTCAGCCGAACGCACAATTAGAGGGGGGCTTCCCACCCTCCAGAACATTTACAACAAGCGGTGCAAGGGGAAGGCTAAGAGAATTATTAAGGACTCGAGCCACCCGAACAACTGCCTCTTTGAACTGCTGCCGTCAGGCAAGCGATACCGGAGTCTTATGGCGAGCACAGAAAGACTCAGAAGGAGCTTCTATCCCCAGGCCATCAGGCTGCTAAACGAACAATAATCGCTAAACGAACAATAATCACTATGCAACAACCATCAAATGCACACAGCACACACACCCACACGCACACACACACTCACTCAAACAAACAACACACTGCAGCACCCACTCTCCACACTTTAGATCACACAAACACACTTACACTTTATATTTATTGATAAAGGATTTGCACTACAACTCGTACACCTACTGTGAATTGTACCTAAACTGCACCTCGTCCATTTATGCCTTGCACTATATAGTATTGTATATTAGTACACTGCACAGTATTGTATATTGTATGGTAACTACGTCTACGAACATTGTACATATGTCTAAACTGAACACTGTGACCTCTTTTTTTTTTCTTCTAATTTTTACTATGTTTTTATTTCATACTTATCTTGTCATGCACAGTCTCTGGAGCGCAACAGTAAGAAGCATTTTGTACAAAAGTATTCTGTACTTCTGTATGACAACTATTAAAGAAACTTGAAACTAGTGGTTAACACTGCCACCTCACAGAAAGAAGGTCCTGGGTTCGATTTCCGCTTGGGGACCAGGTTGCCGGGTTGCCAGGTACCTAGGCCTTTCTGTGTAGAGTTTTCATGTTCTCCCCATGCTTGCAAGGGTTTCCCCTACCAAAAAGATAAACCCAATGGAAAAACATGCAGAACAGATCGCTGACGCTGTCCCTGACAAATACAGCAGCACTTGGATTGGTCCCCGAGGCGCAGCCCACACCGCAGCTTATGTCTGCTCCCGGCTGCCCTTGGGGGGGAAGGACGACGGGATGGGTCAGGTGCAGAGAGGCATTTCATCAGCGACCCAATGCATGTGTGTGTGTTCCTGTGTGTCGCCCATTTTGCATGTGTGTGTTCATCTGCATTACAAATAATGACTTATTCTTCTATAACAATTGTCACTATTCTGCCTGAAATCAATCATTAATTCCTTCGTTTTTAGTATGTTAAAGTCAAGGAAATGATCAACACACAATTTAACAAAGCCCTGAAGAAGAGACAATAGGGCAGATTCATCAGAGAATGTCACAAGATAGCTGCCCTGCAGTCCTACAGCTGTCTGTATACATAATAAAAAGCAGGGGCACAGGACACAATCCTGTGTTTGAGACCTTGGTCCATGTCCATTCACCAAAACCTAGAAACTTAGAACATCTAAAAGCAACATCAAAAGCTTGTTTAAAATAAGAAGCAAGTCACCCAATCAAAATAGGAGGCTGCATCTTGTTAGAAGCCAAATAACCATTGGTGAATAAAATTATACGAGATATGGGTTTCTCAAGGTGCTTATCCACTTAACAGCCGTCTGTCGGCGTCACACTGTTATTGCCTCTCAACCAACACATCGGTTGAAATCTAAAATGGCCGGCATTTTATTGACACACCAATTCTACCTATTACGTGCTTTCAATCCCGGATTATAAAACCAAACAGCCAATGAGCATCAGTTTCGAAAAAGTTACTACCTCCGGTTTCGCCTCTCAATGACCAGACAAATCACCACTGACGCTGAAAATGATTGACCGATTGTGTAGCCAATTCAATTCGGAAAATTCATCCTCCACACCTTTACCAGCTTGGTAACCAAACTGCAAACTGCTGATTTGCCATCACTGCAACCTTGTGCAACAAACATGTGCAAACACAACCATACTGTATGTTTCATAATCTCCTCAAAGTTTCATGACAAGAGATGGAAATCACAACAGGTCTATGATGGTCTAACAGTGGATGTTTTCCAGATTGTAGATATCTGGCCAAGTTTGGCAAACATCTGAAAGAGTTTTGTGAATACCTCACTAAGTTGGTCAGCACAATAGTGCAGAGTGCACCCATAGATGACATCAGGACCAGCAGCATTCCTTATGTTCACCCTCTTAAATAGGGCTGTGAGACATTCCTGACATATTATCATAATATCATTCAGAGGTACAAGAGACCCTCTAAGCATAGAAACATTTTCAGACCATGCAAATACCTCTCAACACAAATTCAAGAAATGTAGTCATGCTGTAGTTCTACAGTTACAGTACACATCTTAGCATGACATCTTAAGGCTATGTGTCCACTAAAAGCCTTTTTTTCAAGGCGGACCGCTTTGAAAAGCAAAAATATGCATGCTCAGAGCGTTTTCAGAGCGTTTTTTCAGAGCGCCTATTTTTGCGTCATCTGCGTCACGATCAACGCATCATTAGTAGGAGGAACTCCAGAAGTTCGGGTCATACATGATTCACCGCCAAAATGCAGACCAGCAACTAACGTTACAGGGAGACCATGAGCCCTGGTGAACGGCTCTGCATTTTGTCTGAGGTGAGTAGCTAAAACGTGAACATTGTCTCTTCGTTGATAAACATGATGATACCGTTTAGTGTCTAGCTAACGTTAACCATATGGAGAATAGTCCAGTAGTAATACACTAGGGTATGTTTTAAACATTTGTTTACCAGCTTGCTACACCTAGGTAAACGGCAAGCTAACATCAACCTATGATAATACGAACTGACAGTGTTGGCTAACTGACAGTTAGTAGCTAACGTTAGCCTGGATGTCCCCCGCACTACAACTGTGCCAGCAGAGTCGCAGGGTGCAGTGCAGAGCATCCCCAGGGGACAATGCCTCCAGAGAAGCAGCTGCAGTGAGACCTTCACCAGCTACTCCTCTCCAGACGGTCTGGTGCCTTGGCAGGACAGCATCCTCTGAGCCCTACAACCACCCCGTACTGCTGCATCACCAGCAATCATAACCCAAAAGCTCTTTTAAGAGCCACCCACTTCCTCAGCAAAGGCAAACAATTTCATGAATACTTATTAAATATTGCCAAAATGTGTTTGTAATTTTATAACCATTTTACATTTCTGGCACAGGCTCTGTTAAATGGGTATGTATAAACAGATATAACTGAATATATTTAATTGATTAACATTACTGTGTACTCTAGTCTAGTACATTTTCACCACAGGCACAATTTCCAGGCTCTTGTGTAGTGTCTGCCCTTAGGGGCAGGGGCACAGGACACTGCACAAGAGCCTGAACATTGTGCCTGTGGTGAAAATGTGCCCTGCTCCTTACCATCGGCAGCAAACCAGCTACTACACACATCCCTACCTAATACATCTAGTGATAATAATAATAATAAAATACAATATCTAAACGTATTTATTTTGTGCATAGTTAATACAGGTGTTCATAGTAAAACATAAAAATGTAAAATGCAGTGTGGCAATACATTTTTTATTGTTGAACTGATTGTGAGTTCCACTGCGTGCCAGCAGGCAAGAAAACAAGTAAAAACTGATCCGTATTTGAAAATATTAGAATATAAAACAAGTGAAAAATTATTCCTATTTGAGATATTAGTAAAGAACAAGTAAAAACTGAACCATATTTGAAATATTTACAAGTGAGAACATGTTTAAATAAAAGGGAAAAAATGTGTGTATCTACATCTCTGGAAAAGCACTTGTTGAAAGCGCATTCGAACTTGCGCCTTCTTTTGATTAGACCAGACTCATCATGTAATGTTCATCCTCATCAGTATATTTTGCCAAGGTAGACTGAGGGGCTGTGTGCTCTATTTCAAGGTAGACTGAGGGGCTGTGTGCTCTATTTCAAGGTAGACTGAGGGGCTGTGTGCTCTAACAACCTGGACCTCAACGCCCAAAAAACAGTGGAGATGGTAGTGGACTTCAGGCGGAAGGCAGCCCCCCCCACCCCGATCATTCTGGGAGGCACCCCGGTGGCCTCTGTGGAGTCCTGCCGCTTCCTCGGCATGACACTCTCCCGGGACCTAAAATGGGAGCTGAACACCATCGCTCTCAATAAAAAGGCCGGAAGAGGATGTACTTCCTACGTCAGCTGAGGAAGTTCAGGCTGCCGAGGACCATGATGGTCCAGTTTTACACCGCCATCATCCAGTCCATCCTCACCCTCTCCATCATCACCTGGTTCCCTGCAGCCACGGTCAGAGACAAGGCCAAGCTGCAGCAGGTGATACGCTCGGCGGAGAGGGTGATCGGCTGCCCCCTTCCCTCCCTCGAGTCCCTACATTCCACCAGGGCCTTGAGGAGGGCGAGGAAGATCATGGCAGACCCCGCCCACCCGGGTCACAACCTCTTCAACATGCTCCCCCACGGCAGGCGGCTACGGCTGCCCAAGACACTAAAGTCCCGCCACAGACTGAGTTTCTTCCCCTCAGCAGCTCGCCTGGTAAACGAGTCAGGTGTCCCCCTGCTCCCCCCCCCCCCCTTTATGGCGAGCTGCTAGGGCTGGACTTCTGGACTTGAACTTTGTGTTGCACTGTATCCATGTCCCCAACCACCGCACTTTCACAGTCTTATTGTTGTCTCACTGTTCTGTCCTGTCTTGCACTTTACTTAACATTATTTATTTACTGTTGTATTGTTCTTAATTGTGAAAAAAGTATGCACTGTAATGTCAAAACATGTTCCATTTTGTACCTGTATGAAATGGCGAATAAAGTAATCTGAATCTGAATCTGAATCTGAATCTATTTCAAGGTAGACTGAGGGGCTGTGTGCTCTCTTTCATGAATTCTGGGTCTCCTGAACCCTATAGAGGTCCATGGAGGAGATGTGTGTGCTGACACTGGGAACTGGTGGGCCTGCTGCCTCCTCTTCACTTTCCACAACCTGTAAAGAAAACATAATATTTTAAGTTTACCTGAGTTAACCATATGGAGAATAGTCCAGCAGTAATACATTAGGGTATGTTTTAAACATTTAAACATTTGTTTACCAGCTTGCTACACCTACCTCCTCCCTGAACCACTACTAAATTTGAGGTTGTGGGAACTTAAATACTTGTCCCTGAGGTATTTCCATTTTTTTTGCAGGCGTCAACTGTTGATATAATAAGATGTATCTACAATTAGCTAATTCTCTATTAGAACATTAATTTGAAAAATGTCTTACTTAAATAAACAATTTGAGGTGTTCAACCAGTCATACATAAATTACACTTGTCAGAGCTTTGATATATCAATAACTAATTTTAGGACACTAACTAATGTCCAAAATGTCAGTTAGAACCTTGAAATTCTAATGTCACAATATTGAACCACTAACGTTATTGTACTGGCAGTTATGTTTTACAAAATTGTTGGAGAACAACAAACAGTAAAGACAATCAGCTTTCAGCTTTGCTCCAGCTTCTGGATCTATTTTACTCTTGTTCACTACCTGTTGATTTGTGTAGAGACAGACACACACTGAGGGCAGGATACAAGCCCATTCCCTAACCCTAACCCTAACCCTAACTTTATTTAACAGATTGCAGAATGGGTACAATACAGTACGGCTCAATACACACAATTGTTATGGGGATGCAGACCAGAAAAAGACGTTTGTCTTGTTTACAACTAACATCAACCTTAGCTAACATCAACCTAAGATAATACAAACTGACAGTTAGTAGCAAACGTTACTGTAGCAAGCTAGCATAACTACAAGGTAAATAGCAAGCTAACATCAAACCAACAAGATAATACAATTAATAATTCTCACCTGAAACCCGCAAAAAAGCAGAGACATCTCTCCAGGTTTGATGTTTCATGTTGATGATGTCCCGCAGTGCTAACTAACATGCTGTACCGAAAGCAATTACCACCAACCACCATTGTGTGTCATTAAAGTATCTTGTTGTTCTTCACGTTATTATCGTGGTAGCCCTTCAAAGTAAGGTCATAAATCACAGGGTTGTCGGACACCACAAGTTTCAGCCTTTCTCTCCTCCTCTGCCATGTTTGTTGATCTTTAGTCCTGCGGCTCCGCCACTTGCTCGATGTTGATTGGTCGGTCGAAAAATTAGCGGCGCTCCTCTCCAAAAGTTTAACTATTTTCAACTTTATGCACTGGGAGCGCTCCACCTAAAAACGCTAGCCGCCGAGAGCGCTAAAACGTGAGACGCGGCGCTGGGAAAAGGAGCGCGCCTGTCGCGTCTGTAGCATAGAAATGAATGACAGAAAGGAGCTGACAACTCATAAAACGTCCAATGTCGACACAGGCCCTAAGGCTTTGTGTCCATCGGGGACGTTTTTTTCAAGACGGACCGCTTTGAAAAGCAAAAATATGCATGGTCAGAGCGTTTCCAGAGCGTCTCGCGACTCCCGCGGCTCCACCACTTGCTCGATTTTGATTGGTCGGTCGAAGAAAGTTACCTTGATGAGCGGCGCTCCTCTCCAAAAGTTGAACTAGTTTTAACTTTAGGCTCTGGGAGCGCTCCGCCCAAAAAAACGCTAGCCACTGAGAGCGCTAAAACGCAAGGCGCGGCGCTGGGGAAAGGAGCGCGCCTGTCGCGTCTGTAGCATAGAAATGAATGACAGAAAGGAGCTGACAACTCATAAAACGTCCCCGGTCGACACGGGCCCTAAGGCTGTCACAGAGTCGGGCATGAGCGGACCAGACTCCACAGAGGCGTCGCGCACCGGTGTCACACAAAAGGCTGCTCGGCGTGTTGGTTGACATCAACCTGCATTAAATGTTAATTAAAACTGGCATGAGAAATGTAGGAAATTGGTAAGCGGTGGTACGCTTGACTGAAACCTCAAGCGATTGCAGACATGCCGCGCAGAGTCCGATCCGCTCACAGTACGCCCGGCACTGTGGCGGCCTTAAGATGTCATGCTAAGATGTGTACTGTACGTACTATATACGTACTACTATAGGGCAGCGCATACAGTACTATCTCCTAATGAAACAAGTAATTAGAATAATATAAGCCTACTGTCCATTCATTACACATACTCTATTTAGAATGAAGTGCTGAATGGGGATCTTACGAGACCGGGATGCATCGTCGTGTGCACATTTTGCAATATTATACCATATACAGTATGGCTCAGCAGCCCATCAAACACAAGCAGACTCTGCGGCCCATAAAAAAATAAAACAGTACTGTATGCTATTACAGGGCAGAACATACAGTATGGCTTGGTGGCCCATCATAGGACAACACAGCTACGGCAGAGCAGGCCATCAGAACATAATACAGTATGGCTCAGCAGCCCATCAAAATGCATGTTGCTTAATTATAAACGTATTTACACACCGCACAAACTCCACGTTCTCCTCTGGTGCAATTTCCAACAACTCAGCCTCTGGGTTAGATTCAGCCGGAGGCTTTCCCTCGTCTACATATTCAGCAGGTGTAGGTGACCTCCTAGTGAAGGTAAATTATATCAAGCCTGCTTTGATCCAACCATGATTTCACCTACATGCCGATATGTGAGGCGTGCGCCAAAGTACACAAAGTACCCCCTATCCGGGGCTCCAGCTCCGTCAATCATTTGGCGATCTCAAAACATTTTTGACAGGGTTGTAGCCAATGAGTGTGGCTTTCCAATGGCGTGGGGATCTAATACGGTGTGAGGTTTTGTCCGCTGCCCACCCACTCGCTCTGTTCGTTTAAGGTATTTTGTTAAATTAATTGCATTCCGCGCCTCACGCTTCTTTCCTGTAAGATGCCGTTTGATTGGTGCTCTCCCAACCACACGCTTCTGGAGCAATGATCAATTTCATCCCGCAGCTGTCACAGCTTGTCATTAAGCGCCCCGTGGCTTTAAATACCCTGATCTCCCTAATATTGATGTTGGATCGTTTTGAAACATTCCCTGCATTTGCCTGTTCCTTCCCGTCGCTGCTTTCCCTGTTCTGTTGCTTCCCAGGACTCTCGAGAAATATTCCGTTTGGAGAACCTGCTTCCCCGTTACGAAGCGGCCGCCTCGTTTGATCTGCCCGCTTTACGCGTAGCGCTCTGGTGAGTTTTTGTAAACAGTCTTTTGGATCTATCGTTTTTGTGTGTTTGTAAAGCACCGAAGAGATCCCGTTTTTGTTTCATACTGTTTCTCACCTTTTTGTCTTTTGGAATTACACGTTTGGATTACCTAATTGTTTTCACTCTGGACACTGCTCACTGTGTGTTTCACACCGAAGATCTGTCACTTGGATTATTTGTTTGGACAATTCACCTCACCAGTCACCTGTCAGTTTCAATTGTGCGCTGAGCTAACTCAGATCTCTCTCTCCCTCTCCGCCTCCATCCCGAGTATATGCTGGGAGGATCTGCAGAGCGGCTCAGACGTCACGGACAAATTCCACAACATCACCTTCTGGGAGAAACTGCAGAGCAGCAAACATTCCTCACATGCCTGTTTCCCAGTTTGTTCTGTTCACCACCTAATTCATTCTTGTTACTCAGTAAATAAACACGCCCTTGATTTTGGCTAACTCTGAAACAACTCTCTCTGTGCCGTTTGCGTTTGGGGTCGGTTTCAAACCTTAACATTACGATCCAACCATGACGACCCCAGCCGACACAGAGAGAGTCAGAACAGCATTAGCAGGCCAGATTGAGTTAACCAAGGAACACAGCCAACAGCTAGACAGGGCTGCGGCTGCAGTACAGGAACTCTGAGAGCAGGTCCTGCCTATTCAGGGGTCCCTGGGCGCTCTGGCTAGCCAGCAGTCAAGTATTCTCCTCCACTTACACACGCTGAGTGACACCGTTAACACCTTGCTTGTACCCCCACTTCCTTCAGGAGCCTTGGCCGGAGCATCACCCGCAGCCCTGGCAGGCCCCGCGCCTCCCGATCCCGCACCTCGGGAGCCCCGTCTCTCCGAACCACGGCTGTTCGACGGTACCTTCGAGGATTGTGCCACATTCATCATGCAATGTGAGTTGGTTTTTCGTCATCAACCCAGTCGTTTCACTTCAAGGGGAGCCCAAGTGGCCTACATGACTAACTTGCTCTCAGGCCGGGCAGCCCAGTGGGTCACTTCCTCCTGGGCAATGGAGGCAGACTTCTGTTTCTCCTACCCAGACTTCGTGGCTGAGCTCCGCAGGGTTTTCCACCATCCAGCCCGTGGTCTGGACCCTGGAGCCCGGTTGGGTACCTTCCGGCAGGGCAGCGGCGGGGTTACCGACTACGTGCTGGAGTTCAGACTGGCGGCTACGGAGAGCGGTTGGAACGACCAAGCACTTCGTCTTACCTTCATGAGGGGGCTCAACGACGCAGTCAGGGACCAGCTCGCGACCCGTGAGGAACCTGAGTCCCTCGAGGACCTGTTCAGCCTCGCCATTCGCATCGACGGACGCCTCCAGGAGAGAAGACGTGAGAGAACCCGACAGGGACCTCCTGAGGTACTCCGGACCCCCCGTACTCGTGACGGTACTGCTGGTCGCCCTGCTCCCAACACGTCTGGTGGTTTTTTTCCCTCCCGTTCGGTACCCAAGGAGGAAAGACGACTTCAAACTGGAAATGGTAACAACAGATGAGGTACTCAAAAAACTGAGCGCCCTCCAACCCAACAAGGCCACTGGCCATGACAACATCCCCTCCAAATTCCTCAGAGACTCAGCAGCCGCCATCACCCCAGTCATCACACACATAATAAACCTCTCCATAAAACAGGGACACGTCCCCAAGGACTTCAAAATTGCGAGAGTGACCCCTCTGCACAAAAAAGGCAGTAAATTAGACCCAGGCAACTACCGCCCTGTTTCTATCCTTACCTCCATCTCGAAAGTCGTGGAAAAAATTGTATACGAACAGGTCGAAAAATACCTTGCAGAAAAAAATCTAATCTACGAATTCCAATCTGGCTTCAGAACATCCCACTCCACTGACACATGCCTTCTCTATTTAAACAACCACATCAAACAAGAGGTGGACGCGGGCAAATACTGCGGCATGGTCATGCTGGACCTACAAAAGGCCTTCGACACTGTCAATCACACCATTCTGATTGACAAGCTAAAAGCAATTGGTTTTGATAGTCTATCAGTGAGCTGGATGCAATCCTACCTGGAGGGGAGAGAGCAGATGGTGGAGGTAAACGGTACCCTATCCCCCCCCCTCACAGTAAGCTGTGGTGTTCCACAAGGAAGCATACTAGGTCCGCTACTGTTCCTAATTTATGCAAATGACATGTCGTCAGCTTGTGACTGCAACTTGTTCCTGTTTGCGGACGACTCAGCCCTGCTGGTCTCTGACAAAAACAAGTTACAGGTTGAAAAAACCCTCAGCTCAGAACTAGGCAAAATCTGCATATGGCTCGCTGATAACAAACTATCATTACACATGGGCAAAACAGAGTCCATTCTCTTCGGTTCAAATAACAAACTCAGCAAGACCGACGGCTTCTCAGTTACAGTGGGTGACAATATTGTCACAAGGAAAGAAGATATTACCTACCTGGGTTCCATCCTAGAGGCAAATCTTTCCTGTGACAAAATGGCATCCAATGTAATAAAAAAAGTCAACCAACGAACTCGATTCTTGTACCGGATCTCCTCACTGGTAAACAAGAATACCCTGAAGACTCTAGCAGGAGCACTCATTCAAGGGTACTACGACTATGCTTGCACCTCATGGTACCAAAGCACCTCAAAGGTGCTAAAAACAAAATTACAAACATCTCAAAACAAACTGGTCAGACTACTGCTTGACCTTACTCCTAGAACCCACCTCACCCCTGCCCACTTTGACAACCTAGGATGGCTTAGAGTAGACGACATAGTACAGCAACTTGCAATGGGCCTGGTCTACAAGATACACTACACGACCAAGGTACCCATGTACATGACAAAATACTACCCAAAGGTCAGTGAATACCACGATCACAACACCAGAGGGAGCTCCACAAATCATGTTAAACCCAGATTCGGCTCAAACAAGGGACTAAACACGTTTCGCAATTATGCCACATCAATGTGGAACGCCCTACCCAAAGCTGTAAAGGAATGTGAATCACTACCCACTTTCAAAAACACTCTCAAAAAACACCTAAGGGAGACTGCAACTCGAAACTGGCCCCTCCAATGTACAGTAAATTACCAAGTATGGTCTTGTCAATAATCCAATGTACAGCGTTTGTTTGTACAGGTGTACAGTGTCCCCCACCCACCCCTCCTACCCAACCCCCCCCCCCCCCCCCACTCCTACCCAACCCCCCCCCCCCCCCCCCCCCACCCACCCATCCACCTCCAATGTACAGTCCCCCCCCACCCCCACCTACCCAATCCAATGTACAGTTTCTACGTCTAATGTATATACTCTTTTCTTTCTGGACTCTTTTTGTATCACAAACAGTACTGTAATTGCAAATCTGGTATGTCATAAATGTATAGATGTAGCAGTACTGTCTATCGGTATGTCATGTATGTCACATATGTTACGATGAATTGAAAATGGGGGACCCTGATGTAAACAAGACGAAAGTCTTTCTCTGGTCTGCATCCCCTTAACAATTGTATGTATTGAGCTGTACTGTACTGTACCCATTCTGCAATCTGTTAATAAAGTTTTCAATCAATCAATCAATCAAACCCATGCAGCTGGGACGTTCTCATCTGAGCCAAGCTGAACGGGAGGCGAGGTTCAGGTCCGGCCTTTGCCTCTACTGCGGTCGGGAGGGACACCGTATCGCCAACTGACCCACCCGGCCAAAAGACCAGGCTCGCCGGGACCCCGGGAGATCCTGGTGAGCCGTTTTTCTCGTTCCCAGAGCCGTGCACCACCTGGCCATCTGATGAGCGTCACCCTGGCCTGGGCGGACCAACGGGCCACGGTGGAGGCACTCATTGACTCGGGGGCAGACGAGAGTTTCCTAGACTTCGAGTTTGCTACCCGGGCCAACATTCCACTTGAGGACCTAGTGAGGCCATTGGAGGTATTCGCATTGGACCAACACCGCCTGGCTGACATTACTCAACGCACCTGCCCTGTCCTGCTGACCATTGCTGGTAACCACGTTGAGAGACTCCAGTTCCTTATCACCAGATCCCCTCTTGTCCCAGTAGTCCTGGGCCGGCCCTGGCTCGCGCTGCACGAGCCCCACATCGCCTGGTCCTCCGGTACCATCAAGGGCTGGAGCTCCTCCTGTCATGCCCAGTGTCTTCAGGCGGCGTCCTGTCCCCCGCCCCGGAGATCCGTTGGTGAGCCGCCTCCGGACCTTTCGACCATACCCCCCGAATACCACGACCTCATGGAGGTTTTCAGTAAGTCCAGGGCTCAGGCCCTTCCGCCCCACCGGCCTTACGACTGTGCCATCGACCTCCGCTCAGGGGCTCCCCTTCCCGGCAGCCGCCTCTACAGTCTGACCGTCCCGGAGAAGGCGGCGATGGATCAATACATCTCTGAGTCCTTGGAAGCAGGACTCATTCGGCCTTCCTCCTCTCCTGTGGCGGCCGGTTTCTTCTTTGTTGGGAAGAAGGACGGGGACCTTCGACCCTGCATCGACTATCGCCAGCTCAACGAGATCACCATTAAGAACAAGTATCCTCTACCTCTCATGAACTCCACTTTCGAGCCTCTCACCCAGGCTACCATCTTTACCAAGCTGGACCTCCGGAGTGCCTACCATCTAGTCCGTATCCGTGAGGGCGATGAATGGAAGACCGCCTTCAAGACTCCCAGGGGCCACTACGAGTACCTGGTGATGCTGTTCGGCCTCACCAACGCTCCGGCGGTATTCCAGGAGCTCATGAACGACGTCCTTCGTGACATGCTGGAGGAGTTTGTGGTAGTGTACCTAGACGACATCCTCATCTTCTCCAAGACCCTCGAGGAACACATCCAGCATGTCCGCCGTGTGCTGGAGCGCCTCCTCCACAATCGGCTCTTCGTCAAGGCGGAGAAGTGTCGATTCCACTCCGACTCCGTCGATTACCTGGGCTTCATCGTGGAGAAGGGCTTGACCCGAGCTGATCCTCGCAAGATCCAGGCAGTGGAGGAATGGCCTGAACCCACCTCTCGGAAGGAGTTACAGAGCTTCCTCGGGTTCGCCAACTTCTACCGAAGGTTCATCCGGAACTACAGTCAAGTGGCGGAACCACTTACCAGACTGACCTCTCCCGCCCAGCCGTTCGACTGGTCCCCAGCGGCGTGTGCTGCGTTCCGCTCCCTCAAGAAGAGGTTCACTTCCGCCCCGATCTTGCTCCATCCAGACCCCAAGAGACAGTTCATCGTTGAGGTGGACGCCTCGGATACTGGACTGGGAGCTATCTTATCCCAGCGGTCAGCAACGGACCAGAAGGTACATCCGTGCGCCTTCTACTCGCGTCGGTTCCTCCCTGCCGAGAGGAACTATGACATCGGCAATCGGGAGCTGCTGGCGGTTGTGGCTGACTTGGAGGAGTGGCGTCATTGGCTAGAGGGGGCCGAGGAGCCGTTTACCATTTGGACGGACCACAAGAACCTGACGTACATCCGTGCTTCCAAGCGCCTCAACGGCCGGCAGGCAAGATGGGCCAGCTTCCTCAGTCGGTTCGACTTCTCGCTGACGTTCCGCCCTGGTTCCCGCAACACGAAGGCCGACTCCCTGTCCCGGTTGCACTCCAAGGGGGCTCCAACCACTGAGGAGCCGACTCCCATCCTCCCGGAGGCCAGGGTGGTAGGAGTCGTCACCTTGGGCATCGAGGGGGTGGTAAGGCGTGCCCTACGCTTCCATCGCGCTCCAGGCAATGTACCGGTTCATCGTCTCTTCGTCCCCGACTCAGTCCGGTCCCGGGTCCTCCAGTGGGGCCATACCAGCCGGTTCGCCTGCCACCCGGGCGTTCATCGCACGTTCTCCTTCCTGGCTCGTCGATTCTGGTGGCCCACCATGAGGAACGATGTCAAGGAGTTCGTACTGGCCTGCGCGGTCTGCGCCCGCAGCAAGGCCTCCCACCAGGCACCCTCCGGGCTATTACAGCCGCTTCCCATTCCGAGCCGTCCTTGGTCACATGTGGCGCTGGACTTTGTCACACGTCTTCCCTCCTCCCAGGGGAACACGTGCCTTCTGACCGTGGTGGATCGGTTCAGCAAGGGGGTTCACCTCGTGGCCCTTCCCAAACTTCCCTCGGCGGCCGAGACGGCGGACCTCCTGACACACCACGTGTTTCGCCTCCATGGTTTTTCCCAGGACGTCGTCTCGGACCGGGGGCCCCAGTTCACTTCCCAGGTATGGCGGGCTTTTTGCAAGGGATTGGGGGCAACGGTCAGTCTTTCCTCTGGTTATCATCCCCAGACTAACGGACAAATGGAGAGGATGAACCAGAGCGTGGAGTCTGCTCTTCGGTGTATGGCTACCGAGAGACCAGCTTCTTGGAGCCGTTTCCTTCCCTGGGTCGAGTACTCCATCAACTCCGTGGTCAGTTCCGCCACCGGCCTCTCACCCTTTGAGGTATCCCTGGGCTACCAACCCCCTCTTTTCCCTGCACAGGAGACGGAGGTGGCAGTTCCCTCCGTGCAGGACCACCTCGACCGGTGCCGTCGGGTCTGGGAGATCGCCAGGACCGTGCTGCTCTGGTCATCAGAGCGCGCCTGTCGTGGGGCTGACCGGCGCCGGGTTCCTGCGCCGACGTACCACCCTGGGCAGAGGGTGTGGCTTTCCGCGAGGGACCTCCCACTTCGGTCCTCGGCCAAGAAACCTAACCCCTGGTTCGTCGGACCTTTCGAGGTTCTGAAGGTACTCAGTCCGGCGGCGGTGCGTCTTAAGCTTCCTGCGTCCATGCACATTCACCCCGTTTTCCATGTATCCCGGGTTAAGCCTGTCTCTCTCAGTCCCCTGATGCCTCCTGCTCCGGATCCACCTCCTCCCAAGATGGTGGACGGTCACCCCCAGTGGCAGGTCCGCCGGTTGATGGGCGTTCGACGGCGGGTTCGGGGGTTCCAGTACCTGGTGGACTGGGAGGGTTACGGCCCGGAGGAACGGAGCTGGGTCTCCCGCCAGCTCATCGTGGATCCCGGCCTGATCACCGACTTCCATTGTGCCCATCCGGGCGAGCCGGGTCAGCCTGGTCACCGGGTGGCTCCCGTGGAGGGGGGGGTACTGTGAGGTTTTGTCCGCTGCCCACCCACTCGCTCTGTTCCTTTAAGGTATTTTGTTAAATTAATTGCATTCCGCGCCTCACGCTTCTTTCCTGTAAGATGCCCTTTGATTGGTGCTCTCCCAACCACACGCTTCTGGAGCAATGATCAATTTCATCCCGCAGCTGTCACAGCTTGTTTTAAGCGCCCCGTGGCTTTAAATACCCTGATCTCCCTAATATTGATGTTGGATCGTTTTGAAACATTCCCTGCATTTGCCTGTTCCTTCCTGTCGCTGCTTTCCCTGTTCTGTTGCTTCCCAGGACTCTCGAGAAATATTCCGTTTGGAGAACCTGCTTCCCCGTTACGAAGCGGCCGCCTCGTTTGATCTGCCCGCTTTACGCGTTGCGCTCTGGTGAGTTTTTGTAAACAGTCTTTTGGATCTATCGTTTTTGTGTGTTTGTAAAGCACCGAAGAGATCCCGTTTTTGGTTCATACTGTTTCTCACCTTTTTGTCTTTTGGAATTACACGTTTGGATTACCTAATTGTTTTCACTCTGGACACTGCTCACTGTGTGTTTCACACCGAAGATCTGTCACTTGGATTATTTGTTTGGACAATTCACCTCACCAGTCACCTGTCAGTTTCAATTGTGCGCTGAGCTAACTCAGATCTCTCTCTCCCTCTCCGCCTCCATCCCGAGTATATGCTGGGAGGATCTGCAGAGCGGCTCAGACGTCACGGACAAATTCCACAACATCACCTTCTGGGAGAAGCTGCAGAGCAGCAAACATTCCTCACATGCCTGTTTCCCAGTTTGTTCTGTTCACCACCTAATTCATTCTTGTTACTCAGTAAATAAACACGCCCTTGATTTTGGCTAACTCTGAAACAACTCTCTCTGTGCCGTTTGCGTTTGGGGTCGGTTTCAAACCTTAACATACGGTCTGTATTGATCGATCTATGATAAAAACAGCAGGGTCCTCTTATAAGGGGACTTTACAGCTTAACAGGTTAAATCAATTAACTTGTCAACGTAATAATGACGAATTCCTGCAGGGGCATTATGGCTCATTCAGGAAAAAGTGTCAGACACTGCACTCGTGATAATAAAAAAAAATAATAGTTTAAGAATATTTATTTTCTAAAATAGGCATATGCTCTTTTATTCCCCTACCCCAATTACATTATTATTTATAATATTGTGCCAGATCTTTTTTCCATCAATATCCGTTCGTGCCGCAAGGGGGTGCTGCACCTGGAGGTGGGGGTGCTGCTGCACCTACTTCCCGCGGCTATGCATGTAGGCTATACAGTGTGCGTGTGTGTGCACTGAACAAGTGGCCAGCAGCGTGCAACACGATGGTATAAATATGGAATATTAATAGAGTCTATTCCACTATAGCTATATCCACACAATTAGCTTTAGTACTTATTTATTTATCCACTGTAATTTGCAGCGTTCGTGTAGTGTTTTTACTTATTTTCGGACATTACGATGAATCTTGAGGCATGACTGTAAATGTTAAACTTAATTTGTATCATACAAATATTGTCATATTTATTATTATTATTTAATTCCAAGTATGTCTGTATACTGTAGTTGACATGAACGTAATCACAATGATTCCTCCCAAATAAAGCCCTTAACAACACTGCGCACACCAGTCTGTCTTACGGCTGCTCTAAATCTAAAGAGCGCTCCTAAATCCTGCTCTTAGTTAAGACCGAATCCAGGAGAAAGGACCATTGGTGAATCCCAGAATCTTCCCTAAAAAGGTGGAGCTAGGACAACATTGTGTCTGATCTTTTGTCTTAAGTCCGTTGGTGAATGAGACCCATTATATCCTACACTATTTTCACTTGAGGTTTACTTTCCAAAAAGTACATGCAGCTTGTTGATTATAGAACTATAGTTATACCCATTCTCACTCGTCCTGTTCCCCCTGGCCTGCCTCTGAACGTCTGCAACTAGGGGGACAGTCTCTCAGATCCAACACACAGCTATTTTAGAACTCTTTGGGCTGCACCAGACTTCTTACAGTATGTACAGTGTGTTTTAGTCCTTTCTTTGTTGTATTTTAGCTATGGAAATCTCACACATTCATCTGTTCTGGTTCAAGATCTGAATTCTGTCTTTCTGTTTCATCTGCTTGTGGTACTGGTTGATTGAAGCACTGCACTTGTACTGTAAATATGGTCAGCCCACCACATCATAGTAATAAAAATGTAATCTGTACAAAACATGTTAACATTTGATTTGTTCCTGACTAGAGATGTCGAATATTATCAGCGAATATTGGCATTACAATTTTATATCGGAAATTACACGTATCGGTTTTTACTCTTTTAATGACACAACTTTTACACAACATGCACATTTCATACATCAAACTCTTCAGCTACTTCTCCTCTTACTCAAAATGTCAACATGAGAGATGTGATGTATAGTTTTTGAGATATTTAATTTATATTGTTTGTTTGGCACAACTCGCAATTAATGCTGTTAATTAAAAGGCTAAGGTTAAAAGGCTTTCGCATTTCTGAGCCGACCCTGAAGATATGGGCAGACATCTATTGGCGCACGCTTGATGACATCATCAAACTGCTTCGTCACTTGCAGCATAACAACAAGCCTGTTAGTGGAGTTGCTCACTATGTCTTTGATTTGTAATTATTTCAAAGTGTCTCCAGATATTAAACTTGCCGTTTAAGTTAAGGGTGGTTTTAAAAAAAAAAAATAGTTGTTGTCATATTTTGCAGAGATAATGTTTACATTAAGCCTTGTTGAATGCATCCAGTGAAATTAACCCATCAATGCATACTTTTATTGTCAAAATATGCATAATGTTGTGTTCATTCCACGACAAGAGATATGTGATGTTAGTTACCTGAAATGATTTCTTATTGGTTGGGGGGGGCCCACATATATCGGTATCGGTTGATATCGGCATCGGAAATTAAGAGTTGGACAATATCTGTATATCGGATATCTGTAAAAAAGCCAATATCAAACATCCCTATTCATGACTGAATCTCTTATATTTCCAAGTTAATGTAATTTATTTCATTTAAAATAACCTTCCTATCACCCCAAAATTATGTCAGTTGTTTTTTGTACAATGTGATGGTCATACTCCCTCAGTATTCCATATGCCATTTGTAATATGAATATATAATATAGAATATCAGGCCTATAGATTACCTTATTATGGCCACGTCATACATCTATGGATCGGCCCAAATCTCCTCTTTCCAATGGCAAATCTACTGTAAGTACAGTTACTTTTGTATAATGTCCATAGCATATTTTTTACCGGATTGCTGCAAGTTTTTTTTCTAGACGTTCACAGAAAGGTAAAGAAACAATATACGTTGTATATTATGGCAATAACATTCAGGTTTGTTCGACCCGTGAGATATAATCACGATTTTCACGTCAATATTTATTTTTCACGTGATACGGCTGCAGGAAATCGAAGGAAAAGGTGAATAAACGGAGTGACAGTCTTCCTTCGGTTTACTTCCAGCTTTATTCAATAACAACTTCACCAAACACTTCCTACTCCCCATTATATCTCCTCCCCTGTGACCACTCAACTCTGGTGTGAGAGACTCCCCTTTAAAGTGACACTACACAGGCCCCCCCGAACACCCAGAATAGACATATCCTGTAAACCCCAAACCGTACAAAACCCCCCACAGTACTCAGCCCCTTGTGGGAGGCCTGACCACACGACCATAACGACTGCGCTTAACAGTCACAGGGGAAGGGGGGGCACGAGCAGGTGGCCGTCCCCGCCAGGGGCGAGGCTGGACTGGGGCAGTGGCAAGGGCTGCTGCGGGGGTAGAGGTATAAATGGGCCGCGCGCCTGTGGCAGGAGCGGAGTTGGGCGGGCGTCCGCAACGTCGGGCTGAGCCAGCTCCACCGGCCCGTCCAGGGACACGTGAGCAGGTTTTAAACGGTCCACTGATATCCGCTCCTGAATCCCCCCTTTGTCCACCACAAAGTTCTTGGGTCCCGCTTCCAGGACACAGAAGGGCCCATCATACGGAGACTGGAGTGGAGAACGGTGAGCATCGCGGCGGATGAACACATAACCAGCCGACATCAAGTAATTCGGGATGTAGGACTGGGGAATGCAGTGATTTGCAGGCATGGGGGAAAGTGCTGGCGGCGTCGCGGACGGCCAAACAATGAGTTGCAGCTGACCAGGGGGCTGTGGCAACTGGGAGGAACTCCCCAGGGACACTTAGTGGCTGGCCAAATAGGGAGGTGTAGTGGTTACGTCATTGCCGTTTTTCGTGTTCCACCCTCTGTCCAACGCAATATTATTTATTTATTTATTTCCCCATTGCCCATTTCTAAATCGTCTCGTATAAAACAAATAAAGCATTAACATTTGCATGGTGTACCTTTCTGTGCTTAGTCATCCACAATCTATAGCTCAACATGAAAATATTCGCAATTAATCATAAAAAAATATCGCCAAATTTTATTTCAACCAGAAATTCTTAAACAATAATGTTAGTGATAGAAGGGAACTCATTTTGTGCAAAAATGGAAAACTTTTCAATTTCCATGCGGCAGAATTGTTACAATAGCCGATAATCCATTTTCCCAATGATAAATCCCTATACGGGTGGAACAACCAGTGACGTCAGACTACACCTCCCTATACGAGCTCGGCAGAAAAGGACTGCAGATCCTCATTTGGGGCCGAGTGCAGGCCTAGTATGACCCATGGCAAACGGTTGACCCAATTACTGCCTGTGAGAGCAGCCGGGAGAGCAGCCTTCATGGTGCGGTGGAAACGCCCATTTGCCTGCAGGTTGTATGGCATGGTGCAGTAGAGTTTTACCCCCAAACTCTCAGCCTCCGGCCAACTGGTGGTCCTGTCCATCATCGTAAGGAGATGAGTGCACCCCTGGGAGGGGGGCAGCAGACCCACCAGGTCCACATTAACATGGTCGAAACGCCTCTCCGGGATGAGAAACAGCTCCAGCGGGGCCTTAGTGTGCCGGTGCACCTTGGCGCGCTAGCACGCTACTCAAGAGGCTGCCCACCCCTTGACGTCCTTCAGGAGGCCTGGCCAGACGAACTTAGCCCGGACCAGCTACCTCTTAAGCTACGACAGCCCATATCAGGGCAGAATTTCGGACTTTTTGCAACTGGCACTTTGGCGACCCCTAGTGGCTCGGGTGTGCATATTTTGTAATACAATATATATATCGAATTGAAGGCTTATTTGTTGCCTGTCGATAGCGACAAAATCCGTTCAGCGGTTCTCGATTTACATGCCGGTATTTGAGGCTTGTGCAAAGTACACGGTATTGCGCAAAATACCACTCCCGACTCAGGCTGCAGTAGTTCCGTCAATCTAGATCCGATCTCGAAAATGATTGTGGATCGATGTAGCCAATGAGTGTGGCTTCCAATGATACCCCATGTGGGGATGTGTGAATCAGGGATCTAGGTGAACAACGAAATTCTTTAACAGGAAGCCAAATTAATTGAAGTCTATGAGAAACTGAGTATTTTGTTGTACACAGTTTACCAAAATCACTCCTAATCACTCATTTGTGAATGGATGAAATTTGGAAATGTACTACATAAGGCTTCAGGCTATGGCTTTGTAAGCCATACCACCTTCTGGGGAAATACTACCTCTGGACTACTAACTACTACAGAAAATCTTGAGTAACAAGTTTTTTTACAACTCAAGTTCAGACCTATGTAACTCTATTACTTTAGCACTAAAAGTGAATTTTTTTCTGGAATCAGAAACTTCAGAATGTCATCTTTCAAAAGAGACCAGGGCCCTCATTTATCAATGGTGCGTACGCACAGATATGTGCGTAACCCGTGCGTACCATCATTTCTAAGCAAAGTGTGTGACTTATCAATTTGAACGTGTGCTTGACTTTGTCCGTATATTTACGCACAGCTTGGACCGTGCGTACCTGGCGGCCAGCGGTCGAATATTATTATTGCAACGCGGAAAAAAGCTTGCGTGCATTAGTTTCAACACTGGCGTGTTCTATGACCCGTAATTCATTATAGTTCATTGTAAAATAGCGACAGTAGTGTAATTATTGTCAAACCATATAAATATAGCATTTGGAATAAGTCTTTCTTTCCGAATGAATGTAGCATGGTTTATATATAGGGTTATCGGAATACTATGGGGTGCACTGACTGGGCTCAGCGGGGAACTGTTTTCAGAGATAGCAGATAGGAATGAATGAATGAATGAGGGGCAGTCTAATTGCAGAGAGAACATAATATTAACTAGAGTCCGCTATACCCGAGACACCTCCTTCATTTGTACCGCAATTTTACCACAAATGCCATCCCCGTGCACATTATTCAAGTCCTCTCCACCCTCGGGTCTTTGGCCACCGGCACGGTCCATCATGATATTGGAGATGGGTCGAGCAATAGACTGTTACTGTACCACCCATGTTGCTGTCAATGCTCCATCACAAATGCAGTTATGTGAATAGAAAGGGATTCCACTCATTTGCCTGATACATGTCATTGCTGCATGCCGGGAGGAAGGCAATGCTGCATGTTTTCAATTCATTATATAAAACGGATACTTTTTGCAAGGGATTACTAACTGTCATACAAATAATCAACCAACTACACACTGTACCTTTTCAGTGCACGTTTTTATTTACATTGTGACAACAGCCTTGTGAGCTCCCGCAGACCCGCACACAGACATGATGGAATTCAAGTTCAAGTTTGTATTGATCACATATAGGCAGGCTACACATGGCGTAGGCTACATGGCAGTGAGATTCATTGTTCTTGTATATGCTCTCGTATTATTGTTTATATAGGCTACCTAATACCGACATCAAAATAGATTGTATGCCTCTACAAATCATATGCAGGTAGAACATTTACGGAAAATCCGTCGCGATTTCGAATGAAATTGACGGAGAACTTTAATCCCTGGGTATTAATCGAACGAAACGAAGAAAAAGCAGTCATATTCCAGCATGGTTATTAATGACACCAATGGCAAACAGTGGGTAACGGTCTTTAGTGTTTGCGCTACCCAAGCAGCAATGGTCTTTAGGAAGTTAATAGATATCATATCCGACATCACCGTAGCGTGTACATTTCGTACATGTACGTATTTTTCCCATAACACGCTTCGCTCGGTTTAGTCCACTTTTCCACATTTCATGGGGGTGTTTCATTACCGTATATGGTTAATTGTCAGGATCCTAGGCCCGGTCCTGGCTGGACTGGGCAGGATGGTAACACTGGGCAGTACCCTCCACCTAACTTTGGGCAATGCCCTCTATCTGACATTGGCCCTCGGCCTGACATTGGCGCCCTACCACCCTCTAGTGGTGACAAACAATCGGTGCGATCCAGTACACTGGACATCCTGACTACTGTGTTAACTATAATTAATAGTTTGATTAATGTGGTGTCATGGTGTGTACTGTCATTGTCTTTCCCTTCCCTGGTGTGATGTCATACACTGTTTTGGGTTGTTAGGAGTTGCCTTTGTGTTTAGTTGTGTTTAGTTGTGCTTTGCTTATTGTCTAGGTGTTGTTTGTGATTCTGTGTTGGCCAGGTGTTCTTAATTGCTAATTAGTCGGGGTATTTAGGTGTCTGTCTGTCTCCCCTTCGTTGTGGCGACATTCCTCCAGTTACCCCCTGTTCCTCCACGTCGTGTCACACCGTTCTCCCTCTAGTAAGTCTTAGTGTTTGTTGTTTTGTATTGTGAAGTTTGTTATTTAGTTTCTGTATTTTCCTTGTATTGCACTGGATTCTACAGTAAACATCATTCTCCAAGCTTCACTCCTCGCCTCTGCCTCCTCCATTCCTTCCCTTTCTGTATTATTGCATTCTACCTAACCCCATCGTGACAGAATGTCGCCACCAATAATGAATACAGCAGAAAGGGCAAGCGATACCATTCGGGTCGTCCTGAGCCTGATGGCCGGTGAGACTGACATGAAGCATTACTCACCGGCCAAGTGGGGGTTCCTGCTCCGGGAGATCGACCAGGTCGCCATGGAGAATCCGACACTGGAGCCAGCGATGTGGGAGATGGCTGAACATGTTGCTGGCCTCATGGAGAAGCACAAGTCGGAGGCTAGGGTAGCTAGCCTGCCGACTGTTCTCAGGCTTACGGTCAGCCTAGATCCTCCCACAGCCGCTGAGGCTGCTCAGATGTCCATCGCCGATCTGTCGTCTACAGCCAACATAGCTCAGACCGTTAGCTTCGTGCCAATAGCTAACCGGCCGTCTCCAGTTAGCACAGCTCCGCCTGTTAGCTCCGCCACTATAGATGGCCAGACGTCCCCAGTTGGTACAGCTCTACCCGTTAGCTCCGCTCATACAGCTAACCAGACGTCCAAAGCTAACATAGCTCCGCCGGTTAGCTTCGTGTCAATAGCTAACCAGCCATTCCCAGCTAACCTAGCTCCGCCCGTTAGCTTCGTGTCAATAGCTAACCGGCCGTTTCCAGCTAGCACAGTCTCCACTGCCAGACTAGGCTCCAGGTTCAGGGTGAGCCTAGTATCTGAGACAGACCAGATGTCTCCAGCTAGCACAGTCTCCACTGCCAGACTAGGCTCCAGGTTCAGGGTGAGCCTAGTACCGGAGACGGACCAGATGTCCCAAGCTAGCCAGCCACTCCCAGCTAACCTAGCTCCGCCCGTTAGCTTCGTGTCAATAGCTAACCAGCCACTCCCAGCTAACCTAGCTCCGCCCGTTAGCTTCGTGTCAATAGCTAACCAGCCACTCCCAGCTAACCTAGCTCCGCCCGTTAGCTTCGTGTCAATAGCTAACCAGCCACTCCCAGCTAACCTAGCTCCGCCTGTTAGCTTCGTGTCAATAGCTAACCAGCCACTCCCAGCTAACCTAGCTCCGCCTGTTAGCCCCGCTACAGTAGCTAACCAGACGCCCACTGCCAACCTAGGCTCCAGGTTCAGGGTGAGCCTGGTAGCTGAGACGGACCAGATGTCGCAAGCTAGTCAGGTCTCTGCAGCTAGCAGGCCTAGGAGGGCTATTAGGACAGGAGCTGCTAGGCTCTCCCCGACTGTTAGCTTAGCCTCGGCAGCTAGCCAGGCATTCTCAGCTAGCACAGTTCCCACAGTGAGTCCAGGGCCCACAGTTAGCCTAGCCCCCGAGGCTAGTATGGCTAGTAAGGCCTCCACAGCTGGTCCAGCTTCCACGCCCAGTCCAGCCTCAGCTCTGGGTCCTGGCTCCTCATCCCCGGATCCTACACCACGCCTCGCCGCCGGGACCGATCCGGTCTCCACGCCCTGCCCGGCCTCTCCACCTGGTCCGGCTGCCGTGCCGGCTCCCGGCTCTTCGACGGATCCTGGCTCCCCGTCTGGTCCAGCTCTGCGGCGTGATCGGCGTCCTGGTCCTCGCCGTGGTCTCCGCCGGGGTCTTCGCCGTGGTCTTCGCCGGGGCCTGCGTGGGATCCTGCTCCGGGGGTAGTCGCCGCCGCACCTCCATTCCGGCTCTCCTGAACCGGTCCCTAGTCCGGCGGCTGGAGGGCCTCTCGTCTGGGATCCGGCTCCAGGGTCCAGCTCCCCTTCCCGGGCTTCTACACCTGTACCCACCCCCCCTCGTCGGGCCTTGCTTCCCAGGTCCAGCCCTCCTCGTCGGGCCTCGGTTCTCAGGTTCTGCCCCCCTCCCCGGGTCTCGGTGCCCATCCCCACCCCCCCTCGTCGGACCTCTGTTTCCAGGTCCAGTCCTCCTCCCCGGGCCTCTGTTCCCATCCCCACCCCCCCTCTCCGGGCATCTGCGCCCGTTTTCTACCCCCCTGGCTGCTATGCCCCTCCTGGGTTTTTTGTTCAGCCTCCTGGTCCCTCGTCTTCGGGTCCTCTCCCTGGGTCCTCTCCGGGGTTCCGGCTTCCTCCCTCACCTGCTTATGGACGTTGTTTTCGGGTGTCTGGAAGCCACCCGTTGAGGGGGGGGTACTGTCAGGATCCTAGGCCCGGTCCTGGCTGGACTGGGCAGGATGGTAACACTGGGCAGTACCCTCCACCTAACTTTGGGCAATGCCCTCTATCTGACATTGGCCCTCGGCCTGACATTGGCGCCCTACCACCCTCTAGTGGTGACAAACAATCGGTGCGCTCCAGTACACTGGACATCCTGACTACTGTGTTAACTATAATTAATAGTTTGATTAATGTGGTGTCATGGTGTGTACTGTCATTGTCTTTCCCTTCCCTGGTGTGATGTCATACACTGTTTTGGGTTGTTAGGAGTTGCCTTTGTGTTTAGTTGTGTTTAGTTGTGCTTTGCTTATTGTCTAGGTGTTGTTTGTGATTCTGTGTTGGCCAGGTGTTCTTAATTGCTAATTAGTCGGGGTATTTAGGTGTCTGTCTGTCTCCCCTTCGTTGTGGCGACATTCCTCCAGTTACCCCCTGTTCCTCCACGTCGTGTCACACCGTTCTCCCTCTAGTAAGTCTTAGTGTTTGTTGTTTTGTATTGTGAAGTTTGTTATTTAGTTTCTGTATTTTCCTTGTATTGCACTGGATTCTACAGTAAACATCATTCTCCAAGCTTCACTCCTCGCCTCTGCCTCCTCCATTCCTTCCCTTTCTGTATTATTGCATTCTACCTAACCCCATCGTGACAGTTAATTATGGGCGGTTCTATATGCAAATACTTAAAAAAATCGTGCACGAGCGCGGAGCGTAGAACAAATGGTATTTATCAACACGGAGTGTGCGTAGAACCTGTGTACGCACGTGTGATGAATCCAGATTTTTCTGTACGTACACACATTCTAAATTCTGTGCTTAACACTTTGGGTGCCGGGAAACGCTTTACAGCGTCTTTCCCGG
The DNA here is from genome assembly GCF_963971535.1 of Notolepis coatsorum. Lineage (NCBI taxonomy): Eukaryota > Metazoa > Chordata > Actinopteri > Aulopiformes > Paralepididae > Notolepis > Notolepis coatsorum. The sequence goes on from NC_140166.1 coordinate 103,534,990, forward strand.
CCATGCTCAAGGTGCCGAGGACGCTGTACAGCGTCTTTGATCTGTTTACATCTTTTTTCGATTTTCCCCGTCTGAACTTCACCGCCGAGCTTTTGGAAGAAAATTTTAACCGGAAACTGCATTTCCTCTCAAATTTCACTAGGTGGCAGTGTCCCCCTATTTTCTAACACTATCACAATAGGGGGAATATTGTACCCCACAATGAATCTGGCATTTGATTGGCCAGCATACCTGGCCAATGTAACCACAGGTATAAAACGTTAGCGCGATCCCAGAATCTACGAGGTTTTGGAGGAGAGAGAGAGAGAGAGATAGATAGAGCGATAGAGAGAGAGAGAGAGAGATTGAGAGAGAGATTTGAATTGAGATCAGCCTATAGTCTATATTTATAGTGTTATACAGTATAGTGGTAGTATCAGACTAATTGTAAGGTTTCAGCTGTGCTTTAGAAAGTACTTAGTCGTGCTAAGTAGTAGTACTATTCGAGGGATTAGTGTGTAGTCTAGGTAGTATATTTCAGTAGTAGTAATAGTAGTTTGATCAGTTAGTAGTTTCATTTAGATCAGTATGAAGAGACGTAGTGTAGGAAAGCGAGGGGACAATCCGGCGGCGGGTCGCTTTGTTCAGACGAAGCTGGCGTTTGGACCCGCGGTTGTTCAAGCAGCAGCAGCACCAACAGCACCAACGTCTTTGGTAGCTCCGATCGGAGAGAGCCGTGAGACCGTTGCTGGGCCCAGTAACGCGTCTCTCCCCGGGACCGGGAGCGGCTCTACCCGACGCAGTTCGAGGAAGAGGAAGGCTGCCGCTGTGGTCATAGCTTCTTCATGCGAGTCAGGGGACAGCGATTCGACCGCCCACGAATCTGATGGGAGCGCCGATTGGGAACCACCAGGTAATTACACGGTCTTATATATATATATATATATATGTGTGTGTGTGAAACGTGTATTTGATGATTTACATACTGTGACTATGTAACGTTAGTTCGACAAACCAACGGCGATATGCATGTGATTGTGTGTGTGTGTGAAACGTGTATTTGATGATTTACATACTGTGACTGTCTATGTAACGTTAGTTCGACAAACCAACGCCGGCGATATGCATGTGATTGTGTGTGTGTGAAACGTGTATTTGATGATTTACCTACCGCTTATTCTGTGACTATGTAACGTTAGTTTGCCAAACCTAACGCTGATATGCATTTATTATATTCTAGCTCCGGAATCATCTGACGATGATCTCGGCTTGGGTCGGAGGTATGAGTCTGATTCATCGCACGATTCAGACGTGGGAGTCGGACACGGTGGTGGTCGACGGGGCAACGGTACGTCATGTTTACTAATGCAATGTGAATATTGTTTTGTGCATGTTCAAATCGATAGTTGAATGATATAGGATATAGTAGGGATGTAGAGTACAGGCCACGCGACCATGTGCTACAGTTAGGTTGTCTTGTGTGCGTGTGTGTGTGTGTGTGTGTGCATGTGCACGCCCTTTGAAGTGGCTCTTTGAAGTGTGTAGCTATCATGTAAGTGATAATAGTTGCATGCTGGGCATGATACGACGTGGTGGTGGTGGTCGACGTGGTAATTGGTATGTTGCAATGTGAATATTGTTTTGTGCATGTTCAAATCAATAGTTGAATGATATAGGATATAGTAGGCATGCAGTACAGGCCACGCTACCATGTGCTACAGTTAGGTTGTCTTGTGTGCGTGTGTGTGTGTGTGTGTGCATGTGCACGCCCTTTGAAGTGGCTCTTTGAAGTGTGTAGCTATCATGTAAGTGATAATAGTTGCATGCTGGGCATGATACGACGTGGTGGTGGTGGTCGACGTGGTAATTGGTATGTTGCAATGTGAATATTGTTTTGTGCATGTTCAAATCGATAGTTGAATGATATAGGATATAGTAGGCATGCAGTACAGGCCACGCTACCATGTGCTACAGTTAGGTTGTCTTGTGTGCGTGTGTGTGTGTGTGTGTGCATGTGCACGCCCTTTGAAGTGGCTCTTTGAAGTGTGTAGCTATCATGTAAGTGATAATAGTTGCATGCTGGGCATGATACGACGTGGTGGTGGTGGTCGACGTGGTAATTGGTATGTTGCAATGTGAATATTGTTTTGTGCATGTTCAAATCAAGATATAGTAGGCATGTACAGGCCACTACATTTAGTTACATGGATGTGTGTGTGTGTGTGTGTGTAGATGCCTCACCCCATGCCATTTGATGTGTGTGTGTATGTGTGTGTGTGTGTGTGCAGTGTGTGTACACACACACACACACAAGATCAAAAGACATGCATCCTCTCCAACACCTTTGAACTTCGCAGTACATGGTGAGGCCTCTATATGCAAATTCCATTGATTACAGCACACACATACACAATGGCATGGACACATGGCGAGGCCTATATTTAAATGCATGGTTGTGTAGCATATGTAAAATTCCATTGATTACAACACACACACATGTACATGCTTTGATGGCCGCTGATTTATTTTGTGTTCACACAGCAGAACACTCCGAAACCGAATCCGGGGCCAATACACCAACATGCTTGGGTATGTACTAACTACATTTATGTATGTGTAAATGTATTACTATTGTGTTTTGTGAGACTTACTTACTGAATGAATTTAATCCAATTCAGATTCTGGCGCAGACCCTGCAGATAGTGACGCTGAGACTGGCAACGACATAGGATCACATTCTACTCCTGCAGGTAATTGTACATGGTGGTGACTGGCTGCTGCTAGAGCCTGGGCCTGGTGGTAGCTGGCTGCTGCTAGAGCCTGGGCCTGGTGGTGACTGGCTGCTGCTAGAGCCTGGGCCTGGTGGTGACTGGCTGCTGCAGGGCCTGGGCCTGGTGGTGACTGGCTGCTGCAGGGCCTGGGCCTGGTGGTGACTGGCTGCTGCAGGGCCTGGTCTGGTGGTGATGGTGGTAAATACAATGACAATGCGTTGCCCTAGTGTAATGTATTACATCATGTGATTCTAGAACTGGATGCTAGTCTGGACATGCCGGAACCTGTTGCAGGGCGGAAACGCACATCTAAGAGCGGTAAGTTGGCCTCACTCTGCACACCACTTCCAGCTCTGACCTCTGACCCCCACACCACGTCCAGCTCTGACATCTGAACCCCACACACACTCACTCATTCACTCACACAGTTTGTAACTACGTGGCATATGAATGTCTACAGTAGGGGTGTTATAGTATATTTGTATAATTGACAGGTCGTGGAGGAGCGAAGAGCAGGGCTGCGATCCGTCAGGAAGAGGAGAATGCCTGGTCTCGTGAGGGCTGGGTGCCTCAAAGGATCCCCTTCACAGCCCAACCGGGGTTGCTCCAGGACGCCAAGGCACTCAGATCTTACCGGCCTGCGAAATGGATGGATCTGTTCCTGACAGATGCTTTTCTGAACTCTATTGTTGCCCAGTCCAACCTCTACGCTGAGCAGTCCATTGCCCGGCTGGACCCCACGCTAACCAGTAGCAGGGCACTGCTTTGGAAGCCCCTCACATTGAAGGAGCTGAAGAAGTTCCTCGGACTCCATTTCCTTAGCAGTGTCCTGCGGAAGCCTCGCGTGGACCAGATGTGGACCACTGACGACATGATGTACACACCGTACTACTCTGATACCATGCCACGCAACAGGTTCCAATTGATCTGGCGATTCCTCCACTTTGCGGACAATACTTCCCTGGAGGTTAGAGACAAATTGTGCAAAGTACGCCCTGTAGTCGACCATGTAAACACGAGGTGCAAGGAGCTGTACCAGCCTGAACGCGAGCTCGCCATTGACGAGGGGGTGATGGCATGGCGAGGCCGCCTGACCTTCCGGGTCTACAACCCCAACAAGCCCACCCGCTATGGCATCAAGTCCTACTTCCTGTGCGAATCACGCACAGGATATTGCTTTTCATTTAAGCCATATTGTCGGGAAGGCTCGATCCTGGGGGACACGGTCGTCGGTCTGCTTGGACGTCTGTCTGGGGCCGGCTATACGCTCTACATGGACAACTTCTACAACTCGGTACGTATGTCAGCCAGGCTCCGACAGTTGAGGACCGACGTCTGTGGTACCCTCAGGAAGCACCGGGGCGAGCCAGCCATCATCAAGAACATTACCAAACGTGACATCGGTGTGGGGGAGCGCATTGCGGTCAACAACAAGGAGGTCCTGATCGTGGCATGGCGCGATAAGAGAATCGTGAAGACCATCAGCAGCTTCCACGAGGACACTATGGAAAAGGCGATGGTGTGGAAGAAGCAGAAGAAGGGCAAAGCGCTGAGGGTGGAGATGCTCAAGCCAACATCAATCATGGAGTACAATAAATTCATGAACGGCGTCGATCAGCTGGATCAAAATATATCGTACTATCCGGTTACACGTAAGACTGGAAAGTGGACCAAAAAGTTTGTGATGTATCTGATCCAAATATGTATCTTCAACGCGTTTGTCTTGTACAAAAAAAAGCACCCACAAGGGCATTACTCCAACCTCTTCCGGTTCACCAGGGCTGTGGCGCGGACCTACACAGACGGTAAGGAGAAGAAGATTCCTGGGGTGACAGCGGAGATGGAGGCGGAGGCGGAGGCAGGGGAGGAGGCAGGGGAGGAGGCAGGGGGTGGGGATGAGGAGGAGGCAGGGGCTGAGCAGGTGGGGCGTGTCGACCCTAGGGCCCCACTGGGGGACCCGCAGAGCAGATTAGTGGGTGGCTTTGTGAAGCATGTAATGGTTGCATACAAAGCCACCCCGAAGAGAAAGCTACCGTGTAGGAAATGTCGTGTCTGCAGTAGGCGTGGCATCAGGAGTGAGACCAGATATTTTTGCACATCGTGCAAAGTCCCCCTGCATCGTGACAAATGCTTCGCTCTGTACCACACAAAGAGGGATTTCTCTAAATAGTTTCTTTATTAGTTGTCATACAGAAGTACAGACTACTTCTAAATAATCCGGCACACAGAAGTACAGATTACTTCTAAATAATCCATCATTGTGTGATACAGACAGAACCATGTGTACCGGTACATAGTATAGCTAGCTGAGTGTAGTATAGTATAGTGTAGTATAGTATAGTATAGTATATTGTAGTATAGTATAGTATAGTATAGTGTATGGGTAGTTGCACTGTTTTCTGTACAAGACAAATGCGTTGAACACATGTATTTGGGCCACGGTTGTCGATATTGCATAGGCATGTTTGGACCACTTGCAGATGAGACGTTATGTTAGCGATCTAGCTGTATCGACTCCATTCATAATTTGCATTGTGTGTGTATATAGTTTTTTTTTATTTATCTTTTTCCCCCCTCATTTTTACCGTTTGCACAGAACCAATGGTTGCTGACAGTCACCCAGTTTAAAAAAGTATATACTGTAGGTAACATACCACACTTTTCTAATGCAGTCCATTGGCCTATTATTTATATACTTTGGAAGCATGTATTGGATATTTTTTGGTCCACAGATCATCTGGCGCTTCATCCATTTATCAATGGACAATGCAGTCATCGATGCGAGAGACCAAGTAAGATATGCCCTGTAGTTCATGTGACGTGAATGTTACCAGCAAACTTCTAAATGCACTGAAACAATGGTTGGTTATCCTCCAGTGTTCACTTTTTATAAGGTATTGTCTTTGTAAATTACCATAATCCTATACTGTGAATGTTACCAACAAACTCCTAAATGCACTGACACAATGGTTGGTTATCATCAGCCAGTGTTCACTTTTTATAAGGTATTGTCTTGGTAAATTACCATAATCCTATACTGTGAATGTTACCAACAAACTCCTAAATGCACTGAAACAATGGTTGGTTATCATCACAGTGTTCACTTTTTATAAGGTATTGTCTTGGTAAATTACCATAATCCTATACTGTGAATGTTACCAACAAACTCCTAAATGCACTGAAACAATGGTTGGTTATCATCACAGTGTTCACTTTTTATAAGGTATTGTCTTGGTAAATTACCATAATCCTATACTGTGAATGTTACCAACAAACTCCTAAATGCACTGAAACAATGGTTGGTTATCATCACAGTGTTCACTTTTTATAAGGTATTGTCTTGGTAAATTACCATAATCCTATACTGTGAATGTTACCAACAAACTCCTAAATGCACTGAAACAATGGTTGATTATCCTCCAGTGTTCACTTTTTATAAGGTATTGTCTTGGTAAATTACCATAATCCTATACTGTGAATGTTACCAACAAACTCCTAAATGCACTGAAACAATGGTTGATTATCCTCCAGTGTTCACTTTTTATAAGGTATTGTCTTGGTAAATTACCATAATCCTATACTGTGAATGTTACCAACAAACTCCTAAATGCACTGAAACAATGGTTGGTTATCCTCCAGTGTTCACTTTTTATAAGGTATTGTCTTTGTAAATTACCATAATCCTATACTGTGAATGTTACCAACAAACTCCTAAATGCACTGACACAATGGTTGGTTATCATCAGCCAGTGTTCACTTTTTATAAGGTATTGTCTTGGTAAATTACCATAATCCTATACTGTGAATGTTACCAACAAACTCCTAAATGCACTGAAACAATGGTTGATTATCCTCCAGTGTTCACTTTTTATAAGGTATTGTATTGGTAAATTACCATAATCCTATACTGTGAATGTTACCAACAAACTCCTAAATGCACTGAAACAATGGTTGATTATCCTCCAGTGTTCACTTTTTATAAGGTATTGTCTTGGTAAATTACCATAATCCTATACTGTGAATGTTACCAACAAACTCCTAAATGCACTGAAACAATGGTTGATTATCCTCCAGTGTTCACTTTTTATAAGGTATTGTCTTGGTAAATTACCATAATCCTATACTGTGAATGTTACCAACAAACTCCTAAATGCACTGAAACAATGGTTGGTTATCATCACAGTGTTCACTTTTTATAAGGTATTGTCTTGGTAAATTACCATAATCCTATACTGTGAATGTTACCAACAAACTCCTAAATGCACTGAAACAATGGTTGATTATCCTCCAGTGTTCACTTTTTATAAGGTATTGTATTGGTAAATTACCATAATCCTATACTGTGAATGTTACCAACAAACTCCTAAATGCACTGAAACAATGGTTGATTATCCTCCAGTGTTCACTTTTTATAAGGTATTGTCTTGGTAAATTACCATAATCCTATACTGTGAATGTTACCAGCATATAATGCACAGCAACAATGGTTGGTACTGATGACTTGTCACCCAGTTTATTGAACATATTTTACAATAAAAATGTTCATGGCATCAAAGTTTCAAGTTTTTTGCATTGTAAAGTATTCTGTATTTTATAATAATGTTGTCTGGACCTACACCAGTAGTTATAAAACTTACTTGTTCATTAGCGCCAGGCATATCAATCAAATGACCAACAAAGTAATCAATCAATCAAACAAATCAATCTATGAATCAAACTATCAACAAAACAATCAAACATTCTATCAAGCAAATGACCAACAAAGTAATCAATCAAACAAATCAATCTATGAATCAAACTATCAACAAAACAATCAAACATTCTATCAATCAAATGACCAACAAAGTAATCAATCAATCAAACCAATCAATCTATGAATCAAACTATCAACAAAACAATAAAACATTCTATCAAGCAAATTACCAACAAAACAATCAAACATTCTATCAATCAAATGACCAACAAAGTAATCAATCAATCAAACAAATCAATCTATGAATCAAACTATCAACAAAACAATCAAACATTCTATCAATCAAATGACCAACAAAGTAATCAATCAATCAAACCAATCAATCTATGAATCAAACTATCAACAAAACAATCAAACATTCTATCAATCAAATGACCAACAAAGTAATCAATCAATCAAACCAATCAATCTATGAATCAAACTATCAACAAAACAATCAAACATTCTATCAAGCAAACTATCAACAAAACAATCAAACATTCTATCAATCAAATGACCAACAAAGTAATCAATCAATCAAACAAATCAATCTATGAATCAAACTATCAACAAAACAATCAAACATTCTATCAATCAAATGACCAACAAAGTAATCAATCAATCAAACCAATCAATCTATGAATCAAACTATCAACAAAACAATCAAACATTCTATCAAGCAAATTACCAACAAAGTAATCAATCAATCAAA
>NC_140166.1:103548183-103550122 GCF_963971535.1 Notolepis coatsorum
ACAAACATAGTGACTCACCACAATGAAATATTATAGAAATGGAAGTATGTATTGTACAGTGTTTCTTCTACCTCATGTGTTAGTGGACCTCCTCCTCATGTAGTGTTTCTTCTACCTCATGTGTTAGTGGACCTCCTCCTGTAGTGTTTCTTCTACGTCATGTGTTAGTGGACCCCCTCCTCCTCCGTCAGCAGAGCTCTGCGGAAAATATCGTAATTTTTTTTATATTTTTTTTATTATCTTTTTCCGTTTTTCTCCCCTCCCAATGTTAGTCGTTATGCCAATTCCCAATCCCCTTCCTGGTCGTTGGGCACTCTACCCCCTACCGTCGGTCTGGGAGGGCGGAGACTATCACATGCTTCCTCCGACACATGTGTACCCAGCCCACCACTTCTTTTCACCTGGCAGCGCGGACTCTCACTGGGAGAGTGTAACGTGTGGAAAGTCACACTACCTCTCCTAGATCCTTCCCTTGCTGAGCAGGCGCCCCGACGAACTGTAGGAGTCGCTGTTTACAACGACCAGGACCCACCCTCGCCGGGTTTCCCACCCGCTAACACTGCCAATTGTGTTAGTCTGGACAGTCGGCCAACCCGGAAGCACCACAGCTGGATTCGATCCCACTGTCTCTGTGGTGGTAGACAGACGCTTAGTCCGCTGCGCTACCAGGCCGCCCCATCATTACACTTTTTAATGCCACAAGAATAGTCACGGATACCGTGAACACCAAAGCTAAAATCTTGAATATTTTTCAAATTGGCCAACAAAGTATTTTATTTGAATTAATTTCCACCATTGTCCATTGAATTAAATCAATATAACTGACGTTACCCTGATGGGGGAGACACTCTTTCTTTGCCGCTCAGGTGTAGGCATCTCTGTGAGAGCCCTTCCAGTCTTGTTTTGTACTACACACTGAAGATACCTACCATAGAAATACTGTGTATATGGTTATTTCTATAGAGATTCACTATAGCAAGGAGGGAGAAAGTATGAAACAAAGGAGATAGAGAGAGAGAGAGAGAGAGAGAGAGAGAGAGAGAGAGAGAGAGAGAGAGAGAGAGAGAGAGAGAGAGAGAGAGAGAGAGAGAGAGAGAGAGAGAGAGAGAGAGAGAGAGAGATTGTCTGCTAATATGCGATGTGACAGTAGCCTTAGAGAGTGCTATGGCCCCTCAGACCCAGGGCAGGCAGAGAGGCTGGCCAGCCAGAGGCCTCAGACCAGGATACAGGGCCTCCTCTCTGGGCTGACTGGCTGCCTGGCCCCCCTCGAAACCACCACCCAACCTCACCTCTCAATGCTACATATGGGCTTAGAGGCACACACACAGACGCACACACACACATACAGAAATTACACCCACCAGCTGTGTGTGTGTTTGTGTGTGTGTGTGTGTGTGTGTGTGTGTGTGTGTGTGTGTGTGTGTGTGTGTGTGTGTGTGTGTGTGTGTGTGTGTGTGTGTGTGTGTGTGTGTGTGTGTGTGTGTGTGTGTGTGTGTGTGTGTGTGTGTGTGTGTGTGTGTGTGTGTGTGTGTGCGTGCGTGCGTGCGTCTGTGTGTGTGTGTGTGTGTGTGTGTGTGTGTGTGTGTGATGTTTGTGTGTGTGCTCTTCAGTTAAGGGCCACTTTGCCAATAGGGCTAATTAGAGGTCAGATTAGTTTGAGAAGATTCGGTTCTGTTCTCACCCTGCCCCTCTGCCTCGAACAATGGCCCCCCACTGTGCGTGCGTGCGTGCGTGCGTGCGTGCGTGCGTGCGTGCGTGCGTGCGTGCGTGTGTGTGTACAAGCTGACCGAGAGGGAGCAGGCCTGCTAGGCTATTATTCCCAAAATAGCTGGACAGCTTAAAGCCCCAATCAGTATTTTTTAGGATCATATCAAAGTGGCGTATATTTACATAGTACATTTTTATATATAGAGAGACCTGTAGATGTACAATATGCTAT
>NC_140166.1:103550322-103845322 GCF_963971535.1 Notolepis coatsorum
ATTTGGAACTGGAGACACATGGGAAGGGAAACAGACTGACAAGAACTACAGGAAACAAAACAAGGAACTACAACTATGGACGACAAGACAACCAACACCAGACACTGGGGAAAAAAAGACTACAAACACTAATAACAAACAGTGAACCTAATACAAGACAGTGAAAAACTCTAGACTAACAGGAGAACATGAAGGAGAGCGAAAGAGAGAGAGAGAAGCGAATGAACACAGAGGGACAGAGAGACAAGGAGAACACATACTGACAGAGGCTGAGCAGGGGAGAACAGTCCATGGACAGGCCGCACGAGGCAGAGCAGGGGAGAACAGTCCATGGACAGGCCGCACGAGGCAGAGCAGGGGAGAACAGTCCATGGACAGGCCGCACGAGGCAGAGCAGGGGAGAACAGTCCATGGACAGGCCGCACGAGGCAGAGCAGGGGAGAACAGTCCATGGACAGGCCGCACGAGGCAGAGCAGGGGAGAACAGTCCATGGACAGGCCGCACGAGGCAGAGCAGGGGAGAACAGTCCATGGACAGGCCGCACGAGGCAGAGCAGGGGAGAACAGTCCATGGACAGGCCGCACGAGGCAGAGCAGGGGAGAACAGTCCATGGACAGGCCGCACGAGGCAGAGCAGGGGAGAACAGTCCATGGACAGGCCACACGAGGGTGGGGGGGTAGTTGTCCGACGCTGCAATCATACCGCATGTGTGTTTTAGAATGGGAATCTAAAAACGAGTGTTCTCAAAATGTGTGTGTGTGTGTGTGTGCGGTGTGAGAGAGAGAGAGAGAGAGAGAGAGAGAGAGAGAGAGAGAGAGAGAGAGAGAGAGAGAGAGAGAGAGAGAGAGAGAGAGAGAGAGAGAGAGAGAGAGAGAGAGAGAGAGAGAGAGAGAGAGAGAGAGAGAGAGAGAGTTAGAGAGGGGGGGGGGGGCGAGGATGTGAGTCCCCAGCCCTTGTGTGGGTGAATGGAACAAGTTCCTAACGCGAGTTAAAGGGGAACTATCTTATTAATGGCCTTTTTGAGTGTTTAGCATTGTTTCCTAGCTATGTGAACTTATATTAATATGATCTATGTCTCAAAATTCTCATATTGGCGCATTCTTCCAATTCACCCTCACTGCACTGAGTCGTTTGAAAATGTGCCTATATGTGATGTCATATAGTCACTGCTGCATGTTAATGTGGCTCCTCAGGCACCAGCACCTGCACCCCAGTCCACATCAGCTCAAAACAGCTCGAGATCTTGAGGTAGAAAAATGCTGTTTTTGAGGACTTGATTAGAAATACAAAACAATGAATAAAAAAAATATATATATTACAGAGGTGTTCCATAGACTCACAGGAATTGTGTAAAAGTGCCCAAATAGTGAAAGAAATAGTAAAATAGTTCCCCTTTAACTATGGAAAACCATGCGATTAATCAGATAAAATATTTTAATAGATTGACAGCCTTAGTTAAAAACACTTAAATGGTCAAAAGCTGCACTTAATTGTGCTTATATATCGAAATGATACTTGATGTATTTTGGGTGCTTTTGCTTAAAAAAAGTACAACTTCAGTTTTGTAAACATATCAGTTTCTTAAATGTGCTTAGATTACACTCATATCATATTAATGACTATCATACTAAACGTGTGCTTTGAATTAATGCATGAAAGCAATACCACCAAAAATAAAGGGAAATTATACTCTCAGAAAAGTATGGGTAGAAATATACTTTTAACAGTTAATATACTGAAGATATACTTTCAGTATGGAAAAATATACAGATATCTTTTTCAAAATAAAATTATTTGTACATATACGTTTTAAAATGTCTCCTTCCGTCAGTTTGTCATGCGTGTCTGTGTATTTGTCTCTATCACTCTATTAAACTCCCCCTCTCTCCACCTCCCTCTCTCTCGGTCCATCCCTGAGCCTGATGCGTTTGAGAGATGATTGCGTCAGTGGCTAACAGGATTGGCCTGTAGTCACGGAAACCATAGATAGCCATCAGAAAATTATGGGATGGAAGTAGGTAGGCAGGCATGCTGGCTGGCTGGCTGGCTGACTGACGCCTGTCAATGACTGCATTTTCCCTGCGGCTTAAAAAGAGACTGATAGAATGGCAATGGCTTGTGGAATGATAGGTTTCATTATCACCTGAGCAGGGTTTACACATTCTCTCACTACTTTACATCGAGTGTGTTTACATTTTGGATACTACCTATATCCTGGGTTAAGGTCAGAGATGTGATAAGTGTTTATATGCATTTTACTATCCTTATTACCAATATGCCCATAGAGGCAGTTGCAGTGGAATTGCATGGCTAAAGAACAGCTTGGACTACAGTTGATTTCCGGTTGATTTTCCTGTCTCCTTATACCAACGACTGAGAGGAAATCGAATGTAGTCCAATATAGAATGTTTGTTTGTTTTTGTGGTGAAGTTAAAACCGTCTACAGTCCAGCAGAAGTGACATTCCACTGGGAATTTTACACTGGGTCAAAAGCTCCTATACTTTACAATGGAAACAGTATGTTATTTTGCAGTAAACATTTCATCCGCTTGAAAAATCGTCTGCATTAAAGGTGGGGTAGGTTTTTTTAGAACCATTTTGCATACCTGCCAACCCGTACTTATTGTGTGTTGCAGACTTGCAGGCACACATTTTTTGCCCCACAATGCACTTCTACTTTGTTTTGTTTCAAGTGTCATTTGACTGGTTTGTCTTGATAACGCCCCACACCCCTTTCAAACTATAATGGTTAGACATGAAATCCTTCAGACCTCTTGGAATGAGTGCCAGAGGTATGGCAACGCACGATTATTCTTCCCCTAACCCTAGAAATCAGATACAAATGTGAGAGCAAAATCACAGGCCGAGAACCGCCTCTGATGGAAGTGTGATGTGGGATGGAAGGTAGATATGGCTGATTGACTGACTGACTGACTGACACCTGTCAATAATAGAGTAGGAGCAGGCCAGAGCTCTTTCCAAATATCTAATCAGCAGGAGAAGCAGGAAGGAGCAAATATAGATTTCTGAGAGACAAACTCCTCACTCTCCCTTCCTCCTTTTCGGTTTCTTCCTCTGTTCTTCCTCTCTTTATGTATACTAACATTCGTACTGTATTTTACTATCATGCATGTTGCTACTAAATAATCTTCCTTGCCTATATTACTACTGTACCTACAATGCTAATATGTCTTTACTGCTATGCACTCAAGACTGTAGCACCCACGTCCAACACTGTTTGATGAACAATGTTACTGTTGCCAGAGTTGTACCCTTCCTGCTGACTTGTTGTACATAACTTGTAAGTCGCTTTTGGATCATGTTTTAATACACAGTATAGAACACTACCAGAGATATACTGGGTTGTTGTTTTTTCATACACACACATAGATTTAGCACTTTCAATATTTTTTGTTAATACGTTTTTTCCATATAAATGCTACATTTTCACTATAGTATTTTTATGTCAGCACTCAGCAGGTAATTTTGCATTTGGTAGCATCTGTGTGTGGGTGGGTGTGAATCCACGCAAACTATATGGCCGATCAGCCTGTGTGTTGCTATGTTACAGAGGCACAAGGATACGCATGTTGGACTATGTTTAATATCAGGCAACAGGAAGTATTTTGGGGGAATTAATTTTCAGCATTCTCCATTGACTTTCACATAGTCCTTCGCTTAGTTGTGGTCAGTACAGAGACAATACTAGAGACAGTTGGCCACTCCCTCCATCCCAGCATGGTTTGCGGTCACAGCTAAATATGGGATTTTAGTTGTTTAACCTCTTAAGCATTCCCCCCATTTGGCAGAAAACACCAGAAAATTGCATACCCAAAGTAATTTGTGATTTATTACATTTACATTTAGTCATTTAGCTGACGCTTTTATCCAAAGCGACTTACAAGTTGTGTACAACAAGACAGCAGGAAGTTCACTTTCAGTGCTAATGTATTAGAGAAACAGAGGTTTGAACACACTGAAATAAAATATTTTCTCCTTACTTTTGTGTTGACTTGTTGCCAGATGCCTGTTTTTTCGTTCCAGATGAAAGGTAGGAGCTGAGAAACATAACGGTTCCATAGCCTGAAGTCTTATAGTCATAGGCCTACAGTCCAAAGTTTATAAAAATCCCATTGAAAATGTGTTTTTTACAAAGGTTTTTGTAACGTGTGTACTGCAATAATTCAGCGTGGTTATCCAAAATGGCTGTCCGCTTTTTCGCTCGTCTCGTTTTGGAGCAGACGCTCCTTGGTTACAATGGTGGTCAATCATGTTCTCCATCAGCGGTAACTGGTCAGTTCAGGACCGCTTACAACCGGCTTGTCAAAAGGCGCTTGCCGGATATTTCGTCTTGTAATTTGAGACCCGAAGCATGCAATATGTTGAGTGTGGTGATGATCGAAAAGCGGCAAATTAAACTTTCCAACAATGCATTGAATGATCGGGAGGAACGCAGCCCGGAGCCAGCAGACCAGGGCAAAGTGTATATTTTCAGCACTACGTTTGTTTACCAATGATTTTAAGTGGTATTAGCTAAATATGAGCTTGTAAAAATCTCTGCGCATTGCACTGGAAAACGGACGATTTAGACGTGAGAAGAAGAAGCACTCAGGAAATCGTTGTAGTCCTAAGAAAGAGGAAACCCAGGGCTTTCGAGGGACGTCTAAATTCCATAAAACTACACTACCCAGCTAACACCAGCCACCGACATAGGAAGCCTAACCATTTTTCTTTTACAAATATTGACATGAATGTCGTGATTATATCTCACAGGTCGAACAAACCTCAATGTTATTGCCATAAAATACAACATATATTGTTTATTTACCTTTCTGTGAATGTCTACGAAAAAACGCGTCGCAAACCGGTAGAAAATGGCGGAGCTACAGACATTATACAAAAGTAACTGTACTTACAGTAGATTTCATTCACGGTCTTTATGGATGTACCTGTATGGCCATAATAAGGTCATTTATAGGCCTGATATTCTATATTCATATTTCATATTGCATGTGTCCCGGTGGCAAAATTCAGCACTGTATCTACAAAAACCTCTGTAAATCATCTACCATTTGTTAATTTACTTAAATATTACTACCCTTGATCTCAGAAAGGTGCTGAATGCTTTTTCTCTTTTGGTCAATGTTACAGTAGCATGGTGTTATTCACTGTCAAATATGAAGAAAAAAATATAATAATAATAATTGATATTCTCCTTTGCTTCATTACAATTTACTCAAGCATAGTAACAGACACAATATGTCTGACACTGGGAAGATATTCACTGAAGTTCATAGATGTCCCTAGATACCAAGAACATGCAACTGGGCCTTGTAGAAGTGGAGCAATCTTCCATTTACTTGGGTATGTACGTTTAGGCAAATTTTCTGAAAATATGGCTAGGGCTTAACAGGTTAAAGGAAGATGCTCAGCACTAGAAGACAATAAAGTAGTTTTATAACAGATTGTATGCTAGTTCATACAGTATAAAGGGGAAATCATTTTCCAACAGCTTTATGACAACACTGACTCACTGATTCTAGTACAAAACTAGGATGCCTTGCTTTTTATGATTTCCTATGAATTACCATCAGTTTAGGCTTTTGCCGTGTGTGTGCGTGTGTGCGTGTGCGTGTGCATGTGTGTGTGTGTGTGTGTGTGTGTGTGTGTGTGTGCGTGTGCGCGTGCGCGCGTGTGTGTGTGTGTGTGTAAGGTGACAGAGGGGCAGACATCTGGGCTAGTGCTTGTTGAGCTGAGCGATTGGGACAGCTGATGGGAAGGGCCAATCTCAAATGTTGACCAGCCTGTCACAGCTGTCCACGCAAGCATGCCAGCACATGCACGCACGCACACACACACACACACACACACACACACACACACACACACACACACACACACACACACACACACACACACACACACACACACACACACACACACACACACACACACACACACACACACACACACACACACACACACACACACACACACACACACACAAACACACACATATGCATACAAACAAACAAACAAACAAACAGAAAGTATCAGGAGTAACCAGTGGCCTTAATTGTGTAGCTCACTCTTCATTATGGCTGCTTTATGATGGTTCCATCAGCTTTATACAATCCAGCTTTTTTTGTTTGCTTTTAGAACTTCCCAAAGTGTGTATCTTAGGACAAAAGGTAAAATGTGGTATGTTGAGCAGATGTAATGCACTATTTTTAAGTATTTTTAAACTGACCCATAGAGGGCGCCACAAATAATTAAGATGTGGTCTTGCCTTGGGGAAAATGCACATAGCTACTCAACTACTGATGAATGAAGTTATTTCAGAACACACTGCATATTGACCTTGAGTAACAGACAAATTAATGACAAAAAAAGCAATGGATATAATAATAACTTTATTTGTATAGCACTTTTCATACAGAAGTTGCAGTTCAAAGTGCTTCACAACAGTAAAAAAAAAAATAGACATAAGCTAGCATAAAAAAGATAGAGAGGTAGCAAGGTAAGGTAAATCACAGTCTTTCACATTAGGATCTAGCATCCCAATAGGCCTCTCTGTTTACAGTTTCATTCAGTAATACAAATAATAAAAAATAGAAAAAAGTGCGGTTTGATTCAGTTTAAAAATAGGCTAGAAATTCTAAAATAGAACAGACCTAAAATAGTTCTAACATACAACAGGGTATCTAACATACAACAGAGCAGTGCATCAGTTTTGAATTACAACAGAGCAGCGCTCTTAAAATTACAGTGCATAGGAGGTAGTGAGATAAAATGTGCATAGAACCGACACACGAATTTGATAGGAAGTGTATAAAAGTAGGCAGGGTAAGAAAAGTGCAGGTAAAGTACAATTTGTGTCAGGATGTCCCTGATGTTTCATTTAAATGCCTGAGCAAAGAAATTGGTTTTAAGCTGTCTTTTGAAGATGTCTAGCAAGTTGGCTTCCCTGATGTTTTTGGACAGTTTGTTCCATAGTTTTGGGGCATAGTTGATAAAGGCTGCATCACAGATCCTCTTTTGACTGTTTCTGGGAGCCTCTAGTAGACCAGCAGCTGATGATCGCAGTGTTCTTGCTGGCCTGTAATTTATTCG
Organism: Notolepis coatsorum; assembly: GCF_963971535.1. NCBI lineage: Eukaryota > Metazoa > Chordata > Actinopteri > Aulopiformes > Paralepididae > Notolepis > Notolepis coatsorum. The sequence goes on from NC_140166.1 coordinate 103,557,437, forward strand.
AGTGTTGGCGATGTAGCTAGGTCGCTGTCCATTTAGAGCTTTGTATGTACCCTCAACGACTACAGGCCAGTCGCTCTGACATCACACGTCGTGAAGACGTTTGAGAGACTGGTCCTGTAACACCTCAAGCCCCTGGTGCGTGACTCCCTCAACCCCCTGCAGTTTGCATACCAGGCAAACATCGGGGTGGAGGACGCCATCATCTACATGCACCTGGAGAAGCCGCGCAGCTCAGTGAGGATTATGTTCTTCGACTTCTTCAGTGCCTTCAACACCATCCAGCCGTCACTGCTAGCGGAGAAGCTCTCCGTGATGCAGCTGGAGCTCGGCTTGGTGGCCTGGATCAAGGACTACCTCACTGAGAGACCGCAGTACGTCAGACTAAAGGACAGTCAGTCTGACGTACTGGTGAGCAACACCGGTGCCCCCCAAGGAACTGTGCTGTCACCCTTCCTCTTCACCCTCTATACCTCAGACTTCTGCCGCAACTCAAGCGGGTGCCACCTGCAGAAGTTCTCAGACGACTCCTCCATCGTAAGCTCACCGACGATGATGAGGAGGAGTATAGAGCCCTGGTGGAGAGCTTTGTGGGGTGGAGCGACAGCAACCACCTCCAACTCAACACCAGTAAGACTAAGGAGCTGGTGGTGGACTTCCGGAGGGGCAAGAAGAGGCCCCCCCCGATTCCCATCACCATCCGAGGGGTGGAGGTGGTGGACTCATATAAGTTCCTTGGAGTACACCTGAACAATAAACTGGACTGGTCGGTTAACACAGAGGCCCTCTACAGGAAGGGACAGAGCAGGCTGTTCTTCCTGAGGAGACTCAGGTCCTTCAAGGTGTGCAATAGACTGCTGCAGTCATTTTACCAGTCTGTAGTGGCCAGCGTCCTCTTCTATGCTGTGGCATGCTGGGGAGGCTACATCAACTCAAGGGACACCAACAAGCTCAACAAGCTGGTGAGGAAGGCTAGCTCCGTGGTGGGAGTCGAGCTACCTAGACTAGAGGTGATGGCAGAGAGGGGGATGAGAAGGAAGCTGGCTGCCATCATAGAGAACCCCTACCACCCCCTCTATGACGAGCTAGTCAAGATGAGAAGCTTGTTCAGCCACAGACTCATACCCCCCGACACTCAACTAACCGCCTCGGACAGTCCTTCATACCAGCGGCCATCAGGCTCCACAACAGTGGGCAGCAACTAGCGGCCTCCAGGCTCCACAACAGGGGGCAGCGACTGCTGCCAGACATTGACCTGGGACTAATAGGAACCCAAAGAGGACAATAACACTACCTTAGGCATACTGCACCTTAGGTGGATACTGTGATACTGTGAATAATGTATATTTCAGTGGACCTGTACCCCCCCCCCCCCCCCCTTCCCCCATGCTGCTATGATGCCTGAATTTCCCCCAAAGGAATCAATAAAGGAATATCTTATCTTATCTTATGTAAGGAGAATGACCTTGAAGTAAATTCTAAATGTTACAGGAATCCAGTGTAGAGCAGCTAAGACTGGACTAATTGGTCTCTCCTTTTGGTTCTAGTTAGCAGTCGGGCTGCAGAGTTTTGGATAAGCTGAAGACTCTCTCTGGTTTTCTTAGGGAGACCTGTGAAAAGTGCATTACAGTAGTCTAACCGGCTAGATATGAATATATGAATTAGCTTCTCAGCATCATTTTGATTTATAAATGGTCGTACTTTTGCTATATTTCTGAGATGGAAGAACAATGTTTTGGTCACTTTGTTAATATGATAATTGAAGTTCAGTTCTGAATCTATGATAACCCCGAGACTTGTGACCTCATAATGAAAGACCCTCACCACCCCAACAACAGCCTGTTCATGCTGCTGAGGTCAGGCAGACGCCGTGAACACCAGCTACTAGGACAGAGAGACTTTGGCTCAGCTTCTTCCCCCAGGCCATCAGAGCCTTGAACACTGAACTCTCCACACACAAGCACACATGAGCACACACACGACACACACACTGTACACGCTCACACACTAGCAGCCACTTAACATGAGCAAGCACACACTCATGCTGCACACGCCCACACTTATGGCCACTAAGGAAAGGTCACTTTAAGTGTTATGGTTTGTAACCGACCCCAATCGCACAACACAAGACAGGTATGAGAGTAAGCCAAAACAGGGCAAATATTTATTACAGAACAAAAAGCGGCACAGTCCCTTTAAGGGAAAACACAAAAACACTAGAGTCAAAGAAATATGGAAAATGCGGCACTGTGCCTTTAAGAGGCGAACAGGCTAAGGGACTAAGGCTAAAGGCCAGGGCTAAGGACCAGGGCTAAGTGTCAGGGCCAGGACCAGGGGCACTGGAGAGGGGGACAGAGGCCCGGAGAGGCGGGCTGGAGACAGGGACAGAGAACAGGGTTAAGGCCTTGGACAGGGCGAGGGCCAGAGCTGCTTACAGGGATGAGGACAGGGGCCCGACGGCGGAGGCCTGGCACGGGAACAGGGGCCCGACGGCGGAGGCCTGGCACGGGGACAGGGGCCCGACGGCGGGGGCCTGGCACGGGGACAGGGGCCCGACGGCGGAGGCCTGGCACGGGGACAGGGGCCCGACAGCGGGGCCTGGCACGGGGACAGGGGCCCGACAGCGGGGGCCTGGCACGGGGACAGGGGCCCGACAGCGGGGGCCGGGCACGGAGACAGGGGCCCGACAGCGGGGGCCGGGCACGGAGACAGGGGCCCGACAGCGGGGCCGGGCACGGAGATACTCCCCCTCCTCCACGGATGCTGCAGACGGGCAGCGCAGAACAAAGGGGGTCCCAGGGGACCGGGATGGGAACACGCCGTCCTCCCGTGGAATACTAGGGAGCGACGACAAGCCTCACCCCAGGAACGAGGATCACGAAGAGACGCCTTCCTCCCGTGGAATCGGGAGCGATGGCGTGCCGCCTTGACGTCTGGAGTGGGAACACTGGAAAACCTCCCGTAGAGAATTAGAGAGCGAAGACGGTGTCCCACTCCAGGCAAACGGCGACAGGTGGTGATGGCTGGGCCGTCGTCTCACGCCGGAGACGCGGCAGGTGATGGTGACGTACAGAATGGTAACGTACAGAACTCCATGAACACAGACAAAGATACAGAACGACCCGACCAGGACTGGAAGGGAGGACCAGGTATATAAAGCCCTCTGGGGCGCTAATCATAAACTATGACAGCTGAGTGAAGGTAGTCCAAGGGTGGGGGCTGGTGAAGAGTAGAGGAGAGTAAATCATCGCAAGGGTGGGGGCTGGTGAAGGAGAGTAGAAGGCAGGGAAAAGTTCTCACAAGGGTGGGGGCTGGTGAAGAGTAGGAGGCAGGGAAAAGTTCTCACAAGGGTGGGGGCTGGTGAGGTGAGGAGACAGGGAAAAAAGGTCCAGGAACAGGCGAATCCTCACATTAAGAATAGTATACTATAACTTGAGATTGTATAATATAGCATGTACATAAAGACCCAGTGCCTCATCCGTAGCTAACAGTGTATTGCACTACCGCAGGACCTAGCATGTCCTACCATGCTCTGTAAATAACTTATGTACATATACCGATATGCCCAACTCTGTTACTTGTTTTATTGCACAATGTCGTTCTATTGGATTCTATTATATGTTATTACTATTGTATTATGCACATCGTTGCGGGCAAGACCACCCGCATTTCATTGTATACTCGTATGCCGTGACAAATAAACTCTTGACTTGACTTGACTCAGATTTGATCCAAGGGCTTGTCCTCCCAGGTTTTTGTTTTTTGTTCTGGGGCAGATAATTAGAATTTCAGTTTTGTTTTTGTTTAGTTTCAAGAAGTTCTTACTCATCCATTTATTTATTGCCATTAAGCAGTCTGTAATGGAGTTAATAGCTGTATCATTTGGTTCAGCAGATATGTACAGTTGTGTATCATCCACATAGCTATGGAAACCTACATTATGTTCTCTGATGATATCACCCAGCCGTAACATGTAAAGGGAGAATAGTAAATGACCTATAAGCAACTCCCTTGTGCAACTCCATAGTTGTTGTCATATACTGTATCTCAGACATGTGGCCTCCTAGTTTAACATAGACTTTCCTCCCTCTGGTGTATGTTTTAAACCAGCTTAGCACATGTTCTGAGAAACCGACAAGGTTTTCAAGACGATCGATTAGAATATTGTGATCGGTTGTATCGAATGCTGCACTGAGATCTAGCAGGATAAGGATGGAGACCTTATTCTCATCAGAGTTTAGTCTGAGGTCACTGATTATTTTGGTGAGGGCAGTTTCAGTGCTATGATATTTTCTGAATCCCGATTTAAATTCTTCTAAGATGTTGTTTTCTTCAAGAAAGGAATTCAAGTTGAAGTGAAACTATCTTTTCAAGTACTTTACTAATGAATGGTAGGTTAGATATTGGTCTATAGTTTGCCAGTACATTAATATCCAAGTTAGGTTTTTTATAGTAATGGCTTTACAAGTGTTGTTTTAAAGGCATCTGGGAAAATACCAGTTCTAAGGGAAGTGTTGATGATATCTAGCACAGGGCTTGAAACACTATTAAAAACCTGATATGAAGCAAGCAGGAGAAAAAACAACCAGGTGCTCAAAAGGGAGAACTTGGTTAGCTCAGTTCAATATAGGTTAAGGTGCTCTTGGATCACCGGGAATGCAGAGTTCAGAGAAGAGAGTCGATCCAGGCACTCAAAAAGATGTAAAATCCAGAGGGAAGATGGTTAAAAGGCCTTTATTAAAGGTGGCTAAGTCATTTAAAATCTAAGCAACATGTTTCAACCATAGCGTCTTCATCAGGATTAGAGTAAAATGTACAAACACATCACCTAGAGCCTCCCCCTGGTTGAACTATAATGCGGTCAACAAAGAAAAAAGGAAATGTCGTGCAGCTGAGCGAAAATGGAGAAAAACAAAAGCAACTATGCTGTGATATATACAAAGATGCTTTAACTGCCTATAATAAAACAGTCCGCTTAGCAAGGAAAGACTACTTCTCTAAAATCATTACAGAAAACGCTGGAAACTCCAGAATAATTTTTTCCATTATTAAGCTACTACTCAACACTGCCCCTACACCTCATCAGTCATCAACGGTTAAGTGTGAAGAACTTGCATTATTCATTAACAACAAAATAAACTTGATCAGGGCCAGCATTACTCATGATGGAAATAAAGCTGATTGCAGCAAACCGTGCAAGGTAACCATGAGAAGATTCACATACATCACATTAGATGAACTCTGCAAAACTGTCTCAGACATTGATCCTATACCTACAGCTTTCTTCAAACAGGTTTTTAATAGTTCAGAGAAGAGAGTCGATCCAGGCACTCAAAAATATGTAAAATCCAGAGGGAAGATGGTTAAAAGGCCTTTATTAAAGGTGGCTAAGTCATTTAAAATCGAATCAACATGTTTCGACCATAGCGGTCTTCATCAGGATTAGAGTAAAATGTACAAACACATCACCCCCTTACATACCCACAGGTGAGTGTCAGGTGAAACAATCAAGCAATAAAAACCAAATGATTGAACCGAGTGATGATTGGAAGGCACACGCAAGGGCGGAGCCATCAATCAGTGACAGTGTAGAAAAATAAAAAATATATATCAAACAGGCTATAAGTATAAGCATAGATAAATAATCAGTAAGCAATATACAGAAAAAAATATAATAGCCTATGTAGCCTATGTAAGGTACAAAGAATACACACAATACAATGGCAATGAACATATAGGATAGAAATCAAAGATAACACATGAAGTCAATATCCTCATTTAGCCCAGGGGCATTAAGAGCGTCAAGGCTATGAATCCAGAATGTTTCCCTCTGATTGAGTTTGCGGATGCGGTCTCCGCCCCTAATAAGAGGTTTGATATGTTCAATGCCCACAATTTTCAGTATAGAATCGTTATTGTTGTGTACTTCTGTGAAATGTCTGGCTATGGGATAAACATGATTTTTGGTTCTGATGGCGTATTTGTGTTCAGCTAAACGATCCCGCAGACGCCGCTTGGTACGACCTACATAGAAGATGCCAGGACAAGTACATGACAAGCGATAAATGACATGAGTGGTATTACAGTTAATAAAGTCATTAATCTTGTATGATCGCTGAGATTTAAAGTCAGTGAATGTCTTGGTTTGTATGACGTTGACACAGTGTGGACAATTCATACATTTGTAGGTTCCAATAGGTCTCCTAAGCCAAGACTCCTTAGTCACGGGAGGAAGGTAGCTATGAACTAATTTGTCTCTTAATGTTGGAGCACGTCTGAAAGAAAAAACTGGAGGTTGAGGGAACACTTGTCTGAGAGTGGGGCCACTATCAATAATGGGCCAGTTCGCATTAATGATGCGCTTAACGTGTCCCGCTGCTGTGCTATATTGGGTCACAAAGAAGGGGCGGGACTGAGACTCGTTCCGTCGTCTACTTTTCTTGAGCAAATCAGACCTATTAAGTGTCTGTGCCTTATTACGTGCCCTTGCCACTACATCTGGATTATACGATCGATTTTCAAATCTGGTAGTCATATCAGCAGCCTGTTGATGAAACTCACTATCACTATCACAAATACGACGTAAATGTTGAAATTGACCAAAAGGAATGTTGTCGATCATGTGAGGGGGATGGAAAGAGTCAGCTCTCAAGAGGGTGTTACGTGAAGTTTTCTTTCTAAAAATGGTGGTGTGTAATTTACCAAATATATCTTTTGAGATAGTAAGATCTAGAAAGTCAATAGTTGTTAAAGAATATTCTATGGACAGACGGATATTGTTATTTAAAGAGTTGAGATAACTATGAAAAGCCAACAGTTCAGATTCATTGCCATCAAAAATAAATAATAGATCGTCAATATACCGGCCATACCAGGTGATATTGTGATACCAAGGATTGATAGGGTTGAGCACATACAACTTTTCCCAAAGGCCTAAAAAGAGACAAGCATAATTAGGAGAAAAACAAGAGCCCATAGGGACACCCATAACTTGTTTGTAAAACCCATCTGTGAACATAAACACATTGTTATGGATACTCCATCTTGTCAAGTCAACAAGAAACTTGGTAGGGGGCAAAGCATCTCCTCTATCAGATAAAAAGTGTGTCAATGCTGTAAGACCTTCCTCATGATCTATGTTCGTATACAGACTTTCAACATCCATAGTTACTAAATAATGAGATTCTAAATTGGTAAGGTTAGCTAAACTATTGAGAACATCCGTAGTATCTTCAATAAAAGAAGGGAGTTGCTTAACATACGGTTTAATGAAGAAATCAATAAATTTAGAAGCTGGTTCTGTAAGGGTACCGTTACCAGATATAATAGGACGACCAGGAGGGTTGTCAAAGGGTTCCTTGTGTATTTTAGGAAGTAAATAGAAGGACGCTAAAGCAGGATGTTCGACCAATAAAAACTTAAGATCCTTATCAGAAATCCAATTAGCCTCCTTAACATGGTTAAGTATTGTATGAAATTGTAATTTCATATCAGATAAGGGGCTACTAGTAAGTTTGACATAGTACTTAGAGTCTAATTGGCCTCTGAGATATATTGGTCTTTAGAAAGAACCACAGTAGCACCTCCTTTGTCAGCAGGTCGAATGATAATATCGTCACGTTTAGCCAGTTCATCAAGAGCAGTTCGTTCCTTATAAGTCAAATTACATTTGCGCACAGATTGCAGAGTAGTACTACTGAAAAGTTTATTAATCTCATGGTCAACTTTCCTAGTAAAGGCTATGAGACTAGGGTTCGACACAATAGGAGTAAAATTAGACTTGGGTCTAAATAATGGAAGAGAGTCAGGCATAGTTTCAGAGTCACTGATAAGGGCCGGCACAGCGTCCGTTTCGAGATCCGGCTAGGAAGCAGTGCGGGGATACTCATGTGTGTGTCCAGATTGATGGTGATACCAGGTCTTAAGATGTAAGTTACGATAAAATCGAAATAAATCGACTCTGGTGTTGAAAAGACTGGTGTTATATGTAGGAGCAAAAGATGTACCTTTGGACAGAACTGACAACTGTTCGTTACTGATGTTGATACCGGAGAGATTGACTACCGTGGATACCGTTTCCTCGGTTGGTTCCTCAGTGCCGACGGTCTGCGATGAGCGGGCTGAGCGCGCCGAGCGTCTTCCTCTTCCACGGCGTGTCTTCCGTAGTTGATGGTTCTGGTAGGTGGTAGAGGAGGAAAGTCGCCCCCTAAAATTTTTTCCTGTTCCGTGGAGATGCTGGAGCTCCTCTCATCCTCGCTGCTGGCAAGACCGAACGAGACCCTCCTGGAGCGCCGCTATGGTCGAAACATGTTGATTAGATTTTAAATGACTTAGCCACCTTTAATAAAGGCCTTTTAACCATCTTCCCTCTGGATTTTACATCTTTTTGAGTGCCTGGATCGACTCTCTTCTCTGAACTATTAAAAACCTGTTTGAAGAAAGCTGTAGGTATAGGATCAATGTCTGAGACAGTTTTGCAGAGTTCATCTAATGTGATGTATGTGAATCTTCTCATGGTTACCTTGCACGGTTTGCTGCAATCAGCTTTATTTCCATCATGAGTAATGCTGGCCCTGATCAAGTTTATTTTGTTGTTAATGAATAATGCAAGTTCTTCACACTTAACCGTTGATGACTGATGAGGTGTAGGGGCAGTGTTGAGTAGTAGCTTAATAATGGAAAAAATTATTCTGGAGTTTCCAGCGTTTTCTGTAATGATTTTAGAGAAGTAGTCTTTCCTTGCTAAGCGGACTGTTTTATTATAGGCAGTTAAAGCATCTTTGTATATATCACAGCATAGTGGCTTTTGTTTTTCTCCATTTTCGCTCAGCTGCACAACATTTCCTTTTTTCTTTGTTGACCGCATTATAGTTCAACCAGGGGGAGGCTCTAGTTTTTTTTTTTTTCGTTTTTAGTGGGGTGACGGGCGACAGCATTTAATACAGATGACAGTGCATCATTGAGATTTCCTACCATTTAATTTAGAGAGCTGTCATGATTGTGTGGTTCATGTAGTCTGATAAGATTAATGAACTTTGATTCAGCCTTGTCGTTTAGGAGCCTTTTTTGAACTACGATTTATTTTTTTGTTTTAGTAAGGGTTATTTGAGCATCAAAGCATATACAGTGATCGTCGGAGAGAGGAAATTCAGTTGAGAAATGTTTTATGCTTAGCCCAGGTGTTGTTATGAATAAGTCTAATGTATTTCCAAGCCAGTGAGTTGCATTTGTTATATGCTGTGTTAGAGCAAAGCTATCCAGTCGATTTTTGAGCTCTATAGTTTTGGGGTCTGTTTTCTTATTAAAATGAATGTTCAAGGCTCCATTTAGGATCACGTTGTGGTATCTGGTAACACATAGTGAAATCAGTTCAGAGAACTCCTGTATAAATATTGGTGAGTGTCTAGGCGGGCGGTATATGGTGACGATTATGGTTGATTCGGTTTTGAGTTCAATGGCAAGATATTATATCGATATGAACTCAAGTTCTGTGATTTTAAATAAGAGTTTTGAGGAGAAAATTGCTGCAACCCTTCCTCCTCTTCTGTTTTTCTGGGTATTTGATGAAAACTATAGTTTGGTGGGCAGGTCTCTATCATTATTGATGTAGCTGTGTCGTTATTGAGCCATGTCTCTACTAAGCAGATGGAGTTTAAGTTATTTTCTTTAATCACAAGAACCTTGGTGTTGTTCTTGAGGACCAGTTGAACTTCTCCGCTCACATCGCAGCGACAACCAGAACCTGTAGATTCCTCTTGAGCAACGTCAGAAGGATCCGCCCCTTCTTGACAAAAGAAGCCACCCAACTCCTCATCTAATCAACAGTCATCTCCCGCTTGACTACTGCAATGCACTGCTTGCTGGCCTTCCACTGCCACCAAGCCTCTTCAACTCATTCAGAATGCAGCGGCCCGCCTTATCTCAAACCTACAGAAGTCAGCTGGTTAACTAAAGGTAAGTAAATACATTTATTAATAATCAATATAAATAAATTGTCCTTGAGCAAGGCACTGAACCCCTACCTGCTCCAAGGGTTGCAGCAAATGTCTGACCTGCACTCTGACCCCCCCAGGTGCTGCTTGTACATGTATGCCATGTACATGTATCTTAGAGGGATATGCCAATTAAATACATTCCTAGTACAATGTGTACACTGCTTGAAATCTGGCAATTGAGTCATTTTGTAAACTGAACCCTTGAGATGAAGACATGTAAGTGGTTTGGACAGCCTTTGCATTTGCAGGTTTAAAGTCAATTCAAATAATTTTTGAGTGCGAATGTGTCCCCAGAACCCTCTATTGTCTTCAACCACACGTGTACACAACACTCCCAACGTACTATCTTTAGAGAATAATGTTCAGAAATACTGTTCATCTGAAAACCTAAAACAGAATAGTTTTTCATCTCAACAACAAAATAGTTCTGTTTCGTTAAGGGGCTCTGCTTGGCATCACTACTGCACTTCCTCGCGTACGTGCACGCGCACTGAATAAATTCCACAAATGTACCTTTAATACCAGTATTAGTCTGACCACACCCCTCATCCGCTTACCTTCATAAGCAGGTGTGTGGTCACCTGCTCTCCTCCTTCTCGCTTTCACCACAAGAAAGTGCCTCGGTAGTACCCCACTTGACGTGTTGTTAGTGGAGAAAAATGTTTTGTTTACAAGGAAGGAGATACATTGACATCATATCTTTATTTTCTCTCTCACTATTTTCGAGAAAATACGGCGATATTGTCTTCGTACTGGAGTGTCTAGAAGATGATGATCATTCTAAAAACCCTCCACCGGTTTTTCGTATTGGGAGCACGCCGCTGCATGCTTCTCAACTGCAGTTCCTTGCTGTGTTTGTTGGGGTGAAACCTGTCAGGCCACAGCTGAACTGTCGGACATGCCGCTGTTGTGAGAAGCGGTGCGTTCCAGGTTGGGTGAGTAGTGTTTGCTGGCAGGCTCCACTTGTCTGTTAGTGCTATGGGGGCTACTTGACAATGTTTATGGAAACCGGCCCCAGGCTAGGGTCCTTTGTTCAGCCACCTAGGCGACAGAAGACCTTGGTCTGAAGACCATTATAGTTTTAACTAGTGGGCCGCGACCATTAACACTGGTGATCCCTGTGTGTTTTGGACGAGTGGATTCTCTCTGTCACCGTGTTAAGGCCCCATCTTTCATATCCAAATGAGAGTATTCCTTCACGAGGGGATATGTGCATGGATGTGCGATAGCGGCAGATCCATGTTCAAAGTCAGCTACACAGGCCAGTTGGTATTGTGCTGATTCCGTCGGGTATTGGTAAAATCACCGTTGTGAAGCGGTGTTGACATCTTGTTTTCTCTTTTCTCTTAAAAAGTGAGGAGAGGTTCAGAACGGCGGCCTGTCTGGGTGAGTGTTATGTCATTGTTTACAGGTTCAGTTGATAGTTGCTTAAAATATGCATTGTGTCTGGCCCCATTCCATCCATAGGTCGTGGATCTGAGCGATTTAGCCGTCTGTTCTGGTTGCACAAATGGCTACAGACCCACTGTACTACTATAGGACTTTGCTATATAAATAACTTTGATCTGCTCTGGTCCAGGAAAGACCATTACAGACCCGATGGCATCCATCCAAACATATCAGGGGTAAATGTGCTAATACATAACGTCATACAAAGTATAGCATCACTGGCCTGACAACCAACCATATCTAGCTCTGTAGACTATATACAGAAGCAGCCTAAACTACAAAAAAACACGTTGAGTGTCATCCCGATTCTGATCACCAAAAGACTAATCAATTACTCATTATCACGTCCCATATGTAAATCTAACCTTATCAATATCAGTGTTCAACCACAGACTATCTCACACCCCACTACAGAACCCGTACAGCTAAAACTAGCACTGTTCAACGTTAGAGCGCTGAAACAAAAATCATTTCTGATAAATGAACTCATAGTAAAACATGGTGTACATTGTATGTTTTTAGTAGAGACATGGTTAGACAATATCACTGGTGTAGCAACACTGATTGAGACCTGCCCTTCCAATTTTAAATTCTATCAATCAAACAGACAGAGTGGGAGGGGAGGAGGAATAGCAGCAATCATCTCCACTCAATTTGTGTGCAATGATATTGACCTGGGAACATTTTTATCATTTGAATACCTTGCTATTGTATTGAAAACAGAAATGCCAGTAATATGTGTGACATTGTATCGACCACCAAGGTACTCGCCACTCTTCATACAGGAATTTTCAGAACTCATATCGATCTGCATTACCAGGTATGATAGAATCATTCTTAATGGAGATCTAAATATTCATATCAACAAAAAGGATGACCCCAGGGGTTGTGAGTTTCTGAACCTACTGGACAGTTTTGGACTGATGCAACATGTTCACGAGGCCACCCACCAACATGGCAACACTCTGGACCTACTAATAACAACAGGGCTAAACATTGAGAATATATCAGTAAAACAAATTCCAATTTCTGACCATTATTGTGTGTTCTATGGTACAAGCCTAATATTACATAAGACCAGAAGCGAATTCCTAGTTCACAGAAGGCTTCTGGACGCTAGAGCTGAAGCAAAATTCTCTAGTATGATGAAATCATACGACCAATGCAGTAAATCCTCCTTAAATCAGCAAGTGCAAAACTTCCACAACACCTTGTCAACCGTATTAGATACTGTTGCCCCTCTAAAGGTTAAAAAGGTAAAAACTGATAGAATCTCTCCATGGCTAAATAAAACCAATGTTAAAGATAACAAGAGAAAATGTAGGATAGCCGAGCGAAAATGGAGGAAACTCAAACTCACAGCTCACTTTAATTTATACAAAGACGCCATGGGCGCATACAATAAGGCAATACAACTTGCGAGCAGTGTTGGGACTAACGCGTTACAAAGTAACGCGTTACAGAAACGAAGTTACTTTTTGCCGCAACTAGTACTCTAACGCATTACTTTTGAAATTCAGTAACGCTACTTACGTTACTGAATGGTTTGTTAGTTCGTTACTGCGTTCTTTTTATGTAGATTCATAGCGAGCGTCCTTATTTCGCCTGCGTTTGTTTTGTTTACTGTAGACTGAAAGGCGCTATATAAAACGAAGTATTATTATTATTATTATTTCTTTCCGTAGCCTCATTCTGGTTTCGCACTTCTGATTGGCCACTGACGTTCTGAAAGAAATAGGCGCTCTCTACAGTAAACAACAAGAGGACGCTTGCTATGAATCTACATAATAAGAACGCAGTAATAATAACGAACTAACAAACCATTTAGCAACTACTTGGAGAGATAATTAATATACAACATGGAAACGAGATAAAGAACATGTTTGAAGGGCTGCTGGAGTCAACTGGACTAACGTTACATCTCGACCACCGCAGACTGGTGACGGTGAGTGCAATGTGTTCACTGAAACTCAAGATCAACGGATTTTGACTGTACGAAATCTGACAGGGAATCTCATAATACTAATCAAACAATATAAATATAGTCCTTTCATGCACAATTGATATCCTAACTATTCTAACGTTGCAATGCTTTGATAACAACGCTGCAAGATGGTTATGAATTAATTAATGAATGGATGAATGAATGAATGAATGAATGAAAACTTTATTTAACAGATTGCAGAATGGGTACAATACAGTACGGCTCAATACATACAATTGTTAAGGGGATGCAGACCTGAGAAAGACGTTTGTCTTGTTTCCATCAGGGTCCCCCATTTTCAATTCATATAGACATTTATGACATACACAACATACATGACATTTATGGCATAGGGACATATAGGTATTTAGTACTGATACATTTGTGACATAAGCGGTATTCAAATATACAGTACTGTTACCCCTAGATCCTGACAGAGTATATACATATGATGGGGAGGGAGGGGGTGGGTGGGTGGGAGAGAAATATACATACAGCGGGGAGGGAATATATAATGAAACGCTCTAGACCACATTGCTTAGCAGAGTTCGGTGATGTGAATGGAAACTGTCAAGTTGATCAACCGATTTTGAGTATATGGGGCATGGGACTTGAGCAATTTTTTTTTTTTTTTTTTTTTTAAATAACTAAATAGTTACTTTTCACAGTAACTCATTACTTTTGGGTGTAAGTAACTAGTACAGTAACGAAGTTACTTTGAAATGAAGTAACTAGTAAAGTAACTGAGTTACTATTTTTCAGTAACTAGCACAACACTGCTTGCGAGAAAGGAATATTTTTCCAAAATGATCTCAGAAAATATGGGTAACTCGAGGGTACTTTTTTCCACCATTGACCGGCTGATTAACATACCACCCCCCCATATACCGCAGCAATCAGCCACAAAATGTGAAGAGTTCGCAGTTTTCTTTAATGAAAAAATATCATTGATTAGAGCAAGCATTACCGCTGATATGGATCTGGCTATGAGTGAAACCCCACCTGAGATAACTATGGGGGAATTCACATGTATTACATTACCTGACCTCTGTAAGATTGTCTCTGAGTGTAATTCCGCCACCTCCTGCCTCGATCCTATACCAACAGCATTTCTCAAGCGGGTGTTTGATAGTGTCTCAAATCATGTCCTTGAAATCATAAATATGTCTCTTCAAACAGGCACTTTTCCAGATGCATTTAAAACAGCTGTAGTAAAACCACTACTAAAGAAAACAAACTTAGATGTAAACGAACTAAAAAGCTATAGGCCAATATCGAACCTTCCATTTATCAGCAAGATATTAGAAAAGATAGTCTCAGTACAAATAAACTCCTTTCTCAAAGATAATAACATCATGGATGAACTACAATCAGGTTTCAGAACAAATCACAGCACTGAAACTGCCCTTACCAAAATAGTTAGCGACCTCAGGCTAAACTCCGATGCTGGCAAAGTCTCAATTCTTGTCCTATTGGACCTTAGTGCAGCGTTCGATACGATTGACCATAATATCTTGATCAGTCGTCTAGAAAGACTGGTTGGCTTTTCCGATCATGTACTAAATTGGCTCATAACATACATTAAGGGAAGAAGGTTCTATGTTAAGCTTGGAGACAATGTATCCGAGGAACATAACAGCAATTTTGGAGTCGCACAAGGAAGCTGCCTTGGTCCATTACTCTTCTCACTATATATGCTGCCCCTCGGGGACATCATTCGAGACCACAATGTATGCTTCCATAGTTATGCTGATGATACACAACTATATATCTCCGCAGAACCAAATAACACTACAGCCATACAGTCCATTACAAATTGTCTGTTAGCAATAAACAAGTGGATGAACAATAACTTCCTAAAATTAAACGAAAGCAAGACCGAAATCCTATTGATCGGCCCAAAAGCGAAAAGGGAAGTGCTTTGTAAAAACCTGGGGAGTCTGTCATCCTATGTAAAGACTGAGGTTACAAGCCTAGGTGTCATCTTGGACTCAGACCTGACCTTTAAGTCTCATATAAATAAGGCCATGAAAACGTCATTCTTCCACCTAAGAAACATAGCGAAAGTAAGACCTTTCGTAAATAAAAAGGATGCAGAGAAACTTATTCATGCTTTTGTATCAAGTCGGCTTGACTATTGTAATGCACTGTTCACTGGTCTTCCCAAAGCAACCATTGGGAAGCTTCAGCTTATCCAAAACTCTGCAGCTCGATTACTAACTCATACAAGGAGAAGAGAACATATCACTCCAGTCCTGGCCACTCTGCACTGGCTTCCAATAACTCATAGAATTGATTTTAAGGTCCTTTTCCTAACATATAAAGCTCTTAATGAGCAAGGCCCAAAATACATAGCAAATTCCCTAGTTAGTTATCTGCCCTCAAGAACGCTACGGTCATCCACTACAGGTTTACTAGACACGCCCAGAAACCAAAAAAGGATAGGAAGTATGGCATTTGCCAACTATGCCCCAAAACTATGGAACACACTACCAACACACATCAGAAACGCCAGCTCTATACACATTTTTAAAGGAAAATTAAAAACGTACCTATACAGTCTAGCTTACAAATAGTTATGGCTTGGAAAAACCTGATGGATCCATGAGGCTAGGATAAGCCTTGTGGACCCAACTTTTTAGATGAAGGAACGGGTACATAGGAGACACGCCTCCAGTTTTTCAAAAGTTTTTGACACGCCTCAGCTTCTGAGCTGAAGGAGTGTTTTTGCGGACCTCCCAAACTTTCAAACTTTTTAGATGAAGGAATGGGTACAATAGGAGACACGCCTCCAGTTTTTCAAACGTTTTTGACACACCTCAGCTTCTGAGCTGAAGGCGTGTTTTTGCGGACCTCCCAAACTTTTAAACTTTTTAGATGAAGGAATGGGTACAATAGGAGACACGCCTCCAGTTTTTCAAAAGTTTTTGACACGCCTCAGCTTCTGAGCTGAAGGCGTGTTTCTGCGGACCTCCCAAACTTTCAAACTTTAGACTGTTTTCTTTATGCGTTTTTCTTTTTCTTTCTTTCTACCACAAGACGCGGCCACTGATGGGTCCATGGGACTTGGATAAGTCCTGTGGACCCAACTCTGGCCACTGACCACATGAGCGAACGGGTACATACGCACACAATACACGGCCACTGATGGATCCGTGGGACTTGGTAAAGCACTATGGACCCAACTATGACCACTGATAAAAACGTAACTACACTAGCATTATAAGACCTAAACATTGCTACCTACCATACAAGTGCATTGGTTTAGTGCATTTCCGGTTGCCACTGAGCGGAAATGTTTGTGCGGACCTGTTCTCCCAAACTGGTAAGCAAATGACTGTTTTTACGTTATTTTCATTTTTACGTTACTATTATTATTATTATTATTATTATTATTTTTAACATTGATCTTAACTGATCACTATGACTTTATTGCTTTTATCGTTATATATGCCTATAATTGTGTACAGCACTTTGAGCTACATGACATGTATGAAAGGTGCTTTATAAATACTTACTTACTTACTTACTTACTTACTTAGCTTACGGTTAGCCAGTCAGCTGTTAACTGCTGCGTTAGCCTGCTGGGATCGCTGCATGGCCTGCTCACAGCTGTTAGCTGCGGTGCTAGCATGTCGTGATCGCTAGGTAACGTTAGCTTGCTGCTATAGGCCATGGCCTGGCGCGGGGTAGCTTAGCTTCTCGCGCGCCGCCGTGAGCTCGCTTCTGATCGCGTGCGTCGTTAGCTCGGCGTCTCGCGAGCAGAAGCAGTGGCACCCGAACGGTTGGAGCGGCCGTTAGCTTGATGCTATTCTGTTGAACGTGCTTTGATTTAAACATGTTTTACACTCTTGACTACGACGTCATCCTTGACAGGGGATGTTTCGTCGACCCTGCCCTGAGCCAGGACGGCAAGGTTGCATCAACAAAGAACTGTAGTGCGGGTTGGAGCGGCGACGCTGCCCAGTTCGATCAACACAGGAGCGGCTGTGTTCCTACGGTGTCTGTGACTGCACTTCGCTGATCTACGTTCCGGGTAGGAACAGGTTTGACCAGACCTTATAACACGTTTTCTGGTTTTACTTTTCTAAATGTATTGTGAATAACGATGTTTTTCCCAAAACGTGTGTTGCTGCAATGCATTTGGGATACGGCGCGGGTTATGTGTGAGCTGTTTTTGTCCCTGGCAGTTAGCTTCTCCGTGCAAATCGGGATGTAATGATCTGGTTGTTGTGTGAGAAACATCATGGTGTTTATATGTACCGTGTACTCACAACTAAGGTAACTAACCTATGAAGCTATGCTTGGTGACAAGTGAGTAAAAGAATGTTCTTTTCTCAGCCTGTGATGACAATGAACAGTGTGTTCACATATTAACAGGTTTTCCTGTTTTAACTGGCCGTATTGAGGGTAAAATAAGAGGATTGTGTTTCCCCCCGGTTCCCTGGGGACTTTTTCATCCTCCTATCAGACATGTTTGTGCACTAATTGTGTCTTTTGTGTGGTAGGGATGCGATGTAACTCTTAGCTTGATTGCTGAGGTTGTGCTAAAACTGCTGGAGAAACTTTATTTTCCTAAAAGAAAAAATGGTTTGGTCGCTGTCGTGTGTGCTTAGCAAGGCCTGTGGCCGATACTAATCGAGAATGATGTATTCTCTCATTGTGAAAAACGGCGTTCCTCTGTTGAGTGTTTTTGCCATTTTTTGTAGGTGATGATGGGTTGTGTGTGTCATGTGACCTACAACTGGGTTGGACTGGCCACAGAAGCACATGTGTATGTTGGACCGGGGCTCTTAGAGAGCCCTCTCTATTCTGTGTTTTTCCTTAGTAAAAATCAGATAGCAGGTTAGCTCATGCGCTGTATGGAGCTGTCAAACGCTTCATAGAGCTGACTATGACTGTGTCATATTCTCTTTTTGTCATTACATCGTATCATGGGTGTGGGGTCGTAAAGGGGTGAACTGGTAAACTTTCCTCTCCCCCTTTGTTTCTGTCGGTCAGGGGTACACCCCCTGTCCTTCAAGGTTCCCGTCACGTGGCGGTTCGGCACGTTACGGGGGGGGGGGGTTTCCTGGTCCCACGGCCTGGTATATTGGGCGTGTGCACCGCAGGAATTCCCCCACCATAGAGTACGTCACCGTGCGCGTCTCTGTTGGTAGGACTTCCGTGTGCTGTTCAGGTCCATGTGATGGATCTGTTTTCAGGGGGGTGGTCAGGGCTCCTCCTCACCAAGCGCCTATTCGGGCCTTCTGTGAGTTCGGACTTCTTCTTCCATGTGAGGGAGCCTCCATCTGAGTACAGAGCCTTCCTCCTCAGATTGTCAAAGTGAGTGGACCCTCTAGACGGGTCCTATTCTATTGTATATGTTTTCGATTCAATTCGATTATTGAGTGTGTATGGGTTCAGTGCCTCTTCCCCGGAGAGCCCTAAAACCGATTTTTTACATGGCTCAAGGTGCAATATATTCTTTTCAATCTGTACAGCTTGCGTGGGAAGTCTCTCTGGGGATCCCCGTCTCCTTCCTATGGGAGGGTGGTGGGATGTAAAAATGTGAACAATTTTTACCCCTGGCTGTGTAGACTGGGATACATACTGTTGATGCTTCCTTCTTTTCTATTCAAAGAGTTTTGGAGTTAGGGAGTGTCACACCCCTCTTGTCGTTCCCCTGGGCGCCTTGGGGATTCAATGACAGGTCTAAATAGCCTGTTCATTGATGGGGGTGTGTCCCGACGCACGTATAGTGCTAGCTCGCTGTAAACAGGCGACTGACTGGCACGCCTTGGTTGCTTGTGGTTGAAACGGCGTTTTTATAAAGCAACTGAGATGGGGGTTTTTCCTCTTCCGACGACCAAGTCCCACGACCTGGGTTGGTTTTTCGACGGATTCTCGTTCATGTCTGGGGGTTGATGACGGAATGGATCTGAACATATGTAGAGGGGTCTCACGCCCTTGGGGTGGGCCACCAGGCGCGGTTCGGCTGAACGTCTGGGTGGCGCCTTCTTTTTCATGTTAAGATCGACACGCATATCTGCCCTTTCTCCTGGAGTTGGCAGGTCGGCGTGGTTAGGGCACGGGACTGGTTCTGGTCACGCTGGACCGGATCAGTTGAACCCGTTGTCCGCCGGGGATGCAGATCTGCTGTTCTGGTACCCTGAGGGACTTGGGCTTTTTTCAGGGGGAAAAATGCCAGGTCGGTCCGGGTGTCACAGGGTTAAGCGCTATGGAGACCCTGGTTGGGTACGTTTTTACTCAGCACTGTCGTAATGGCTTACGGCCATGCCAACCTGTACACGCTCGATCTCGTCGGATCACGGCCGCTACACAGGTTGGTCCTGGTTAGTACTTGGTTGGGAGACCGCCTGGGAATACCAAGTACGGTGTGCTTAGGGGCTGGTTCTCCATTATTTTTCGCTCCTCTCTCACGCATGGCGAAGAGGGGCCTGTTGGGGGTGGTCTTTGACCTCCTCTGGTGACCCTGTGCTTCCCGTATCGCCAGGCCCGGTCCGAGGTAATGTTCGTCGACCCGTAGGCCTGGGTTAACCCTTTTTTGGAGACTGAGACACTTGTACTGCGGTATAGCCGGTGTATACCCGCAGGTGTGTTTTGGAGTTTTTTCTTGAGGGGTTATAGGAACAACCACCGCATTGGGTAACACCGAGGTGGTTGATTCCCTGGTGTGTTGGAGCAGTGTCAACTCCCGGGTTACCCGGTTGAGGGTGCCCCAGCACGTTCATGACGTCTGCCAATCGTGTCAGCCTTCTCTGCCTCAACCCCTCTGGGTGGGGGTTTTTAAATGGAGGCTTGGTCATGCAACAACGCCAGCATACGCCCCTTCCGCCGGGGCAGCTGTGTTCAGCTGTCCCCTCTGGCACCTGTCTCGTCCGCAGTCTCCAGGCTAGGGTTGACAGCCTGTTGCCTGGTTTTTCCCAGGTGCGCTGCCTGCTTCCGTTGGTTAACCTTTTTTGTGTGCTTACGGCCATGCTGACTGCCTGTTCTGCAGGGTCAGTGTGCCAGGCGGTGTACTATTGGGGGGACAGGGCCCGCTCGGCTTACGGCCGTACCGACCTGAACACGCCCGATCTCGTCCGATCTCGGAAGCTATGCAGGTTCTGGCCTGGTTAGTACTTGGTTGGGTTACCGCCTGGGAATGCCAGGTGCAGTAACTGAGGGGCCTTTGTCCGAATACGCTGGCGATGTGGGGGGCGGGGCACTACGTGCCCACCTGGTGGGGTCTTGATGCTGGCATCATGGACTTCTCCGGGCCCCCATTCCAGGGAGTCCAGTCCTTTTGGTGGGTCTGGGTCTTCCTTCGCGCTCTGCTGCTACGGCCTTGCCACGGGGTTGGGTTTGCCCTTGACCCCGTGATTCTGGGGGCAGTAACGAGGTTGTTCCTCCGTTCGTTCCCGGGTGGCATGCGGGTTGTGCGTGTGTGTAGTCGTGGGGTCAAGCCACGGTCTGCTCACCCTGTGCGTTGAGTTGCTTGAGTGCCTCTTCGCACGGTCGGGTCCGTCGCCTTCCCGTAAAGCCCCTAATAGGGGGGATACCCTCCATTAGGGGGGGTCGGGGGGGCTCGGCCCTCCCTGTTCTGATGGTTTTGGGGGGCTGTCAGCGGGGTGTATTTGTCAGCCAGCGGCTCCGCTTGGCCTCCCCTTGTGCAGTAGTGATGCCAAGCAGAGCCCCTTAACGAAACAGAACGTTAGGTTATGGCTATAACCAAGTTCTGTTAGTTAGGGGTGACGCTTGGCATCAGACGGCCGCTGCAGCCCTTGACCTCACCTTGTGGTGAAAGCTTGGGAAGGAGGAGAGCAGGTGACCACACACCTGCTTATGAAGGTAAGCTGATGAGGGGTGTGGTCAGACTAATACTGGTATTAAAGGTACATTTGTGGAATTTATTCAGTGCGTGTGCACGTACGCGAGGAAGTGCAGTAGTGATGCCAAGCGTCACCCCTAACTAACAGAACTTGGTTATAGCCATAACCTAACGTTCTTCATCTCAAGGATTCAACTCAAGACACCCCGCCCCAACACACAAAAGAAAGAGAGAAAAAGAAAACACACACACACACACACACACACACACACACACACACACACACACACACACACACACACACACACACACACACACACACACACACACACACACACACACACATACACACACACACACACACACAAAAAGATTCAACATGATTATAAGAGCAGCTAAAGCGATAGGAGAGAACACTACAGTATGAGCGTTTTGGCTTCGCTCTCCCAGCCATTCATCTACATCTCATAATGACCATGGAGTCTGCTTGCAGGCTTAATGACGGCGACAGATGCTTAATGTCTTATTCACAATACCGATGCTGTAAAAGACGAGGCAAGCAGGACCACGCTCTAAAGAGCTGTCTGTCAAGCCATTACCTAAAGTACACTGAGAGAGAGAGAGAGAGAGAGAGAGAGAGAGAGAGAGAGAGAGAGAGAGAGAGAGAGAGAGAGAGAGAGAGAGAGAGAGAGAGAGAGAGAGAGAGAGAAGAGAGAGAGAGAGAGAGAGAGAGAGAGAGAGAGAGAGAGAGAGAGAGAGAGAGAGAGAGAGAGAGAGAGAGAGAGAGAGAGAGAGAGAGAGAGAGAGAGAGAGAGAGAAAGAGAGAGAGAGAGAGAGAGAGAGAGAGAGAGAAAAGAACGAGTATCTGGAGATGAATAAAGAGCCTCTTAGGTAAATGGCAGGGTGCATTACCTTGTGTCTGTCTGTCAGGCTGAACAACACATTGATTAAAGGCGGCACAAAAACACAGCATCTGGCTGCACTGACACACACACACACACACACACACACACACACACACACACACACACACACACACACACACACACACACACACACACACACACACACACACACACACACACACACACACATCTTACTGTCCCTCTCTTTTCCGATCTATTGTGTTCCATATGTCTATATTACATGATGGATGTCTACACACACATCACACATGCCTGCCTGCACGGGCACACAAACACACACACACACACACACAATCCATTGTAGCTGATGCTGCTGCTGTTGTGTCAACGTTTGGAGGTGTGGGACACAGTGACGATAGACTGGGGAAAGGTGCAGAGGGGCCATGAGTTCTGAGCTTGAAAGTACAATCTGTTTAACAGGGCAGCTAAGGGGGAGACAACTTATATTGGGAGTAAACATTTGCTGACCCCAGGTGAGCAAAACAAATTATTGCCCCGGGGGGAGAAAAGTCAAAAGTCAACAGTGTGGGGGGAAAGCCTCTACTTCAGTTGTAGCAAGGGATATACTGTAGGTCAACGTGTCACCAGAGAGCTGAATGAGTAGCACATTCGTTCACAGTTCAATATCCAACACCAACATGCAAGCAGAAAATAATGCTACTTACTGTAACATGGGGATGTGTAGTAGAGTTTATTCCCAAGCAGTGTTAATTTTGTCAACGAAAATTATGACTAAAGATGTTCGTCAACGAAGCTTTTTTTCATGACGACAATGAGACGTGACGTCACGTTATTGAAGGCCATGTGACACTAACGTGACTAAATAGTTAATTAAATATTGTTGACCACAAATGAGGACACAAACATGTAATTTACAAAAACCAGGACGAAATTTCTCTTCATGTATGTGATATTGTTGACTAAAACAAGACGAGACAAAATAATTATAACTTTTCGAATAATTCACATTATTATTATTATTACTTTCTTAAATGCCATCGTCCCGACAGAGCAGTGTGACGGGGAGCTCTGATGTGTTATTAGCATTAGCTGAAAAGCTATCTGAAAAGCTAGTTTTAGCTTAACGTTACCTTGGCTAAAGTTGGGACTATTCATAATCCAGCTGCAGACCTGCAAGCAAAGTACAGCAAGTTGGCAAAGGAGTATTCCAAGGTAAATCACTTTTTCACCAGTAACGTTACATTGTTTGTCTTTCCATCTAGCTCGCGTTAACTGGCTAACCTAGCTCACGCTAACGTGGCTAACTGATCGACCTCTCCAACACATGCACGCAATTAATGACATAATGCGGACAGCCATACCGGTGACAATGTTTAGCTTTTAGTGCCAAATGATAATAGTCTGAGGCGGAGTCTCAAAAGAGAATGTTGAATATTTATTTTGCATTCAAAATCACAACAGAGCCTCTGCTACTAGCTAACCTAAACGGAGCCTTCTGGTAGCAAGTGTAGTATTATTGATAACCATAAATCATAAAATGTTCCTAAAAGAAAAGGTTTAAGCACAGAAGGTCAGAAGACAGCTGTCCTCCAAATGGACTGCAAATAAAAATGTTTGAGCTATACATAGGAAAGAGATGTAGAGAAAGAATGTTGTTTTGATTTTTAGGATCCGAGTGTGGGATGCCGTATGTATTTTTATACAAGTATGATTTAAAATGTTTTATTTTTATCCCGGTAGTGGAAAGCAATAAGTAGAAGTTAGGATCTATGGTTAGCATATTATACTAGCTACTTAAGGATAGTTAATCTCTATCCGAGTGTGGACTGTAGTATTATTGATCCATAAATCCTAAAATGTTCCTAAAAGAAAAGGTTTAAGCACAGAAGGTCAGAAGACAGCTGTCCTCTGCAAGTCGTGAAAGATCACTAGGTTGCAAAAACCCTCAAAGCTACATTCTGCCTGAAACTTGTGTTCAAATAGATAAGAGAAAAGGATGTCTGTTACCTTGGGTTAAGGAATTCAGTAACTAATCATTATCATGTGTTTAGTCTTATAGAAACAGTCAAAGTGTAACAGTTGGCAATCAAATATAGTTTAAACCTGATTTGACTAGAGTGACTTAGCTCATAGATTGTGTGTATTTACAGAGACTTGGGCTCACAACAAGGTAGATTTACATACAACTGTTGGCAGCAGCTGCAGACAATAGGTCAAGAGTCACATATCGGTGGTATCTGTTAAACTGGCCCTGTGGCACGACATGTGGGAACAGCTGCAGAGGAGGGACTAGGATTCACTATTTCAGTAACACAAGTACACTTTCAAATGTCTGTTTCTATACTTAAATTAGCTTACAATGAACTGCAAATATTCCTGTTAGGTTGTGGTAATAAATATGAAACTACATTGGAAAATACTCAAAGGGCTGTATAATAACTGTATAAAATAGATATTGATTTAAGTTAAAAGAATATGATTAGGAAACAATATAAGTGGAATTAATGATAAAAGACTGTGATTCTGGTCAAGTATAAGGCTGTTTTGAGTTTAAAATGGTAGCTATGTGTTCATCTGGTTATCCCCGATTAAAAAATATGCATCTTGAATTGTAAAACAAAACTATAAAGTAAATTTAGACAGTAAAGCTATTCTTTGATTGGAAACAAAGGAGAACAGCTAGTGGGCTCCAAAGGACAGCCCTTATTTCAAATTCAAACTGAGAGCCCGTGATTGGAGGAAAACATCTTCTTGACGTCACTCCTGTGAAATCACGCAGACCCGCCAGGCTCATTGATAAAAAGGGGGGTGCTGTGACTGTGAAAAGACACACTGAAACGGAACCGACACAGGAAGACCTCCCACCTTCACACAGAGGAGCGGCAGCAGGAACAAAGGAACACACGGAGGAGAAACTTTTGGAACGAGAACAGAACCTCTTTGTTTGTCACCAGACAAACAAAGACCATCCACAACTCAACAACTACCATTCTTTAATCTACTTTCTTAGTCTAGTGTTGATTACAGACGGCATAGGGTCTCGTATATCAATACTATAGCATTGTAATTGAACCAGAACCTTTTGTTGTTTACTTGTTACTTTGAATTAAAAACAGATGCTGATACATTCTCCTCTTTTATTCTCCTGCATAGCTACCGTCGAACAAGACCAGTTTCATGGTCTTTTGAAAGTACAAGGGAATTAGGCCGGACAATTCACAACGCAGAGTAGGCTGGTTCTGGATATCAGAACAGCATTATAGACCCCTTGGTTACTTCAAAGTGGTGCCGTCGACCCTTGAACGTGAAGCGCCCTTGATTTTGATTTTTTTACGGCTGCACTGGACATCAGGATCGATCAGCTGCCGGAGAGATTCGACACATCGGGATCCTGAAAATAGGTGAGTGGACACGGGCTGTGATGACTAAACACGAAGGGCGCTCTGTTCGAACTGGGGTTGACAGAGATGATTACCTCAAATATGTCTCTCGGGGAGGGATATAATGGAGGCGTTGGGGGTGCGTTATCATATTGATTAGTTCAATCGGCCAGCGGGGGAAGTTTTTAGTACGCTTCTCGCGAATTGAAGTGTCGGGCTGCATTAAGATGAAATGACCATTGAATCGTAGTCTCGGTAGTCTGGTGTCAAGAAGGTCCGATGGAGTGTATCCCGTTTAATAGACAGACCTAAGTCGTTTTTTCCGGGAACGTGCACAGATGAGTTGGGGTATTTTTTTCGTGTCTGAACAAGTGGGTGGGTTGTGGGTCTACGCTTGCTGGGTGAAGCAGATCTCCGCTTGGGGCCATCTCTCAAACGGCGGCAAGCGGGGATCTGAACTATCGGCGGGACGTGGTGTCGTTAATACTCTAAATCCAACATTGTTCGGGTCACGTAATTAGAAGATGTGTGTATGGAGGGCGTCGATATGATAATGGGCGTTACGGGTCGCGAGATGATTTAACGTGGAAATAAATATGCAAAGGGTGGCCTCACCGGAGCTTCACGGAGGCTTTTGAAAATATTGTACCGAGGCAGCCGCTCACCGTTTCAAATCAACGGGAGGTAGGCTCTCTGGGCAATATCAGCCGAACTGAATGAAGATCGATCCGTGTTGGAGGTCGGTGTTATGTACCACGAGCCTGATCACTCCTGTGTCACTGTGCAGGCAGGCCTGATCACTCCTGTGTCACGGGGCATGCAGGTGAGGGCTGCCAATTAGCCAATTAGTGCTGATTGGTTACCTGCTGGGAGTATCTTTAAAATCAACCCTGGTAACACACATGTAGGGTCGGTGTTTAGAAGAGGTGGTTAACAGATAGATAGTCACATTCTTCCAGTCCTTATCCTTTAGTTTACACTAGTAATTCCTTAATATAGTAGCACTTTGAGTTAATACACGAGTTTTGGTGTCGGTTGCACATAGGTTGCGTGCCAGTTGGGCGCTCGTCCGGGATCTTTACCCCTAGAAATTAGTTTGGTGGGTTTTTTTTTTGTGTTACACGGGGTGTCATGGTATTATGGTTTGGGTGGTGTTCGTTACATATGGTGTAGCGTGGGGGCTTGAGCCATTTCATCAAACAGGTGAGTATGCCGTATTTGTTTGTAATTTGATGTGACTACTTATGCTGTTAAAATATATAGTTTAGTGGGCACCACATGTAGATAGGGACATTATTTTCTGGTTGTTGGTTAGCGTCCTGTGCACCACATACTCCTGGGGCAGTCAGAGAAGGGATTAGCACCATCTGCTTGTCTGGTACCGTATCATGTACTGGACGGGTGGATGGTCAAGTATGATCTTTGACTGGTAGCAGGTGTGGTTGAAGATGGTTAGGTCTACAGGGCATTAGTTTAAGGGTAGGTAGATTAGGGCGGCCAGAAAACACAGGTAGTGTGGTAGGGCTTGATTTAGTGTTTCTTAGGGTAGACATGTGGTGGGCCGGTTTTGACTGCAGTTTAGACGTAGAAGCATATGTAGTCACATCAGGTTAGAAGGCGCACCTGTTTGGGATTGTTTGTTGGATTTATTTTGTTTGTTTGAGTGTTTGGTGAGCATACCTGGTAGCACCTAACACCCTATAACACGTCTATTTAGGGTGGGTGTGTTTTATTTTTATTATTTTTTTTTCTTTTGCAACCTAGAAAGGTGCGCTCCGTAGAGCTCACATTTCCACCGCGTTCCCTTCTGGTTGTTATTATTGGCATTTAGCATTCTTCAGTGGTTCTTCAGTGGTTCTTCATGGTTCTTCAGTGGTTCTTCGTGGTTCTTCAGTGGTTCGTTGGGGGTGTCTTCGTGGTTCGTTAGTGGTTCTTTGTGACTGTGAGGTAGGGTGTGTAGCTTGGGGTGGCTGGTTCAGTGACAATGGCTTCCATCAGGGACTTTGTTGATCGCCCGTCTCATGACTTGTTAGAGAAGTTTTCCAAAGAACAACTGCTAGAACTTGCTGTACACTACAGGGTGGAGCTTTCTGCAGGGGAGAAATGTTTGAAGCCGTCTGCCTTGAGTGCGTTAAGGGTGTTACTCATTAGGGAGCAGGTGCTTGAGGAGAGGGTGGAGGAGCCTCCTTCGTCTGACGCGTCTCCGCTATTACCTGGTGTAGAGGGTGAGTGGAGGATAAGGGAGTTGGAGTTTAAGGAAAGGCAGCTAGAGCGAGAGCGTGAGGAGAGGAGAGAGGAGCGTGAGCTTAAGGAGAGAGAGAGGCGTGAGGAGCGTGAGTTTAAGGAGAAACAAATGTTGTTGGAGCACGAGCGTGCACAGAAGGAGCTTGAATATAAGCATGCTGCCTTGCAGGCGGGTGCTCTGCATCCAGAGTCACGTTCCGGGTTTGATGTAGGCAGGAATATTAGGATGGTGCCACCATTTTTTGAGAAAGACGTGGAAAGATATTTTCCCCTTTTTGAACGGGTGGCAACCACATTGAAGTGGCCTGATACCGCCTGGACACTGCTGCTGCAATGTCTTTTAGTTGGTAGGGCACAAGAAGCCTACACTGCTCTGTCCCTTGAACAAAGCGCTGATTATGAGCTGGTTAAAGCTTCCATTTTGAGGGCTTATGAGTTGGTCCCCGAGGCCTATCGTCAGCGTTTTAGAGGTTATCGCAGGTCGGAGGGGCAGTCTTATGTTGAATTTGGAAGGGAGAAGGAGAACCTGTTTGACAGGTGGTGCACTTCTCAGAAGGCAGAGTCAAGAGAGCAGCTTAGGCAGTTGATTCTCCTAGAGGAATTTAAAAGATGTGTTCCTGATACCGTTTCCACACATCTAAATGAGCGTAAGGTATCGAAGATAGGCGACGCCGCTGTCTTCGCTGATGAGTTTGTGTTGACATACAAGTCCGTGTTTTTGGAGGACTACCGTGTTGAGTCCGGGGATAGGCATCCTGTTCAGGGGGGCCGTTTCCCAAAACCTGTGTCTGCTGGTCAGTTAACTTCACCTCCTAGGCGGGGTGGTTCTGCTGGTGCATTCCCAGAAGGGATTATCTGTTTCTACTGTAAAGAACCTGGTCATATCGTTGCTGGGTGCCCGGTGCTTGAGCAGAAAAATGTCAGAACCGTGGCTCTGGTAGAAACCATATGCAGAACGCCTATGCCAACGTTAGATGGGGATGGGGGAAGTATCAAACGTGTGGACAAAGAGCTCGAGGGTTCCTCAAGGTTTATGATGAATGGATTTGTTTCCCTGACTAATGCACTAGAGTCCAAACAGGCTATAACAATTTGGAGAGATACCGGTGCTTTTCAGTCCCTCATTCTGGAGGGGGTTTTGCCGTTTTCAGAAAACTCTTCTTTGCATTCCGGTGTCGTTGTTCGGGGCTTTGGGGGTGGATTTGTGGATGCACCTTTGCATGAGGTCACGCTCAATTCTCCCTTAGTATCAGGCAATGTTGTTGTGGGGGTATGTTCTCACATTCCCATAAAGGGGGTGTCCTTCATTCTAGGGAATGATTTGGCTGGTGACAAAGTGTTGGCTACTCCGGTGGTAACTCCCATTCCTGTGGTTTCTGAGGTCCCTAATGAGCTGGCACAGAAACATCCAGGAGTGTTTCCTGTGTGTGCTGTGGCTGGGGAAATGTCAAAGGACAAAAGTGATGTTGTTGATACTTCAACTTGGGACATTACACTTAGTGACACATTCTTTGTTGAATTAAAATGTGTACCTGTTGAGAATTTTGGAAAGCACACTGTGGATCTACCTCTGCATAATGATTCTCTTGATTGTGGCTTTGTGTTAGGCCCGGTGGTGAAACCAGAGTTGACATGCGTGCCGGAGAAGCATGTGGCAGGAGATGGTATGGCAGCGCAGTGTCTCAGGGTCTTCCCAGCCTGTATGGTGGCTGAGGCCACGAACGAATTGGAGGAGTGTGGGAAGGATGCTATGAGAGGTGCTGTTGTTTCATGTGACACTGTTCTAGTTGGAGAGGCTACTAAGCCTGACTTAGGCTGCCAGCCTTCCCACAGTAGCTCTATTGTCCCTAATGTTTCACTTGTGGGCAGGGATGGTCCCAGTATGTCAGTTGATGATTCTGACATTGATCCACATGTCCACACTGATTCTCTGCCATGCACTAGGTGTGATGGTCAACCTAGTTACCTGTGTCCTGTGGAGCAGGAGTCGCCTTCGCAACCTGGTCTGTTGAGTGGCAGCCATTTTGATTTTGATCAGGACAATGTTATTTTGGGTGACGCCATTTTAGATGGTGTTCCAGACGTTTTTGTGACTGTCGTGCTGCCATGTTCCAGGTACGGTGGGGCTGTACCTGAGGCGGTACATCCTACTCTGGATGTTCACGGTTTGCAGTATCCTGGACTGCCAGTGCCAGGTGGGATGGATATGGGCGCGGTGGTGGTATCAGTGATCTATGGTTTTTGTTTTGCTGTGTTCTGTTCTGTTGAGCGCAGTTCTCAGGTTGATTTTGGTTTGCAGTCTATTTTTGACAGGTCGGTATCGGTGGAGGGGCCTGTTGAAAGGGAGCATACAACACGGTTGGTGGTCGTGTTCGACAGGGGCCGACCCGCTATCACTGTTGTGGTGGTGGCCCTGACAACTAATGGGTCACAGTTTTTTTTTTGTTTTTTTGTTTATGGGTTGTTGTGTGGTGGTTGCCTCTGGGGCAACCAGTTTGGTGGGGGAGGTGTTATGTACCACGAGCCTGATCACTCCTGTGTCACTGTGCAGGCAGGCCTGATCACTCCTGTGTCACGGGGCATGCAGGTGAGGGCTGCCAATTAGCCAATTAGTGCTGATTGGTTACCTGCTGGGAGTATCTTTAAAATCAACCCTGGTAACACACATGCAGGGTCAGCGTTTAGAAGAGGTGGTTAACAGATAGATAGTCACGTTCTTCCAGTCCTTATCCTTTAGTTTACACTTGTAATTCCTTAATATAGTAGCACTTTGAGTTAATACACGAGTTTTGGTGTCGGTTGCACATAGGTTGCGTGCCTTTGAGCCAGGGTCGTAACAGTCGGTCAAATGGATTAGGAAGAGGCTGACTAAGTTTGTCGACAAAGTGAGATTTGTGGATTACAGAAAACTATAGTCGGCGGAAATCCGTTTTAGGACGTGTAGACTCTGGGCCATATTTCGGTACACGTACGTCGCGGCAAAATCGTGGAATAAAAAGTACTTAAAAACAATTCATTTCAATGTGCGGTTTGTAAGCTAAACATTCAGTACATTTATAGTGATCTATTGCTCTTAATCTCGTTTTTAATGGACGTGCGGAAGCTATTGAAAAAAGTAACATGAAATGTGAATCTTAACAATATGGCCGCGCGGAAGCTATTGTAAAAATAACATAAAATGTAAATCGGAATGGATGTGTGAATTTTATCTGAGGTAATGTGTTGCAATAATATGTATGTTTGAGTGGCTGTTAGAGGTTAGGAATGACTGACAAAACATAGGAGGTTATTGTTGTATTGTTATGAAATTTTAATGACCAACAGTCGTGGGGAAATGTAAAAGTTAACGCCGTTTTCTCAAGGGCCGTTGGAACACAGCAGACATTAGCTGCTACATTAGCCGCGGGGGCGTCCGAGGTGAACCAGGGACGGGGCGACGTAGTTTTGAATTTATGAAGTCGATCGGAAATATCATGGGGCTACGGGGATGGGTACGGTACTTTAAAATGTTCGAATTCGGCACGTTTAAGGTAATTGTTTAATGTAATAAGGAATCAACTGGGGCGGAGGTTTGACCCGGAAGTCGTCCTGGGCACTGCTAAAATAATGGCGGTGGGGTCAAGCTAGTGTTTGAGATGGCCTGTGTGTGTTGTAATGTTTTTATTTTTCTTGATAAAATCTGTACACTGGCGTTTTGAGGGGATTAGAGTTCTGTTGTAGGGTGGAGCGGTGTTGCGCTACCATTGCGATGTGTCGGCCCGCGCGGAAAAACGGGACAATATGCCGTTGGGGACGTTATTACGGTGTTGTGGTTGAAGCTAAGCTAATGCTAACTAGCCGCGCTAATGGAGCTAATGTTGCTAACCCCCCCCCCTCTCTCTCTCCCTCTCTCTCTCTCTCTCTCTCTCTCTCTCTCTCTCTCTCTCTCTCTCTCTCTCTCTCTCTCTCTCTCTCTCTCTCTCTCTCTCTCTCTCTCTCTCTCTCTTTCCCTTGTCATGTTGGGATCTAGGGTGGCTTACTATTGGTGGTTCGGTTATGTATATTGTTGTTTTTATTTTGATATTAATGAATGGTATTTTAAGCTTGACTATATGAGTGTATATTTACTGAAGCTTGTGAGACAGAGCTTTTGAGTTAACCACCTTTAGGGGTTCTCTTAGGTAAAGCGGCCGAAATACCACTCTGAACTTGCTCGTGGGGACTCCGTTTCTTCTGCACCTCACGCCTGCACAGGACCGGAGGTCGACCCAGATGTGGGTTTAGGGGATGGGGCAGGCATTAGTAGGTTGGGAGTATTGCGTTTGAAGCATAGGGCATTGTGATAGGAGGAGTGGAGGTGTAGTTTAAGTACAGTTGGGGTGGCACAGGTGGGCATTAGGGAAGTGCGATGTGGTTGTGGTGCGCTCACTCTTATTCCCCTCTTCTCCTTCTCACGCTCCCTCGTTGTTGGGTTAGTTAGGTGGGCCTAGTGACTCATGCAGGTTAGGTGTGCAGCTGGGTTAGACTGGGTTAAGTGTGCGAGTTTACAATGGTACGAGCTCTCTACGCTCTCTCTTTCTCTCCTGTTTGAACTTGTTTAATTGTTTATTGTTATTTTCTGTAGGTTTCTAGTGCAGGTTTTTGTTATTTTCTGTAGGTTTCTAGTGCAGGTTATTGTTATTTTCTGTAGGTTTCTAGTGCAGGTTATTGTTATTTTCTGTATGTTTCTAGTGCTGGTAAGCACCCGCAGGATGGGGAAAGCGTTCGAGGACGGATGCGAGAACGGTGGTAGTGGCCAGCGTCAGGGCGATGATGTCGTACTCAGCGGGCGGTGGGGCCGAACTCTCTGGCTCTCTCCAGGTCTTCGGCCACCTTCCGGTCCCTTGAATTAACGGAGAAGTAAAGCGCTGCTGACACGGGGCGACCCGGTAGACTCTGTGTCAGTGTCTTTTGTGTGGCGTTCATGATGGTGGGCCGTAAGTCAGAGTGTGCTTTGAGGTTGTGTATGGGACTCTCTACGCAGATGGACCTGCGTATGAGGGGTCGCTCTGCTCGGCTGCACCTGCAATTGCGATGTTGATGGAAGAACAAGGCGTATGATGGAGGGGGCGTGCCAGGGTTTGTTATGCATGGTGGTTCGGTGGTAGGATTTTCGCCTGCCACGGTTGTATGTGTGTGCAATTTTTTAAGCAGTAATTTTTTCTCATTTCGACTGGGGTACCAGCTCCCAACTCCCCTACTGGGGACCGCGGACGGCGTGGCGTGCGGTGGTAGACAGCTGTGTCGTAGCTCCTCTGTCTAACTGCGCGCATTAACGTGGAGGCGTCATGTGTGCGCTGCGTCGTAGCTCGCTGTCACACGGCGCGCATTAAGTCATATTATGTGTGGATATTTAGATGTGGGTGTTTGCTGTTGTTAATTTGAATCTGAGGTGCTGTGTGGTTGTAAGTTGTGTGGATTTTGAATATCCTTGTGTGGGGAGCCCGGGGTTTCGCTTTCCAGGTTGCAAACTGGGGGGGATGCGTTGGGCTGCGAATGGCGGACCAGTGGGGTATCATTGGTCTGCAGGGATTTCAATATGGGGATAGTGTCTGCACCTGTAGTTTAATGAACAGGTTGTGGGACACTGTTCCAAGCCACAGGGATTCTGTGATATATGTCACTGAAAATTTATTTAATTCCTCGTGAGTTGAAAGCGTGTTGTTTTAACGCCTAAGGTTGAGGTGTTGAAACGGGGGGAATGAGTATGAATTATGAAACAAATTATGCGAATACTGTGATGTAAAAAGCGATATATGAGAGGAATACAATGTTAGACTTTCTCAGATAGAAATAAATACAGCTACACATAGAAGGAAATGTTAGAATTACATATACACATAGTCATTTGAAAAGCAATAAGATTTAGAATATTTTATGAGAAAGGAATTACAAATTCATTAAGTGGAGGAAGCGATTTTAATCAACTAAATTACCATATCCAGCACAAGTGTTTAGAAATGATAGGCTGTGAATAAAAAAATTCTGATTGATCAACAGACGGAAGAGGCTGATGCGAAATAGTGTTGCCCAGAGTCATGTGATGCGGATACATGACAAAGTGGTTGGAAGATCCAGGTTTCCGATGAAGACAACAGACAGAACACAACTAAGGCTGTGTCATTCAAATTCAAAAGAAAATTGCACGAACGCTCTCTAAAAGTGATATTAGTATAGAGGAGGCCCGACATTCCATGCTTAAAGATAATGATGGATTGTGAAAGGGAAATGCCACTGCTAATTAAGTGTGATTATTTTCTTTCTTTATTCACAGCTGCTCGAGGGCGGACAGAAGCAGTGCTGACGATTCCAAATGCCAACGGGGGAACAATTGACTGTTAAAGTCTGGGTAGTATAACTAAGCGTTTTGTCAATTCCTGTCGGCACCAATAACTCTGCTAGTGTGAGTGACTTTAACTCAAGGTTGTAAAAATAGGGTGAAGTACAGAGAAACTTGCTTTCCAAACGGTAAAATTTGAGTGTATGAGAGCGAAGTGTGAATGGGATTCACCAGCTTTGATAGGAGCAATTAGAAGAAAAAATAAGATAACGAAAACGAGAGTTGACAATTAGTCTATTTCATTAACCCATAGTATAATAAATAGAAGCAATATAAAAATGGCCAACAGTAGTCAGGCCAATGGTGGGGGCATGCCGATAACTTCTGCAGACATTTCATTGACCGAATTGAGCAGTAGGGAGGGGGTAGGCTCCCCGAACCTCTACTGCTCAGCAGGCGGCGGTGGAATCGGAAGGTTCCCTGGGCACGTTAAATCAATTCTATAGTAAGCAAGGGAGATACTGAAGGCCCTCGTGTCTGGCAAGATGACCAACATCTTACTGTGTTACCATCTAGTCTGCCCAGGAAACGTTGCATGTAATGTATATGTGGGCACTGGGTGGTAGGTGGACGACGGTCCAAACCTAGAAGTGGGGCGGTGCACCGGAGGGTGCACAGAACCTACTGAGAACAGGCCAGGCTGGTGAAAACGGTCAAAGTTTCCATACCCATAGCAAGTGGGATGGGGAGCAGACCGTAGGTTTCAAAACTGAGTGGCTGAGAGGTACTACGGACCTCAGCCGCTTGGGGTCCTGACTTGATGATGGACTATGAGATCTCTATCGACTGCGTCACCGGTCGGTCCGATGAGCATTATGACCCTATTGGCATAAATGCGTCGGGCTCAATGTACAGTCGGGCCACAGTAAGCCGAAACCGAATGCGTTAGTAGGCGAGTTGTGCTTCTGTGATCAGCAGGTTTGAAAAGAACCACTGGGAAGCAGAAGGGTGAGGGGTGTCAATTCAGAGGTATCTGGATTGTCTCTCCTAAGATTGGAAAGGGACCCAGCCTTGAACTGCACCTGAAGGTAAAATAAGGGGACTTCTTCTGTTCATGAGAGGAGACCTTAGCCTGGAAGTGGAGACCTGCATCTCTGTTGGGGGAGAGGGGCCGGCGTCGGGCAGGGCGGCCCTGAGAAGCCGGTTGTACCGACGTAGCGGACTACCTAAACTCACACTTGAAACAAACACTTGAATATGACTGATTCCCCTCATGAGACGAGCGTGATGGAGGGACTGGAAATAATGTCTTTAACTCCAACACAGGGGGTCTTTGGGGAGAGAGAACCAGAGACAACTGTATTACCCGAGCCGATCCACGCTGGAGTGTCCATTGCAGGTGACTGCAATTTACAGACCACCAGTGTCCCTTGCCCAGGTTCCCCCCACCCCCAACATCAGCACCAAACTGAGAGGCGTGACCCAATGACGAGGAGCCAGGCAACGAGGGCCAGGGTGGAGGAAGAGCGGATGACGTGCCTCCCCCAAGAACAACAGCCAACCGAGGCAGGAAAGGTAGTGGAATACCTCCAAGCCCTAGTCCAGTCCGCACAGCCAAGAGGTGGATATGGGCAAAACCAAGGTCGGTATCAAGAACAGTGTCCACAGCCCGCAAGCTCCCCCTGTCCAGGACCCCCTCAGCACCAGAGCCAAGAGGAGAGGTGGGGCCCAGCGATGGGACGTCAGACCGCCTGCACTGAGATGGGGGAAGAGGCGTCGACCTATAGACAACAGAGAGCGTTTATAGCAGCGTTCGAACGACATGAGGCAGTTCATCGAGACCTGATGAAGACACAACGGGAGATTGGTCAAGCCGCCCACAAGACGCAGAGACTGGAGCAAGAACTGGCGAGAAAGAATGTACTGCTAGATGGTACAGTGATTGAGGTCATGCTTCGGGCGTCGGAATTAGGCCGCCGTGATCAAGCAATGCCCTGTGCCCCGTTGCCCAGACAGGGTGCAGGGCCTCGACAGGGTGCTGAGAGCCTCGGGCGGGGTAGGTTTCCAGACCCCTCCCGACAGCAGGCTCAAAGGACGGTGGCTGAACGAGAAAGGTATGTGGTTTTCTCCCCAGAACAGGCTCAAGGGGGGCGAAACCAGGAAGGGACTGTCAGAGGTGAGAGCCATGGAGGTAATGGCAGAGAGCAAGGACAGACGCTGGGCCCAATGAACCCAGGGTCATCCGATTACAGGCGGGGGGCCCACATGGTCCCCCAACCGAGGAAACAAGGACAGGTTTGCTGGATCTGTGGACTGATAGGTCATTTTCAAAGGTCATGTCTGCAGAGGCCGCCGGCAGAATAAAGAATATAGATAGGTATTGAAAATGAAAATGAATTGAAAAAAAAATATATACTACTGATTAGAATAAAAATTGAATAAAAAATATATAGAGGGGTTAGGTGATTAGGTTATGAGTGGAAGTTATTAAAATGGATGTGCGACTAACATGGAGTGATGAAGTAACTGACTGATGAATGAGCTAATCGTACTAACAAGAACATCAAATAAACAGTTAATATTAGACAGGTAATATTAGACAGTGAAATGAGGTGACACTGCGTCTGCTAGTGATCAGTACTAATTATCCATGCTTGATCCGAGCCGAACGCCATTACCCAGTATATTGCTAGCCAATGTACAATCAATTGACAACAAACTGGACGATATCCGAGCAAGGATTCAATACCAAAGAGACGTCAGAGACTGCAACGTTCTCTGCTTCACCGAGACGTGGCTGGCGCCGGACGTTCCAGACCACGCAATCCAACCGGCCGAACACTTCTTTATCCACCGCAAGGATCGTACAGCAGAGTCCGGTAAACAACGTGGAGGAGGTATTGCCTTCATGTTTAACAACAATTGGAGCGATCCAACTAACGTGAAGGAATTATCCAACCACTGCTGCCCAGACCTGGAATATATAACCATCAAGTGTCGTCCTTTCTTCCTCCCGAGGGAGTTAACGGCGATCATCCTTGTAGGAGTGTATATTCCACCGCAAGCCAGTAACAACGTCGCGCTCTCCAGACTCCACGACGAGGTAAATAGAATACAAGCGGCGAACGTTAACGCCGCCATTTTAGTGCTGGGTGATTTCAATAGCGCCAATCTGAGAAAGGTATTACCTGACTTCTATCAGCATGTGACTTGCAACACCAGAGGCGGTAACATCCTAGATCACTGTTACACGCAATTTAAAGGTGGCTACAAGGCTCATTCTGATAGTGGCTTTGGTAAATCAGATCACGCGTCCATTTTTCTTTCACCAATGTACAAACAGAGAATCAAAAGTACTCCTGTAGTCTCGCGAGAGGTGCAGAAATGGGATTTGTCGTCAGAGAAGACGCTCCAGTCTGCGTTTGACTGCACAGACTGGAATGTGTTCCGCTACACAGATAACATTAATGTCTACACGGAGACAGTGCTGGACTATGTTTGTACTTTGGTGGAAGAAACAATCCCCACTACCAAAATGAGAGTTTACCCAAATCAAAAACCCTGGGTAGACAAAT
Organism: Notolepis coatsorum; assembly: GCF_963971535.1. NCBI lineage: Eukaryota > Metazoa > Chordata > Actinopteri > Aulopiformes > Paralepididae > Notolepis > Notolepis coatsorum. The sequence goes on from NC_140166.1 coordinate 103,595,059, forward strand.
CCGTCCGTGAAGCTCTGAGAGAGCGCACCAAAGCATACAACAACGGCCTAGTGGCAGGCAACATGAATGACCACAAGGTGGCGCGATACAACGTAAGGAGGACAGTGTCAGAGGCCAAACGGCGCTACAGGGATAAAATTGAACTCCAGTTTGAACAAGCTGACTCTAGAGCTATGTGGCAGGGGCTCAAAGCGATGACAGACTACAAAGGCGCCTCCCTCAAACTAAACAGTGACATCTCCTTAGCAAATGACCTCAATACCTTCTATGCGAGGTTTGATGCTGGTAATAACAACACCAGCTCACAAGCCACGGCAATGGGGGGGGGGGGGGGGGTCGGCTGCTGATGGAGGCTCAGTGTTCAGGGTAACAGAGCATGAGGTGAGGCGGACCTTTAAAAAAGTGAATATCAGGAAGGCAGCAGGTCCGGACGGCATCCCCGGCCGCGTCCTAAAAGTCTGTGCCGACCAACTGGCCCCAGTATTCACTGACATATTTAACCTGTCCTTAGAACAGGCTGTCATCCCCACCTGCCTGAAGAAGTCCACTATTATCCCTGTACCCAAAAAATCCAAGCCTGCTTGCCTCAACGACTACCGCCCTGTAGCTCTCACCTCCATAGCCATGAAGTGCTTTGAGAAGCTAGTAAAGGGCTACATCTGCTCCTCCCTCCCCATCAACATGGACCCCCTGCAATTTGCATACCGCCCCAACAGGTCCACGGAGGACGCCATAGCCCATGTGCTGCACACAGCAGCATCACACCTGGACAAGAGGCAGGGGAACTATGTGAGAATGCTATTCATCGACTACAGCTCGGCATTCAATACCATAGTCCCCTCCATACTCATAGCCAAGCTCAGGGACCTGGGCTTGAACTATGACCTCTGCCAGTGGGTCTTGGACTTCCTGACTGGCAGACCCCAGGTGGTGAGAGCAGGCAACTGCACCTCCTCATCCATCACCCTCAACATAGGGGCCCCCCAGGGCTGTGTTCTGAGTCCCCTCCTCTACTCCCTGTACACACACGACTGTGTGGCTCAGCGGAGTAGCAATACAATCATCAAATTTGCTGACGACACAGTGGTGGTGGGCCTGATCTCTGCCAACGACGAGAGGGCCTACCTGGAAGAGGTCAAGGTCCTGGCGGGATGGTGCCAGGAAAACAGCCTCTCCCTGAACGTCAGCAAAACAAAGGAGATGATTGTGGACTTCAGGAGGTCGGGGGTCAAGGACTACAGCCCCCTCAGCATCGACGGGGCACCGGTTGAGAGAGTCAACAGCTTTAAGTACCTCGGAGCCTACATATCCGAGGACTTGACATGGACCACACACATTGACAGTGTTGTGAAGAAGGCACGACAACGCCTCTACTTCCTCAGGCGCCTAAGGAAGTTCCAAGTCAGTCAGAAGATCCTTAAGAACTTCTACTCATGTACAATAGAGAGCATATTGACCGGCAACATCACCTCCTGGTTTGGGAATAGCACTGCACAAGACCGAAGCAGACTACAAAGAGTGACACGTTCAGCCGAACGCACAATTGGAGGGGGGCTCCCCACCCTCCAGAACATTTACAACAAGCGTTGCAAGGGCAAGGCTAAGAGAATCATTAAAGACTCCAGTCACCCGAACAACTGCCTCTTTGAACTGCTGCGGTCAGGCAAGCGATACCGGAGTCTCAAGGCGAGCACAGAAAGACTCAGAAGAAGCTTCTATCCCCAGGCCATCAGGCTGCTAAACGAACAATGAACACTACACAACAACAACCACCAAACGCACATAGCACACACATCCACACGCACACACTCACTTTAAACAAACACACTGTAGCACCCACTCCACACACTTTATAGCACACACCCACTTTAAACAAACACACTGTAGCACCCACTCCCCACACTTTATATTTATTGATGAAGGATTGCACTACAACTCGTACACCTTACTGTAAATTGTACCTAAATTGTACCTCATCCCATTTCTGCTTTGCACTATATAGTACTGTACATTAGTACACTGCATAGTATTGTATATTATATGGTAACTCAGAACATTGTACATATGTCTATACCGAACACTGTGACCTCATTTTCTTCTTCTAAATTACATGCTATACTATGTTATTTGATACTATCTTGTCTAGCACAGTCTCTGGAGCGTAACAGTAAGAAGCATTTTGTATGAAAGTATTCTGTACTTCTGTATGACAACTATTAAAGAAACTTGAAACTTGAAACTTGATCAATAATCAGTTTGGTCAAAGGGTGGAATGCATGATTGAGAAATTAAGAAGACCTATAGTCTTTCCTAGGTTATTAAGATATTGATAGACGAACATCAATAATCATGAATAATAGATATAGGCGTTTATTTCTTTTCGTGTTTCTTTCCTAGTGTTGTAAAGCAATTCCTGCCTTAGGCCGGAAGCTTTCATTTTGTTTATCCTTTTTATTTTTTCATTTTGTTTCTTAGTATATACGGGGGTGGTTACGCCCCTAGATGATAGGTTAATTTTGTTTCTGAGAGTGAGTTGGAAAAGCGATGCTCACAAATTTAGTTTATTGTTTTCAATTATTGTTTTGGGCATGTTTTTCTTTGATTTTGTTTCTTTTCTCTATTTTTTCTTAGGACCTGACAGGCTGGGTGGAATCGCGACACAGCAGGACTGGTAGTATATGTCCATATGGTGGGCTGAGAACAATGTGAATGGACTAGAGCTGGTTCATGGTTTTGTTCTCCGCTCATTAAGAATCCAGATCTAGGATCTGGGGGTTGTGTCGCGATTGGTGAAGTGTTGGAAAACATGATTCTCTGTACATTAATAAGCTCAGTAGGTTTTGGTCGCCATTGGCCAAATAGCCTTTGTGTAGGGTGTGGACATGTGCAATTGATAATTGGCTTGTGGGGGACTCTGACGGCTTGGTAGAGGCTGGCAGAGCGTATGGAAGATGTGTGTTTAAAGGTGACTGTGATTTGTTGCCGTGCGTGTAGATCTGTTGGAGGAGGGCTCTCGTCAGTACTGGCTGTCCGGGCCCCGAGGCAGCTGTCCAGGAATGAAGGTATGATGTTTAGAATGTTATTCCACATCAAAGGGTGTGGGGTATTGTGTTGAACTTGAGACATTGGTCTAGTAATAGAGAGTACAACACAAATATAATGAGAGCCATGTGAATTTTTCTGAATTTTGAATATTAACGATCTAGAAGCCATGAAATATATAGATAAATGATTTGGAAAAGAAAAGAAAGTTGTCAAACTCAGACCAGTAAAGAGTGTCTGAGAGAGGAAAATATGGATTCTCAATCAATTGTTGTGATAGAAGTAACCTGCGTTGTCCACCGAAGCGATATATACTCACTGCAGGATACGAATGGGAGATTGGGGAGTCAGCAGTCATCAGAGTGTGGTACGAGGAAGACCAAGGGCTCCAGCGGTACTGTTGATCCAGGACACTGGCTAGTGTCTACCCAGCGGTTCCATGGGGAACCACAACACTGCGGGTACCAAGAGATCCAGGAGAAGCCTAACTCTCAAGCGTTGAGAGTTCCGGCCAACGCAGTGACCGAGGCTTGAGGCTTCGGAGGAGAACGAGAGAGGCCAAACGACAGGCAATCTACGAGGAGAAGGGCTGCAAGGCCTCAGCAACTGCTCCGGCTGTCAACGACAGGCTGCAAGGCCTTAGCAATTGACTGGGTGTCATCAAGCGAAGGGGTGGAGCCCCTATCGCCCCTATCAACGACCAGGCGGAGGGTGGAGAGAACCAAACCTCTTCCACTATTCCGAGGGTCGACGGGGGTCGAGCCAGCGACGACTGTAGGAGACAACACAACCTCCTCAACAGCCGTGACAGCGCCAGAGGGGAGGTCTCATCACCCCACCTGAGATCGACGCAACTGACATCCGAGGGAAGAGCTCCTGGTTCAACTGAACATGCCATACAGCAGGGGGTCATGCCCCTATTGAGTGACAGCACGAGGCGACCACCAGGCATCGACAGAAGAAGGGGAGGGATCGGAAGGCAAAAATGTGGCTTCCTGATCCTACTTCCCTGTTTGAAGCCAAGGGATGTGAGTGGCAGTTAGCGTGAGATCAACAGTTTTGATCTGCACCGTCTCTGAGAAATGAGGAGGGGGTGGCCAGGTCAATCCAGAAAACATTGACCCCCCCTCTCGGTTCCAAGTCAGAATTTGACACCCCCCAATGGAAACCAGTGGAAATTGATCCTGGTACGAAACAAGGTGTCAAAAACTGCACACAGTGAATGCAAATGGACTGCAAATAAAAATGTTTGAGCTATACATAGGAAAGAGATGTAGAGAAAGAATGTTGTTTTGATTTTTAGGATCCGAGTGTGGGATGCCGTATGTATTTTTATCCAAGTATGATTTAAAATGTTTTATTTTTATCCCGGTAGTGGAAAAAAATAAGTAGAAGTTAGGATCTATGGTTAGCATATTATACTAGCTAATTAAGGATAGTTAATCTCTATCCGAGTGTGGACTGTAGTATTATTGATAACCATAAATCCTAAAATGTTCATAAAAGAAAAGGTTTAAGCACAGGAGGTCAGAAGACAGCTGTCCTCTGCAAGTCGTGAAAGATCACTAGGTTGCAAAAACCCTCAAAGCTACATTCTGCCTGAAACTTGTGTTCAAATAGATAAGAGAAAAGGATGTCTGTTACCTTGGGTTAAGGAATTCAGTAACTAATCATTATCATGTGTTTAGTCTTATAGAAACAGTCAAAGTGTAACAGTTGGCAATCAAATATAGTTTAAACCTGATTTGACTAGAGTGACTTAGCTCATAGATTGTGTGTATTTACAGAGACTTGGGCTCACAACAAGGTAGATTTACATACAACTGTTGGCAGCAGCTGCAGACAATAGGTCAAGAGTCACATATCGGTGGTATCTGTTAAACTGGCCCTGTGGCACGACATGTGGGAACAGCTGCAGAGGAGGGACTAGGATTCACTATTTCAGTAACACAAGTACACTTTCAAATGTCTGTTTCTATACTTAAATTAGCTTACAATGAACTGCAAATATTCCTGTTAGGTTGTGGTAATAAATATGAATCTAATGATATGAAATATGCAATGTTTATGATTAAGAATCACAGAGTTTGAAATTAAGCCACTTCTGAAACTACATTGGAAAATACTCAAAGGGCTGTATAATAACTGTATAAAATAGATATTGATTTAAGTTAAAAGAATATGATTAGGAAACAATATAAGTGGAATTAATGATAAAAGACTGTGATTCTGGTCAAGTATAAAGCTGTTTTGAGTTTAAAATGGTAGCTATGTGTTCATCTGGTTATCCCCGATTCAAAAATATGCATCTTGAATTGTAAAACAAAACTATAAAGTAAATTTAGACAGTAAAGCTATTCTTTGATTGGAAACAAAGGAGAACAGCTAGTGGGCTCCAAAGGACAGCCCTTATTTCAAATTCAAACTGAGAGCCCGTGATTGGAGGAAAACATCTTCTTGACGTCACTCCTGTGACATCACGTAGACCCGCCAGGCTCATTGATAAAAAGGGGGGTGCTGTGACTGTGAAAAGACACACTGAAACGGAACCGACACAGGAAGACCTCCCACCTTCACACAGAGGAGCGGCAGCAAGAACAAAGGAACACACAGAGGAGAAACCTTTGGAACGAGAACAGAACCTCTTTGTTTGTCACCAGACAAACAAAGACCATCCACAACTCAACAACTACCATTCTTTAATCTACTTTCTTAGTCTAGTGTTGATTACAGACGGCATAGGGTCTCGTATATCAATACTATAGCATTGTAATTGAACCAGAACCTTTTGTTGTTTACTTGTTACTTTGAATTAAAAACAGATGCTGATACATTCTCCTCTTTTATTCTCCTGCATAGCTGGCGTCGAACAAGACCAGTTTCATGGTCTTTTGAAAGTACAAGGGAATTAGGACGGACAATTCACAACGCAGAGTAGGCTGGTTCTGGATATCAGAACAGCATTATAGACCCCTTGGTTACTTCACAAGTGCAACAACGTATAACGTCCGTGCGGAACCAATGTGCCAACAACCTTTCCGTGGGTGAACTCATTGAGCATAGTTGTCAATTAATGATACTAATACTAATCAATATAATCACCTGTTGTTGAATAAATACCATTACTTACTAGTTATTACTAAAAAACAGTATATATAAAACCGTAGCTGTAAAAAAAGAAAAAAGAAAAGTTTTATAATTTATATAATATAATATATATATATTTTTTTATGTATGCACTGGTATCGGATCAGTATAACCAGACATAGACCACCTCTAACTCTAACCCCTAACCAGACCTAGACCACCTCTAATTCTAACCCCTAAGTTAGGGTTGTGACCTAGAGGTGGTCTAGGTCCGGATAGGGGTTAAGAGTTGGTCTAGCCCTTTACATCCATCTAAATAATAATAATAAATTATAATGAATGTTTAACTACCAATAAGTTACCCTAACTGTTACGATTAGGCATGACAGAAGAACCCAATATGCGGATTGACAGGAGAGCCGGAAACTGCGGAATGACACGAGGAAGGAGACGGTTGCTTTTCTCAACGAGGTGTTCTTTTAATATCAGAACTCAGGAGCAAGGCAGGGATATATACAAATACAAAACAAAAGGCACAGCAGCGCTGGCGCTAATTACAAACACGGACTGAGATACGAAAACAAAGATGAACAAAACAGAAAACTAATAAAACTTACTAAGACTTAACAACAGCAGGGCAAGGCAGTCGACAGCAATGTACAAACAGGAACGGGAACATGGAGGTATGACGCCACACAGGACGTGGGAACAGGACACACTAATATACCCAGACTAATTACAATGATTACTAATGGAAAACAGCTGGGGGAAGAAGGCACTAGAACTAATACAATACAACAATACTGGAACAAGGACTAGGCTAAATACAAAAACACAGAATCAGAATGCAAACACAGAAAACACCTAAACAGACAACACTTGTAACATAGACACTAATTGCCACAGTAGAATGTTATTAATGTGACCAAGCAAGATCAATGTTGACTGCATCGTCTGCAGGTGACAGCTAGATGGCGGCATGATACAACTGTCAACTCTTTGCCTGGGGCATTCTCTCTCCCAGACATGAGCTGGTCTGGGAGCGTGACACCTAACCAGACCTAGACCACCTCTAACTCTAACTACTAACCAGACCTCTTCCATGTGGCACTTTAACACTGACCTCAAAATGTGATTTTATATAATGTTTTTATGCAAGCAGATTGCAATCAGTGTGTACTACTACTAGTATTACTGTGTGTTCTGTTTACTTAGTTTACAGTATCCTGTTGTTATAGAATAAACCGCTGCCAGCAGGCAGCAGCCCATCACTGACCATCACCAACCCTAACTTAGGGGTTAGAGTTAGAGGTGGTCTAGGTCTGGTTAGGGGTTAGAGTCAGAGGTGGTCTAGGTCTGGTTAATAGGGGCCATAACCAGACCTAGACCATCTCTAACTCTAACCCCTAACCAAACCTAGACCACCTCTAAATCTAACCCCTAACCAGACCTCTTCCATCACCATGTGGCACTTTACATCCAACCTCAAAATGGGATTTATCATTTTATATGTTTTTATGCAAGCAGATTGCAATCAGATTGCTACTGTGTCTGTGTGTACTATACACACTACTATTACTATCTACTCAACTACTGTACTGTGTGTTTGTTAACAACACAGTATCCTGTTAGTTAGTGTTTGGTACGCTGTTACTGCTGTTACTGTTATTTAATATTTATCAAATAAACCGCTGCCAGCTGAGCAAGGCAAGAAGAGATCATGTGTCTTATTAAGTTATTTCTCCATTCACAGATCGACAGCGCACCCTTCCTGTGTATCACTTGTGCCGCAGCCTCAGATTCCCCTAGGACGACTTCCGGTTTAGCTGCAATATGTAGCGCACGCAATTGGTTACAGCTCCGCTCCCGTTATCGTTAATTTCGTTTAAAAACCTTATTTGGACAATACCAAAAGAGATTAGACCACATCGTATGTATTGATAAGACCTTCTACTAACTATATCAAAAGACAACATGGTTAAGGATAAGGAAAGGACGGGAAAGAAACAAGAAACGGCAAATCTAACGGCGCCGATTGAAACACGATCAAAGAAAATGACAGGCGACGCTGTGGCAGATCCGTTGGTGAGCCCCGACGCGGGGAATATAGAGGAGAATACACAGGGACCAAAGACAACTGGCCCCGAGAGGGAGACAATAGATGACAACATAACAGGAACATCAGAAAAAAATACCGTGAAGGAAAAAGCAGGCGATTTTGAGAAGATAATAGCAAAAACATCCATCGGATCCCTCACTGCTCCAACAACATCAACTGACACAAGCAGTTCAATTACACAACCCGACTTCAACTCCCTGACTATCCTGATAAAAGAACAGATGGTCGCTTTCAAAGCACACGTAAAAGAACAGATGGTCGCTTTCAAAGCACACGTTGAACACATCGATACTAAATTCGAAGAGGTTATGAGAGCGGGCGCTTTACAGTCCATGCGAATCACGACAGTGGAGAATACGGTGACAGAAATCACAAAGGCAGTCAAGGCGAATGAAGGTGGCATGACAGAGATGGGAAAAGAGATGGAAAGAGTGAAAGAAGAATATCGGAGGGAAATACAAGGGCTTAAAAACGAAGCGACGGAGAGGCTACTAGAAACCCAACGCTACCACAGGCGGAATAACATCCGCATTGTAGGGCTTGATGAAGCAGTAAACTGCGAAGATCCCAACTTTCCAACAGTGTTATCAACGATTTTGAGTAACATCGATCCAAACAAAGTGCCAGAAGTGGACCAAGTTTACAGAATCGGTTCTCGGGGGCAAAGAATCAACGGGCCAAGAGTCATCATTGTCACCCTGCGGAAGACTACAACAAGGGATGACATCATCAAATTTGCTCGCAACCAACGTGGGAATCTGAATTATGGTGGTAAACCAATATTTATCTACGAAGATTTGAGCAAAGATGCCATCATCCGACGTCTACCATACAAAGAGGTGATGCAAAAGCTGTTCAAAGCCGGTTACAAGCCAAGGCTATCATACCCAGCGCTGTTATCATTCTTGGGCAGTGATGGTCGCAGGTCAGGTATACACACACCTATTGAAGCTGAGGATTTTCTGAATCGAAATGGAGCAAATAACCCAAGGCAGGACGAAAATGCCAGAAACATATAAGCCTCTTTCTCAATGTATACCAGTGTTAGAATGACTTTATTGTGTTCATCAAGGTAGCAGATGATATGCAAGCCGTCTATAACAATGTGTACTGTGTATAATACGATTCATAATACATTATAATTTCAGACTCTGGTCTCTGAGGAGACAAATACATATCATTGCAAAAAGATCTATCTGGAATATTCTGGGTTTATCGCTCAAATGCCCTGGGTCTCTTAGATCATTCTGGAACATAAAATAGTCTAGGCACTAGTATACTCTACAACCTTCTAGAATATAAGGCACCATGACAACGAAGCCTACAACTCTAACAATAAACATCCGGTGTGTATACACATAGCAGATAATACATTAAATGAAGTTCTATCAGTCTTTAATAATATTTTAAAAATTAACCACACTTAAACGTATGAACACTACAAGGTTATTCTAACAATTTAAGTAATCACTCCATTGAAGGCACATTGAAGCTCTAAAAGGCGCTGCTTTTCTATCTTATCTAATCTGTTAATTCGATTCTAGTGGCTTCTCCACATAGATAATTATTCTATCTCTCATTCCTTATCTATATCTTTCCATTGATTTTTATTTTATTTAATTTTTTCTTCTCATTACTCTATATTTTTTACATCTTACATTGTTCTTTTCCAATGTTCTTCACATTAAGGTGTCAATATTGCTCTACAATCGTTTCCTTTTTTCCTTTTTTCCACACGTTAGTAGAGGGTTCAAATGAATATGTCGATAAAAGTTTATTCTCTTTTTTAATTTTTAATTTAATTTTTTCTGTCATTTATCACAACACTTCATTACAGTAAGGGAAGGTGCAAGACCAAAAGCGACATTCTATTGCAATAGAATGGAAATGTTAGATCCTATGGCAATTAGCATAGGTAGATTAAGATTACAATGCTCAGTTTGGGCAATCCGGTGGACTATGGGAGAAAGTCAATCGCGGAGGATGTGTTCTTGGAACACAGGCCTGTACGACTTTCTGGGTGAGGGGAAATTAGGGGATTTTTATTTGTATATGTTGTGAAGGGCCAGATTAAACCGAATATATATATTTATTTATATATATATATTTAATTGTATTTGTATATTCTCTAATATTCCCTGATATCCCTTGTATATTCCTTGTACAATATGCATTGAATATCCATTCTAGCCTACTGAACATCCCATAATAGTCTCCATTCTACTATTGGTCGAGACCTTGGTGCCAGGCTGCCATACCCCTCAGACCCAGTTCAAACGTACCGCTCAACATGTACGAACAAGTCCTAGTTCCGCGTAGGAATCTGGCTACCGCACCACTAATGGGACTATTTGTTCATAGTGCGTATATATACTGCGCTACTAAAGTAGGACTTTCTTTTCAGTCCAGTTTCTTACCCTCCAATAGAGTCACAGACGTAAAGCCTCCCCGCGACGCCACGTGTGGGAGTAAGGCCAAGTTCGCCTACCATCGGTATTGAGACATCGTGTATATTAATATTTGAATAGTCATATTTGGCACTATATCGTCGAGTTGGACGTAGTCTATTAAGCTAATAATAGTCTGTTAATATATAGTGCTTCGTGCGGTGAGAATACTACCGTAGTCAGTACCCCATCGTTTCGGGCAGAGAACTGGCTGCTTATCCAGGGTGGTTGACCCCACGTGAAGCTGCACCCGAGGAGCCCCAGAGCCGACGAGCGAGTGGACCTGTATACCGGATTATTCTACCGACGACAGCCCGCCTTCCCCGGCACGGATTATGCTTTGTATACGTTGATTATTCCATGGATAAAGACCCCCGACACTGCCGTGTGTTGGAACCCCCCCCCCTGGAGAGGACGCAAGGTGAGGAGACGCTCTGCAAGACGAGGTCGCTTCACGTCTCTCCTCCGTGGACCGGAGGACGCCGGCCCACAAAGAGTCCACCTGCTTTCATCTGTGGTCCAAGGATCGCCGGCGCATTGAACGGCACTACAGTGGGTTCACCTGGGATACCCTTGGCCGGATGAGGCAGCCGGATTCTACCCCCCCCCCCCTTCCTACTCCTGTCGGCTTACAAGCGACCGGATTAACCCCCCCTAGTGTATCCAGTATATAATCATTCAAGTATCATTGCTGTTATTCCTTAACTATTCCAGGTTGTATATGTACCACCTGCGCCTTCAGAGATTGGACATTCTCTATTGATATACCGACGAATACTCTTGCCATAAAAGTGCATACTAATTCCCATTCATAAATGTGATTGATTTGATTAAGTGCTTGCTCTACACACCATCGCTGTGTAGAAATAAAGACCTATTTCTAATTCGTACATTTGTGTTGGATCCGTTTCATCTACGTGACAGTGTTCATCATAATATATTTATGCCGAGTACTGGGTGGCCGAATATTAAGTACAAAGGTAGTGGTAGTAAGTATCATATCTAGTAATACAGTCAGGGAATTGTACCCCTCAGTTACAATTGGTCCTTCGAGCCGGAGGGTAATTAGTGTAATATTAATATAGTGTTATTAATATTGAAATGGCCTATGATGAACACTCCACGAAACGATCCTCCTAACCAACGCCCGCAGCGCGAACGACGGCTCCCTCAGTACTTAGAGGCTTACGCTGTCAGTCAACAACCTAGTCTTCTACTAACAGTAAACGCGGTAAAACTAGAAAGTAAAAGTATGTCTAACCCCAACGCCCAGACTACCCCGACCATAGAGGCCCCTACGGGTTCTAATGTAACTGACCAAGTTCACGGTGGGGACCAGTGGGAACCAGACATGACTTCACACCCCGCCAGTACTGAAGAAGTAGTCCCCGATGAGTCCCGGGAGGAATACAACGCTACCGAGAGAGAACTCGGCACGGAAGAAGACGGGGAGAGCACCGTGGAGATAGAGCTCCAAGGCTCCGCAAGGAGTACCCCGAGGGAAGGCTCCCCTATACAACCGCCTTCTCCCAGCGAGGCAGAGAGGACCCTACAGCAGGCCTTCCTCATCAGCCTGAACGCCGCTGCTGAACGTGACCGACTGCAGATCCAGCAGCGGAGCGAAGAAGAGCATATACGTCTAGAAATAAGACGCATTCAGAGAGAAGAGAATGTGGCCCGAGACCGAGCAGACAGCCAGCGAGCAGCTGCTGGTGCTCTACGGGACGCAGAGCGCGACAGACAGCAAGCGCAACTAATAGAACAGCTGATCAGACGGACAACACCCTCTCCCTCCGCCAGAGGCTCCAGGAACTCGTCTAGACACACCTCCAGGGCGGCATCCCCTAGCCGAGTAAACAACCCTGAACTTGACCAACAGACGAGGTCTATACCCCCCACAGACCACCTCCCCCCACCGGTCCAAGCGAGACCTAGCAACCGGGAAGGAGCAGCATATCCTGTGGAGAGGCTAAACCAGAGACTACAAGCGCTGGATGACCTAACTGAAGACGAAGAGGAAGAGGAGGAGAACCACGCCCGACGACAGCACAGTACTCTACCGGACCAGGAGGTCCGGTACAGCCCAGGCTATACTCCCGCGGAGCTGCGCTACAGACCCCCGACTCTATACACGGGTGAGCACGACGCACGACCCGCACCGAGGAACAGCACCTGGACAAGCGGGCCATGGTACACTGCCGGTACCAGCCCATACCAAGGAGCGGGAGGAGACTCGCCTGGGAGGCCTCTCCCCCAACGCTCGCCGATGTATCCACAGTCAGCGTCATACATTGGCACGCCTATGGTACCCGACTTCACCCAAGAGAACCGGGCCCAGTATACAGAACTCCGCATGTGTCTGGAGACCATGTTGGTGGATGTATTGGATGAACGCCACAAATACGCCATCCTACTGAAGCACTTAAAGGTACCCCGCGCACATAATATAGCGCTCGCCTACGCGACTTCCACCACCCCATACACAGCAGCGCTGGTAGCATTGGACCAGAGGTATGGGCGCATATGGGATTACGTGATCCAGGAGATCCGACACATCGACCGCTTACCCCCAGCAATAGACAATCGAGCACTGGACGACCTGTCCATCAGAGTGCAGTCCCTGGTAGGGATGTTGGGAGCGCAGAGAGAGAAGGGGAGGCATGAACTTTACGCCAACTCAAATGTGGAAAGGATCTTGGAGAAGCTGCCGCCCGCTCGACAGGAGCGTTTTAGGCGGCAGAGAGACCACCGAGAACCGAATGGCCCCGAACCGAACCTCCTCGATCTAGCAGACTTCCTGGCGAGAGAAGTCAGCAGCCTACGGCTAGATACATTCGGACGGAGCACCCCTGGCTCCAGAGAAGGAACCAGACGACTAAATGATGGAAGAAGATCGGTGACTGTGATGCACCAATCGGAGTCAGTACCGAGCAGCAGGAGCCACAGTACCCCCTCCAGAACGGAGAAGTGGAAGATAGTGTGCCCCTACTGTGAGAAAGAACACTGGCTAGCGCAATGTGACTCCTTCCCCAAGCTGAACGCGGAGGAAGCAAGTCAATGGATAAAGTCCAACAAGCGCTGTTTTCGCTGTGCGCGCTCACACATGGCAGCCGAATGCCGCTTAAAGAAAAGGTGCACCAAGTGCGATGGAGCCCATCTGGACATACTTCACGACAGTAACAGACGGCGCCCTTCACCCGCACCATCCAGCAGCAAAGCGAGCGTCATGTACATCGATCCCGCCAGCAGCAGTGGAGCCCGAGTACTCCTAAAAGTAGTGCGTGTGACACTAAGCTACCAGAATAAAGTCCTGGACACTTACGCCGTCCTCGATGACGGGTCAGAGAAGACCCTTCTGCTCGCCTCCGCTGCGGCCCAGCTAGGGCTGCGGGGAAGCGAAACCCAAATGACAATTCGGACAATAAGACGAGATTTGAAGACGATAAAGGGCGAGAATGTCTCATTCTCTATCGCAGCAAGCGGCCAGCCTGAGCGACGGTACCAGATTACAGACGCTTTCACCAGCCAAGAAATAGGACTGTTGCGGTACACATACCCCGTCGCCAAGCTGATGGAGAAATATGCACATCTGCGCAAGTTACCGATCCCGCTCATAGACAATGCTATGCCGACCCTGTTGATAGGCTCCGACCATGCAGACCTCATTGTCCCGATAGACCGGGTTCATACCGGACCCCGAGGCTGTCCTGCAGCAGTCGAGACCCGTTTGGGATGGACTCTCCAAGGCCCGCTCGCCAAATCTCTCAACCGAAGTACAGCCACTAGATGTCTCCACTCCCGAGTCACGGAGGGAGAAACCGCACTCCTGCAACACGTAGAGCGGCTATGGACCTTGGAACAAATGCCCTTTAAGAACGGAAAGAAAGACATTTGCTCTAAAGATGACATTTACGCCATTCACCTCCTCGAGACAGGGACCAAGAGAGTCCCGGTCAACGGCGTGTTGAGATACGCCACGCCACTCCTGCGGCGAGAAGGAATGCCTACTTTCCACGCCAAGACAGACGCCACAGAACGGTACCTGCTGAACACGGAGCGGCGCTTAGCCAAGAACCCCGCCCAAGAGAGTGTATACCGCGCTGAGATTGAGAAGCTCATCACAGCGGGACACGTCACAAAGATGGACATTAAAGAGGCTGACCAGACCACTGAATCGTGGTACGTGCCTCACCACAAGGTCCATCACAACGGTAAAGACCGCATAGTATTTAACTGCAGCTACCAGATCGGATCCCAAAATCTGAATAAAGAGTTACTGCCCGGTCCCACACTCGGCCCCTCCCTACTCGGCGTTCTACTCCGCTTCCGCCAGGAAAAGGTGGCCATCAGCGGGGACATTAAAGGAATGTTCCTGCAGGTGAGATTAGTAGAGGAGGACAAGCCCCTGTTACGGTTCCTATGGAGAGAGAAGCCAGGAGATGAGCACCCAGCCATCTACCAATGGGAAGTCCTCCCCTTCGGAACGACGTGCAGCCCCTGCTGTGCTACGTTTGCACTACAGAAACATGTAGCAGAGGACCCAGCAGCGGACGAAGAGGTCCGACACAGCGTAAAGAACAGCTTCTACGTAGACAACTGTCTACAAAGCCTTTCAACCCAGGAAGAAGCCGAGGCTCTCCTGATTAAACTCCGCGCCTCATTGATCAAAGGCGGCTTTGATCTCAGGCAGTGGGCCAGCAGCGATCCGCAAGTACTGCGCAGCCTCTCCTCCGAGGACAAGGCAGCCAGCAGCGAGACCTGGATGGCTACAATCCCGGGAGAAGCCCAGGAGATGACCCTGGGATTGGTGTGGCGATTCAAAACAGATTCGCTTCACTACAGACACAAGCCCCTGACTACGGCGCAGGGAAGGCCGGCGGCGGCGCCGACCACCAGACGGAGTGTGTACACAACACTCGCCCGACAATATGACCCGCTAGGATGTATTCTACCGTACACCACCAGGGCAAAAATGATTGTACGAGCATTGTGGGACAAGGACCAGGGCTGGGACGACCCCATTCCCGCACACCTTGCATCCACCTGGAGAGAGTGGGAGATGGAGCTCCACTCACTCCCAGGCGTTAATATGCGCCGAAGCTACTTCCCACCCACGGTGAGGCCAGAGACATGTAAAATGGACTTACACGTCTTCAGTGACGCCTCAGAGGTCGCATACGGATCAGTAGCCTACTTGCGGGCCCAAGAAAGGGGGGGAGAGATCTACACAGCATTTGTCCTCGCCCGCTCGAGAATAGCCCCACGCAAGCAACAATCTATCCCACGCCTAGAGCTCTGCGCAGCCCTAGCCGGAGCGCACCTAGCCACGCTCATCCAACGTGAGCTCACCATACCGGTGTCTAGAACAATCCTGTGGTCAGATTCCACGACAGTACTCGCCTGGATCAAATCGGACTCATGCAAGTACAAAGTCTTCGTGGGAGTCAGAGTCACCGAGATTCAAGACTTAACCGAAGAGTTAACCGGAGAAACAGAGTGGCGCTACGTTGATACAAAACAGAACCCAGCTGACGTCATCACCCGGGGGATGCCCCTGGATGACCTCACCCGTCGCAATGTCTACAGTGACGGCCCAGCATTCCTAAAGCTCCCGGAAGGAGAGTGGCCCACGCCTATCCCGAGGGAAGCCAGTCAGGAGGAGGCTGAGAATAAGAAGCCTGTGTTCTGTGGATTGAGCACTGTTATCTCCGCAGACCCCAACACACTCCTGATGGGGCGGCTAGATCCTGCATTACCCCAGACAATGTACCGGCCTGAAGAA
This sequence comes from Notolepis coatsorum, assembly GCF_963971535.1. Lineage (NCBI taxonomy): Eukaryota > Metazoa > Chordata > Actinopteri > Aulopiformes > Paralepididae > Notolepis > Notolepis coatsorum. Next base: position 103,611,536 of record NC_140166.1, read on the forward strand.
GCGAACGGCCGACGAATGTGGAGGTACAGCCAAGTATTAGCCGACAAGTTTTGGAACAGTTTCCTACTGCACTACCTACCGTCTCTACAGACCCGCCAGAAGTGGGTAAAGGAGAGAGACAATTTGACAGAAGGAACAGTCGTCATGATTATTGATCAATCACTGCCCAGAGCTATGTGGCCGGCCGGCCGCGTAAGCAAAGTGATCACCGGTGCCGACGGCAAGGTCCGAGCAGCTGAAGTGCTCGTCCAGGGTCGCACTTACACCCGTCCCGTGGCGAGGCTCATAGAACTGCCCCGACTCCCAGACACAATCGATGATGACCATGACCCTATAACCCTATGACTTTGTGAAGTTGACTGACCCCTACAGCAAACCCTTATGTGTAAATAGACAACGCGATTAATCTGTCTCTGCTTAACTGATTGGGTCTGGGACCAATCAGGGGGTGGCTGTTGTGAAGGGCCAGATTAAACCGAATATATATATTTATTTATATATATATATATATTTAATTGTATTTGTATATTCTCTAATATTCCCTGATATCCCTTGTATATTCCTTGTACAATATGCATTGAATATCCATTCTAGCCTACTGAACATCCCATAATAGTCTCCATTCTACTATTGGTCGAGACCTTGGTGCCAGGCTGCCATACCCCTCAGACCCAGTTCAAACGTACCGCTCAACATGTACGAACAAGTCCTAGTTCCGCGTAGGAATCTGGCTACCGCACCACTAATGGGACTATTTGTTCATAGTGCGTATATATACTGCGCTACTAAAGTAGGACTTTCTTTTCAGTCCAGTTTCTTACCCTCCAATAGAGTCACAGACGTAAAGCCTCCCCGCGACGCCACGTGTGGGAGTAAGGCCAAGTTCGCCTACCATCGGTATTGAGACATCGTGTATATTAATATTTGAATAGTCATATTTGGCACTATATCGTCGAGTTGGACGTAGTCTATTAAGCTAATAATAGTCTGTTAATATATAGTGCTTCGTGCGGTGAGAATACTACCGTAGTCAGTACCCCATCGTTTCGGGCAGAGAACTGGCTGCTTATCCAGGGTGGTTGACCCCACGTGAAGCTGCACCCGAGGAGCCCCAGAGCCGACGAGCGAGTGGACCTGTATACCGGATTATTCTACCGACGACAGCCCGCCTTCCCCGGCACGGATTATGCTTTGTATACGTTGATTATTCCATGGATAAAGACCCCCGACACTGCCGTGTGTTGGAACCCCCCCCCCTGGAGAGGACGCAAGGTGAGGAGACGCTCTGCAAGACGAGGTCGCTTCACGTCTCTCCTCCGTGGACCGGAGGACGCCGGCCCACAAAGAGTCCACCTGCTTTCATCTGTGGTCCAAGGATCGCCGGCGCATTGAACGGCACTACAGTGGGTTCACCTGGGATACCCTTGGCCGGATGAGGCAGCCGGATTCTACCCCCCCCCCCTTCCTACTCCTGTCGGCTTACAAGCGACCGGATTAACCCCCCCTAGTGTATCCAGTATATAATCATTCAAGTATCATTGCTGTTATTCCTTAACTATTCCAGGTCGTATATGTACCACCTGCGCCTTCAGAGATTGGACATTCTCTATTGATATACCGACGAATACTCTTGCCATAAAAGTGCATACTAATTCCCATTCATAAATGTGATTGATTTGATTAAGTGCTTGCTCTACACACCATCGCTGTGTAGAAATAAAGACCTATTTCTAATTCGTACATTTGTGTTGGATCCGTTTCATCTACGTGACAGTGTTCATCATAATATATTTATGCCGAGTACTGGGTGGCCGAATATTAAGTACAAAGGTAGTGGTAGTAAGTATCATATCTAGTAATACAGTCAGGGAATTGTACCCCTCAGTTACAGTATATATATATGTTTTTAAGCTCAGCTCTCAACGGGACCTCATTAATTGGATGTACATCTATTGTAGCTTCACACTCCAGAAACATTACCAAAAACTACACAAAAACATGCATAGATTATGGCTAGTTTGAATATAATGGTATGGAACACCGGTGGGATAAACAAACAACACAAACGCAAAAGCGTGCTCACACTGATGAAAAAAGAACATGTGGACGTGGCTCTATTAAGCGAAACGCACATTTTAGAGGAAGACATAAATACGTTAGCGGATAACATATACCATAATATTAGTCACTCTTCTTTTGTTACGAGAACTAGAGGGGTAGCCATAGTCGTCAGACGCAAATTAAATATCGAATTGAAAGGGGTATGGTCGGATGCTGAGGGGCGCATAACTATAGCTAGGATTATACACAATAACAGGAAAATTGCATTGGCAGCGGTATATGCCCCAAATTTGTACGAAGTGGGTTTCTTCACTTCACTAACCGGAGAAATGTTAAACCATCCCGAATACTCATATATAATAGGTGCGGATTTTAATGCCATTTGGAACCCAAGGATGGACAAAACTTACCTTACCTTTTCCAGCGAACAAAAAAATTCATCTAAAGCATTAAAAGATTGGTCGAAATCAACAGGGGTAACTGATTTATGGCGTTCACTTAACCCCATGACCCGCAAGTACTCCTGTCGTTCGTCGAGACACAACACACTATCCAGAATTGATTACGTCTTTGCATCCCCGAGAATATTTGATAAATATGAAGTGGAAATGACACCCAATGCGCTATCAGATCACTGCTACTTAATCCTGAAAGCAACATTTGGTACACTATCTTCCCGGGCCCCAAGATGGCGTTTTAATTCTATGCTGCTTAACAACAATGAATTCATTACACAAATTAAAGAAGCTCTCACAATATTCCTACCGGATAATGCTAACTCGGTGCAAGATCCCAGAATATTATGGATGTCGGTAAAGACTATGATTAAGGATTTCTCGGATAGATTTTCCTCCATATTGCGCAAAAATCAAAACACAAAACTATCTGAAATGGAAACGCTTTACTCAACGCTTTTTAATTCTTTAAAATACAACAACTCTACTAGACTAGAAAACCAAGTAAACATTCTTAAGACAGAGATCAAAGCAATATACAGACAAAAATCGGAATTGCAAATACGCAGCACAAGACAACAGCAGTACTTCCAAGGCTCTAAACCTAGTCACCTATTAGCCATGCGACTAAGAATTAATGCAAAATTTGCAGATATAACTGCCATTAGGAAACAACAAGCTCTAGTAACAGAACCCAAAATAATAAACGATACATTCAAAGAATTCTACTCCGATTTATATAATTCAGAAACGACCTTTGATCAAGACAAATTAGACACATATCTTAATCAAATTACTCTCCCTAAACTTACGGAGGACGACGCTAAACAGTTAGAAGTACCGATCACATTAGAAGAACTCAAAAAGGCCATATCCGGAATGAAAAACGGCAAGGCTCCGGGAATTGACGGTATCCCATCAGAAATGTACATTTCTTGCTGGGACATATTTGGACCCTTATTACTAAATATGATCTTATACTCAGTCAAAGAGGGAAGCTTCCATAAACACCAAAATACCGCACTCATTTCAGTTCTTCACAAAAAAGACAAGGACCCCACTGAGTGCGGTAGTTACCGTCCTTTAAGCCTCCTCGGAACCGATGTCAAACTGTACTCTAAGATATTAGCCATCAGATTGCAAAAGCATATGACGTCTTTAGTTCATCCGGACCAAACAGGCTTCATAAAAGGTCGCCTGATCAATGATAACATAAGGCGAATACTGCACGTACTAGATGCAGACAAAGAGGACACCACACCTAAGGCGATACTATCCCTGGATGCTATGAAAGCATTTGACAGGTTGGAATGGTCGTTTCTATGGGCAGTATTAGAAAGGATGGGGTTAGGAAAAGGATTCATTGATATGATTAAAGTACTATACAAGGACCCATCGGCCAGGATTACAACAGGCACATTCATCTCCGATATCTTTCCGGTATCACGCTCAGCCAGACAGGGTTGCCCTCTTAGTCCCGGACTATTCGATCTATCATTAGAACCTTTAGCACAATTTATAAGACAATCCCAACACATAGAACCAATAGTAATCAAGGGCACACATCTTAAAATTAGTTTATATGCGGACGACGTAATATTGTTCATGCAAAACCCCAACAACACATTGCCGCATATACTCAAGTTGATAGAAAACTTTGGTGATTTATCGGGATTTAAAATAAATTGGCCTAAGTCGGCTTTTCTTCCTCTTAACACCAGTGCAAAAAAAGACACAACCCTCCCAGGTGCGATACCCATGGTCAAACATTTCAGATGCTTGGGTGTGGAAATATTTCCCACCATAAGACAAACGGTGAAGCACAATTACACAAAAATACAGAACAAAATCAAAGACGACCTGGACAGGTGGGCAAAACTTAAAAACTCAGTACAGGCAAGGGTATCAATAGTTAAGATGGATGTATTACCAAGAATCAATTTCTTCAGCTCAATGCTTCCGTTACCTCCTCCAGAGGGCTACTGGAAAAGATTACAAACCTCCACATACAAATTTATTTGGAATAACAAACCACCTCGCATAAAAAGATCCACCGCACAGAGAAATAAAGCAGATGGTGGCATGGCAGTCCCAGATTTTTTACAATATTTTAAGGCCTTCACATTAAGACCAGTGAAGATATGGTTTGACCCCCAGGCTTTGGTATCTTGGAGAGAATTAGAAGAAAACATGGTATCCCCACAGAGACTGAAAGACATAGCACACACTAAACTTTCAATCAAGCATTGTGAGCGAGAATTTGGCCCAATAATTACCCATGCAATCAGAACATGGCGGGAAACACAAAAGAAATATCCTAACCCTCAAGAATGGCATAATCACACTCCCATATTCAATAACAATGCACTCTTAATGGGAAAACGACCTATAAGATTCCCTATATGGGAAGAGAAAGGCATACACTCATTAGGGGATATTTTTAATAACAAGGGCCTCTGTAGTTATGTCGAAATATGCATAAAGTTTAACCTCACCGAGTCCACATGGCTTTTTTACATACAGTTACGACTTTGTATGAGATCTCACGGTGTTCCATTACTCGTACCAATTGAACACCACAGATACCACAAATTTTTCTATGAAAGAGATACATTGGGAGGTTTTGTATCAAGTTTTTATTATCAATTACTAACGTCCTCGTATGAAACCCTTCAAATAGACACTGTCTGGAGGAGGGATATACCAGACCTGGAATATGACTTTGATTGGCAAGGAGCCTGGGCAAATGTCCGACTTACATCAAGGAACCCGGATCATCAACAAATCAATCTGAACTATATTCACAGGACATACTTGACTCCTATAAGGCTGTGCAAAATGGGGCTTATACAAGACTCCAAATGCTCCCAATGTACAAATGGGGACGAAGGAACATTTATGCACATGTATTGGGACTGCCCACCAGTTAAGGCATTCTGGAAAGATGTGTCCCAACAATTATCAACACTCGTATTTTGGAATATACCTGTACACCCCGCGGTATTACTATTGAATGATGTTTTTGAGTTTGCAGTGAATCCACAACTAAAAAGATTGGTTTTATCGGGTATCACAGTAGCTAAAAAACTGATCGCATCACGTTGGTTTCAACCGGAAAAAATGTGCCGAAAAGTGTGGTTTCTTACATATCTTGATGTGATATATCAAGAAATATCTACAGCAAGAATTCTGGGGCTCAATGAATCCAAAATGTCAATGTGGTTAGAAGTGGTGGAGAGAATAAAAGCTAGCTTATAATGGTGGTGTCTGGTTAGGAGTGAGGGATAATGGAGGTACTATCCAAGAGGGGGTCCGGGAGGGGGGGGTTTGAGCTGGAGCATATGTGTGTAGGGTTTTAGAAAATAGGTATTAGGGGTATATTATATACTAACATTTATATAATTGTAATTTCGCTGGATATACACTGTATACGGCTAAAATGTTATTATAGACTATTTTTGTTTTATCCTGTTTCTGTACTTGCATATATTATAACCACCTTTACTGAAAGTTTCATTATGCATTGTGTGTTGAGTACTGACTTTTAATAATTTTTTTGTTTTGCAATAATAAAAAAAATATAAAAAAAAAAGATTCCCCTAGGTTAAAAAATAAATACGCAATTTAAATCAGAATATGTTCCATGTTGACTATTTCTGACTTCTGACAAGTTTTAACAAAAAATAGACAAACATGTCATCCATTTTCGTCGACAAAATCTAGACTAAAACAAAAAAGACAAAATTGAGACAAAAACTGACTAAGACTAAAATGCTCAGACATTTAGTTGACTAAAAATAACTAAACGAAAAATAAACCGTGCGGCAAAGGGAACTGCTCCCGCCTACCTCCGGTCAATGGTCTCTAACTACACACCAGTGGAGGTTTCTCTATGACAACACATGAAACACAAATTCACTCATAATTCATAATTATTATTAATTTACATATACCTATATATTTAAAAAAAAATAAAAAAAACGATATATATATATATATTTTTAATTATTATTATTATTATTTTTTTATTATAAATGTTTTCCCCGGAAAAAAAAATTCCAGTGCATTTTTTTTCTTCAAAAATGGCCAAAATGTACAGCTCTGAGCAGGCCTGCACTGCAGTATTGCCTGCAGTAATTATTCGTGAAGAAAACTTCACAGGTGTGACCCATTGTTAAATAAATAATAAATAACAGCTAATCAAAATAGGCTATTACCTTCATCTAAGCACGGTCTGTGCAGTTAAACTCTTGCCATTGAATGGAGGATTGATTGATTGACAGCCCTTGACATCCAATACACGGAGGTTGAATATGATTGGCAGCCTTGCAAATCCAATCAGAGATTTCTGCATTGCAAAGTCAAAATGGGTCCAGCTGCATGTCCGGAGGATAGGTTTAGCTCGGGCCAATCTCAAGTTTCTCAAGTTTCTTTATTAGTTGTCATACAGAAGTACAGAATACTTTTATACAAAATGTAACATAAAAAAGCATTTTGTATAAAAGTATTCTGTACTTCTGTATGACAACTAATAAAGAAACTTGAGAAACTTGAGATTGGCCCGAGCTAAACCTATCCTCCGGACATGCAGCTGGACCCATTTTGACTATGAGAAAGTTGTTGTTTAGTAGTTAGTAAGCTGTACAGCTATAACAAGTCAGGCTAAATTAAACTTTGCGCCAACATTAGGACCGAAGTATAAACCAGCAACTGAGCAACATGAAGAAGTGGATTTATGCATCTGGATCAGAAAAAACGTTGTGGATGAAAAAGTAAGTAGGCTACAGTGCTTGTATGCTAACCAGTGATGCCGGTAACGCGTTACTAAGTAACGCGTTATTGTAATCTGATTACTTTCCCCCGAAAATAGTAATCTAACGCGTTAATCTTTAAAAGCCAGTAATCTGATTGCAGTTACTTGTCCAAGTGGCTGTGCATTACTATTTCGTTACTATCTCATCATAAATTCATAATGCAGGCGGAATGCAGTATTTTATTTCGTTTTCGACAGTCAAAAATACATTTTTGAGCTGTTTTTCTTATTTGGGAGTGACGTGGTGTGGCAGTGAAAGGGTTACACAAGAATGTGTCCTCGCGGCGTGACTGGACTCTCTGTCTGTGAGTGACTCTGCTTTGGCCCAATCACATTCCCCATCCACAGTCTGCGAATCAGAGGCAGAGTAGGGCGGGTCTTCACAGCACGTCATGTGACATATGCGCCAATCGTCTGACAGCAGGGCTCCGTTGCATTTGTCTGAGAATTCCACCCCAAAACGCTTGTCTAAACGAAGTGAAACCGCAAGAAGACTAGAGAGACATTTATAAAAACAATTTAATAGTTACAGTTGATATAATTGAATAGTTCAGCCTGCATTTGTTAGATGTGAATGGATACACTGGTTTTGTAAAACCACTGGCTGGCTGCTCTAATGCTCTCCCACAGTTATCCAGGTGGGAGAACACGAGTGACAGAGAGAGGGGAGAGAGACACACACACACACACACACACACACACACACACACACACACACACACAAGCACAAGCACACGCACACACGCGCACACACACACACACATACACACAGAGAGGGAGAGAAGGGATTATATTATAATAATAATAATAATAATAATTATTATTATTATTATTATTATTATTATTATTATTATTATTATTATTATTATTATTATTATTATTATTATTATTATATTAGAGATGTAGGCTGTCTGGGTGGGGTTGGAGAGAAAGAGGCATGGGGTGAGAGAGAGAGAGAGAGAGAGAGAGAGAGAGGGGTGAGAGAGAGAGAGAGAGAGAGAGAGAGAGAGAGAGAGAGAGAGAGAGAGAGAGAGAGAGAGAGAGAGAGAGAGAGAGAGAGAGAGAGAGAAAAGCTCTTATTTGCCAGATTTACAGTTAATTTACATGTTAAAGAGAGACTGCTTGTATGTTTATAGAGAGACATTTATAAAAACAATTTAATAGTTACAGTTGATATAATTGAATAGTTCAGCCTGCATTTGTTAGATGTGAATGGATACACTGGTTTTGTAAAACCACTGGCTGGCTGCTCTAATGCTGTGAGCATCATAGACTGTTGCTTTACCATACTTGATGGTACAGAAGCTGAAGCACTAGTTTAACAATTTACGTTATGTGCAGAGAAACAAGTTAAAAACAATTTATGCACTTTCAATAAAGCGTTTAAAAAAAACTGTTGGGGGAACGACAACGACTTCGTAACCTAGTTACTTTCAAAGTAACTAAGTTACTCTGATAATCAAGTAATCAGTAAAGTAACTTGGATTACTTTTTAAAGGAGTAATCAGTAATCAGTAATCGGATTACTTTTACAAGTAATCTGTGGCATCACTGATGCTAACAGTAGCTAAGCAGCTTAGCCTACATCACAATGATAATCACCAAGCTAACTTACTGTACACACTGTAGGGCTGGGCAATTAATCGAAACAGAATCGCGATATCGATTCATAGACCTATGCAATCTAATTTCTAAGTTATGACTATTTTCTTTTATTAAAAAAAACGTTTTTTTTTTTTTTTTTACTTTTTAAATTATTTTATCTGGGTTGAACATGATTTGTGGAACTCCCTCTGGTGTTGTGGTCGTGGTATTCACTGACCTTTGGGAAGTATTTCGACATGCACATGGGTATCTTAGTGGTGTAGTGTATCTTGTAGACCAGGCCCATTGCAAGTTGCTGTACTCTGTCGTCTACTCTAAGCCATCCTAGGTTGTCAAAGTGGACAGGGGTGAGGTGGGTTTTAGGAGTAAGGTCAAGCAGTAGTCTGACCAGTTTGTTTTGTGATGTTTGTAATCTTGTTTTTAGTGCCTTTGAGGTGCTTTGGTACCATGAGGTGCAAGCATAGTCGTAGTACCCTTGAATGAGTGCTCCTGTTAGAGTCTTCAAGGTATTCTTGTTTACCAGAGAGGAGATCCGGTACAGGAATCTAGTTCGTTGGTTGACTTAGTTTTATTACATTGGATCCCATTTTGTCACAGGAAAGATTTGCCTCTATAGGATGGAACCCAGGTAGGTAATTTCATCTTTCCTTTTAAGATAAGATAAGATATTCCTTTATTGATCCCCTTGGGGAAATTCAGGCATCATAGCAGCATGGGGGAAGGGGGGGGGGGGGTACAGGTAGTGAAAACAACACAAGCAGTGTAAACAAATAGGTCAATATAATTTACTATCTAACTAACTGAAATATACATTATTCATTATTCACAGTATCACAGTATCCACATAAGGTGCAGTATGCATAAGGTAGTGTTATTGTCCTACTTGGGTTCCTATTAGTTCTAGGTCGATGTCTGGCAGCAGTCGCTGCCCACTGTTGTGGAGCCTGATGGCCACTGGTATGAAGGACTGTCCGAGGCGGTTAGTTGAGTGTCGGGGGGGTATGAGTCTGTGGCTTCCTTGTCACCTTCACCTAATATGTTTTGATCTGGTCAGGTGCGCTGTCACCTAAAATGTTTTGATCTGATCAGGTGCGCTGTCACCTAATATGTTTTGATCTGGTCAGGTGCGCTGTCACCTAATATGATTTCATCTGGTCAGGTGCGCTGTCACCTAATATGATTTCATCTGGTCAGGTGCGCTGTCACCTAATATGTTTTCATCTGGTCAGGTCCGCTGTCACCTAATGTTAATATGTTTTCATGTGTGTCCACTGACCACTGACACACAGTGGGGGATGTTTTAAAAATATTATTTAATATATAATATAATATAATAATTTGTGCTTCACCAAAAAATTTGGTCAGCAGCCTCTACTGCTACACACCCTCAAGACCCCTACGCTCTGCATCTTCTGGCCGCCTCAGACCTACTCCTATCCAAGCTCCGGGAGGGTCATCAAAGAGAAGTCGCCTATTCTCAGTCCTTGCCCCACAATGGTGGAATGAACTACCCACCCCAGTTAGGACAGCCGAAACACGTCCAATCTTTCGCCGTCGACTAAAGACGCACTTCTTCAACCATTATCTGAATTAAAAAAGAAAAAAAATATCTAACCCTAACTAACCGTACTGTCATGCACTTGTCCTAATAAACTAACCTACACTGTAGCACTCAACACTTTGATGAACATTGTTGCTCAGCTGATAGAGTTGTGCCCTTCCTGATGGCTTGTCGTACAGAACTTGTAAGTCGCTTTGGATAAAAGCGTCAGCTAAATGACTAAATGTAAATGTAATGTATAAATGAAGATGACTAAATATGATAAAAACGACATGACTAAGACTAAAACTAAAATGAAAATAGTTGCCAAAATTAACACTGTTCCCAAGCCAAGGTGTCACTGGTTTATGCTCTGTAGTTGGAGAAAAGCTGGAGTAGCAAAATACTCAATTTCTGTTTTGAAACAACCTCACTCTTATTGCTTTTCATGCTGGCTCATTTGAGGTCTACTGTAAGTTGCATTCAGTGTTGAGGAGATGCTAGCTAAACTCTTTGCTGATCTGCCGAAATGCGTTTGCTCATTGACGAGGCACTGACACCACCTTTCTAATAAGCAAGATTACAACTATGATTGTTTCTAGGGATGCTCGATATTGGCTTTTTTACCGATACCGATATTCCGATATTGTCCAACTCCAATTTCCGATACCGATACCGATACCGATATCAACCGATACCGATATATGCAGGGTTTCCCCCCCAAAAAACAGAATAATTTCAGGTAACTAATAATTTCACTGGATGCATTCAAAAGGCTTTCTAAATGTAAGCATTATCTGTGCAAAATATGATCATTAAAAAAGTAAAAATGAACATTTTAAACCAACATGCATACTTTTGACAATAAATAAAATAAGAATTGGTTCTTACTTGCTTGCCTGGGTAAATAAAGGTTAAATAAATGTTAAAAAAAAAAAAAAAAAAAAAAATTGTTATTGTTTTTTTTTTTTTTTTTACCGATACCGATATTTTCCGATATCACATTTTACTGCCGATATCGGCCGATAATATCGGTCGGCCGATAATATCGGACATCCCTAATTGTTTCCCATGCTCAGAGAATGACAGAGGTGGACACACAGCCCTTTCAGACCACAGTGACCGGATAGCTGGAGACGACCTGTTCCTGTCTAACATCTGAAAACAAACAGCTTAGAGCCAAAGCTGAGAGGAATATTCTCTGTGTAAACGTGATCCCTGAAGAAGTGGAGGGGACAGAACCAGCCAAGTTCATGACGAAATCAATGAACTCCTGGGCTCTGACTTTTTTTCCTTTTCCTCCTGTACTGGACAGAGCCCATTGTATCGGTGCACCCTGTGTATCGGAGGGTCAGTCTAACACCGTCTATTTGTCATCAGACTCCACTATTTTTGTGAGAAGGAGCAAGTACTGAGGCACAAGAGAGAACATCAACACCAACTCAAATACCGAAGCAGCGTCTTTATCTTTCCTGACATGGCAACAGAGGTAATCAAGAAACATGCTGCATTTGCCACCGGCAAATGCAACCTGTACAAGAAAGGTGTCAAATTCTCTCTTTTGTTTCCAGCGTGACTCCGTGTAGGGATGGTTTGTACTAGGGATGTCCCGATCACATGTTTTTGCTCCCGATCCCGAAAAATACTAAAAAACTAAAAAAAATCCTGATTTTATAAAAAAAATTGCCGATCCCGATCTTCGGAAAATGACGTAATCGGCCCCGATCCCGATCACGTGATCGGATCGGGACATCCCTAGTTTGTACTACTGACCCCGCCCGCCCGTTGAAGTGCAATGCCCAACAACGTCGGAGACAGGATCGCTGTGGATAACTGGAATGGCGATGAGATTATTGGATTCCTTTTTTGCATGATGATCACTGTCCTGCTTCCGCAAAGCAAGCTGCGTTTTACTGTCGCTCCACATTTTTTCTCTGCCTATCGCTAATATAATGATTTATTACAGCCCTTTCAACTTTAATTACTCTGTACGTTAACTTCCAGTTCCTATGGTACTTCTCCAGAACTGTGAAATTTCTTATCTATTTAGATTTATGACCACAGTGTTCCATCGAAAGGACGAGTACGTGGGACGAGTACGTGGGAGGAATAGCGAGCCGTCTTATCAGCTACACACAAAGGACTTTGCCGGCCACTGAAGGAGGATATTTATGAAAGACGAGGAATACAGAGGTTTCCTTGTTATTTTGAGTTTTAACGAGACGGAAGACGACAGTGGTTTGGTCGTGTGAGTAATAGAGCAACGGACCGCTCCAGAGCAATGCTTAGGAGAGAGCGACGGACAGCTGTTATATGATACCACCACCATCATCACCACCATCACCACCATCATCACCACCACCACCATCATCACCACCACCACCATCATCATCACCACCACCACCACCAGCTAAGTACCTAGCTTAGCTTCAGTTTAGCCTAACCTGAAAAGACAGTAAATAAGGGAAGATGCCGGGACTCGGCTCTCCCACAGAATGTACTAACTGCTTGAAGATGAGTATGAGGATTGTAGAGCTGGAGGCTCGGGTTTCTACTCTGCACCTAATCCAACAGGATGAGCGACTCATTGACTCTATGTATGAAGCTACTATAAATACAGCCAACGATACCATGGTTGAAACCTGGCCTAGACTAGCTACAGTACAGCACCACCCAAAAGACAGTCCCTGGCACAAGCAAGGAGCTAGACCAAAGACAAATAAACGAACCAGTAACACGACTATTACCTCGCCCCCGGTACCGCCAGGAAATAGTTTCAACCTACTCTCGGAAACACACATATCAACACCAAAAGCAAAGAGACATAGAAGCGTGGCTAACGACGCTAGCGAAGCAAACAGCGAGCGGAACGGAGCTCACGCTAACGACGCTAATAGCAGGAATACCGGAGCTCACGCTAACACTAGCGAAGCAAACAGTTTGCATGCCGGAGCTCACGCTAATGCTAGTGAAGCTAACAGCCGGCACATCGGAGCACACGTTAACGACGAGACAACGAGGAAAACAGAGCCACGAGCGACACGGCTAGCAAACACGACCCAGACCGAGCTAACGGCTAACAGCGAAGAGACTATCATGCGCCGAGGAGAACGTTGCGGTAGCCAACGCCGAAGGTACAGGACCAGCGTTAACATGCCGGCTATTGAGAAGGCTAACGAGGCTTCACCAAGGCTACAGGACTGTGGAAAGAACCGGCAGACTAGGCCTAGCCCAAAAACAAACGGCCCCAAAACTGTTGGAAAGAAAAATGCTAACCTCACACAGAAAATAGACTGCATACTGATTGGAGATTCCACAACAAGGTATGTGGAGATGGCAAACACAGAAAATATCTGTCTAGACAATAGATCTGTGAAAGAGCTGGCCGAAATACTTCCAACACTAATCAGACCGGGAATAACAAAAATTGTCATTCACTCTGGATCGTTTGACATCCTGCAAAAGAAGACTGGCACAGAGACTTTGAAAGACGATTTCACACGTTTAATGAACACACTAGACAAACATCAGTCTGTGTACATAGACACTGATGTGTCCATCAGTGGACCAATTGCATGCTTTCGCAGAGGACAAGAAGCATTCAGTCGACTCCTAAATTTTAATTCATGGTTAGGGGCTGCATGTCTTGTACACGGCCTGAAATTCATTGACAACTTCAATGTTTTCTGGAATAACCCAGAACGTTTTCAAAGAAATGGCTTCTTCCCAAATCGCTTAGGTTCAAAGCTCCTAGCAGCAAACATGCGTCATGCCTTAATGGTGAAGTGTCTTCTCTTCATTTATCTAAGTTCTGGTGATCGTATAGTCTTTACCCTTCTCTCTGCATTGTTTGCATTTCAGGTGTTCGGTTCTATGAAGGAAAACGCAGACGAGGTGGTCTGAATCAAACAAACTGGGGTGTTTATTCAATTCTTAATAAAACACATCTATAAATCAAACAAGTACAGGGTCTTCATTGCATATCTAATCGTCTCTTTGGTGGTGCATTCGGTTGGTCCCGTTCTGATCGGCGGATGCCGGTCAGACTCGTTTCTCCTGTGGTGGTGCTGTTGGTCTCGGGTTGTCCAGACAACATGAGGCACTCTTGGTGGTGGCTGGTTGCCAAGGCAACCTTGGTTTCGGATCCTCTGCGGTTTGGCAGGGAGCGCTTGATTTCGTCTCGGCAGAGTCTGGATCCCCTGCTGTAAGGCGATCTTCTATCATCGTCTGTGGCCGCGGCTCTGTGCGTGTCCGGCTCGGCTCTCGAGTCTCCAGTTCTCCAGTCTCCTTCTGTCTCCGGGTGTGTGTGTGTCTCTCCGTCTCCATCAGCCCTGCTTAAAAAGGAAACACTTTCCCCCAGAGCCCCCGGAGACGTACGTCCCCCAGGGCTCGGGCTTCTCCTATTGGCTAAAGGATCTCCCCGCTGAGTGACACGTCAGCCTGGTCTGGTGACACAACGTTACACAATAGAATCCGACTGGCTGTTAGCTGTTTTCTATTCCACCACCTCACCTGGGAATCCTTACAGCTCCTCTCTCCGTGCACAGAGAACAGCAAACGTCAACCAACAGAAAACAGAATACTTGGTCTCTGACCAACCGACAAGGAGTCCTGTGTCATGGTTTCTTTTATCCCTATTATTTAAGAGTTATTCTTTATTGTGACTACCGTTTTCCTAATAGTTTTAAGAGTTATGCCTACATGTAACTTATGAAATTGCCTTATTAAATGTTTCCATCCTACTGATGGTTTGTCTTTTCTCTTAGTAATAACCTTTTCTTTAATCCTTAATTTACTACATATGTTTTATTATTTGGTTCACTTGTTGTCAACTTTTCATGCTTGCCAAACCTATTATCTCATGTGATTTTGTATGACAGCTCACTTGTAGTTAAGTATGCTAGAATGTATTTAACTCCACTTGGCTTTTCCAGCGTCCAATGTTAATCATGTTTGATACCTAACTGAATGTTTCTGAAACTTCCTTGCTTCTCGACTAACCTTTAGTATATTTATGTGATAATTGTATTGTTTAATTTTCTGTACTCTGAAGCCTAGTCTCTGACCAGCTGTCGTAGCCGGGAAGTACCCTCCAGTCCTTAAGGGCCCAACGGCTGGTCAGCTATTGTCTACAAGACCTCTGCGCTTTGACCCTTTTAACCAGTGGCGGCCGCTGGGTTTCGCCACTAGGGGGCGCTATACCAAACATATACCAAACATGTACAGTACAGTACCACGCAACACTCATTGCCAGACGTGAGCGATTCGACTCACGCTCACGGCAATGAATCGGCTCTTATGAACGAGTCGCTCAGCTGTTACTACAACAACACACAACCAGTCAAATAAAGTATAGTCTAGACTCTAATTCACAACTTGAAACACAATATATAAATAGAAAAGTTAGAAACAAAACTCGCCCGTCTACAAACACAGGCAGATCTCTCCCTCTCTCCTTCTCTCTCTCACACACAGCGCGACGTGGAATCGATTCGTTACACAATCAGACCTATTATATACCAAGAATAACTTCAGTATGAGTACAGGGCTGTACACATATTTTGCATATTGTTAAACGAGCCAAGGCTAGCTATTAAACTATCGATATGAATCGAAAATCTGGGACCCTGATGTAAACAAGACAAACGTCTTTCTCTGGTCTGCATCCCCTTAACAATTGTGTGTATTGAGCCGTACTGTATTGTACCCATTCTGCAATCTGTTAATAAAGTTCTCATTCATTCATTCAAACATAGACGATATTGAACAAGCCATAATCCACGTATTTTCAATCCGAGAGAGCTGCAGTAGTTAAATCAATGAGCCATCGAGATAGTCAGTGTGGTAAGTAATGTTATTATTGCATCCAAGATTGATACAGATACAGAGAGAGAGAGAGAGAGAGAGAGAGAGAGAGAGAGAGAGACTCACTGTTTAGTTGAACGTCCAGGGCCAAGTTAGCAGTTAACCAAGTGTTAGCTCAGCTGAGCTCGTTGCCACAACACTCAACAAGTACACCTTTGTCCATTTCCGCTCGAACAGACTGCAAAACTACCTGGCGTTCTATCGCCATGCTCTAAGACAAACTCTAACCTTAACCAACTTTGAAAGAGTGCCTAAGCTTAAGAACTTGCAGTCACGGCACGGCAAACAGCTGCATGCATCTCACAACAACACAACTATCTCATTCATTCATCTCAACCAAGCTAGAAGCTAGAAATTGGATTCGGCCAATCAGATATCGTCTCTGTGAAATTCTGCCATGGAAAGAAATACTGGCGTCGGCCAATCAGAGAGCGTCTCCGCGAAATGCGGCTATGGAAAATCCTTCACGGAAGTTCACGCTGCTGGCTAGACCGCTTCAAATCGCGCTCGGATTCCAACATAATAGTCATATTTCAACGCACAACGCCGTATGCACTGATTGGCTGTGACGGAGACAGCGATCAAACTGTGACGCGCACGCAGAGCGCTATCGCGTATTGCCCCCGAGAAATACGAAAAAATAAAAAAAATAAAAAAAGCGTGATGTCACTTCCTGCTCTGGAAAACGGTGTTTTTTTAATTTAGATAATAACGTTATATTGTGCATTGGAAATACAAACATACTTAAAATTAGTAAATAATATTAATTTTAAACATGTTTATATTATTTATAGGGCTATAAAACACAAAAACGAAAAAGTTTTATTCTCTTCTTCTCTGATTTAACAGCAGCTGGCCAGCAGGTGGGTCGGCGCCCTAGCGCCCCTAGTGGTGAGCCGCCACTGCTTTTAACCTCCACAATCTCTGAGCCTTCAAATACTAGGTTTCATCATCCTACAGAATGTATCCCCTTCCCCCCAGATCTTGTTCATGCCTGTTCTAAAGATAATACCTGACTCTCTAGTCTCCTACCAAATTGGGTTCGACCGTGGGGGAGGATTATTCTCCTTTTGGCCTGGTGCCAGCTGACACCAGTTCTCCCGGAGCCCCTGTGGCCCCTCTGCCAATCAGCATTTCGTCTAATCATTTTGTACAGTTTCATTGATATTTTTACATGTTTTATCTAGATAATATACGACAACTGCCTCCAAGAATATTAAGCTCATACCAGCACGAGAGATAGTCATGAAGGACACAATCTCACCACGAAGTGCAGCAGCAGCACAAGGCGTCCCCCCCCCCCCCCCCCATATCACACAAGGCCATCTCGTCTGATCAAATGTCCCCAAAAGCACAGTACAGCCAGTACGGTGCAGTATAGCACAATTGCCATGCCCTCTCTCAAAACATACCGGTAATCATAACCAGCCAATGGCATGGTGAAAAATATACGCCATCAATGCGTTTACCTGCTATTAACCTCAGGGCCATCAAGGTCAAGCCAAAGCAGACCTCCTCTAAAGAAGTCCAACAAATTAAATTAGCTTTCCTAAATGTCAGATCACTGAATAATAAAACATTCTTAGTAAATGATCTGATTAAAGAAAATAACTTAGATTGCATCTGCCTAGTAGAGACATGGCTAAATAATGACACAGCTACATCAATAATGATAGAAGCTTGTCCACCAGACTATAACTTTTTCAAATACCCAGAAAAAATAAAAGGGGCGGAGGAGTTGCAGCAATCTTCTCCTCAAAACTCTTTTTTAGAATCACAGAACTAGGCGAGTTCATGTCAATGGAATATCTTGCCATTGAACTAAAAACAGAATCAACTATTATTGTCACAATATACCGCCCGCCTAGACACTCACCAATATTTATACAGGAGCTCTCTGAACTGATCTCACTATGTGTTACCGGATATGATAAGGTGATCCTAAATGGAGACTTGAACATCCATTTTAATAAGAAAACAGACTCCAAAACTATAGAACTAAAAAATCTACTGGATAGCTTTGACCTAATACAGCATATAACAAATGCAACTCACAGGCTTGGGAATACACTAGACTTAGTTATAACAACAACTGGGCTAAGCATAACAAATATCTCAATAACTGAATTACCTCTCTCCGACCATCACTGTATATTTTTTGATACTCAAATAACCCTTATTAAAACAAAAAAAGAAATCATAGTTAAAAAGAGGCGCCTAAACGACAAATCTGAATCAAAGTTCATTGATCTTATCAGACTACATGAACCACACAATCATGACAGCTCTCTAAAATGAAATGGTAGAAAATCTCAATGATGCAATGTCATCTATGTTAAATTCTGAAAAAAGGAAATATCGTGCAGCGGAGCGAAAATGGAGAAAAACAAAAACCACCATATGCTGTGATATATACAAAGATGCTTTAACTGCTTATAATAAAACCATCCGCTTAGCAAGGAAAGATTACTTCTCTAAAATCATTACAGAAAATGCTGGAAACTCCAGAATCCTCTTTTCCACTATTAATGTACTACTCAACACTGCCCCTACACCTCCTCAGTCATCAACGGTTAAGTGTGAAGAACTTGCACTATTCTTTAACAACAAAATAACCTTGATCAGGGCCAGCATTACTCATGATGGAAATAAAGCTGATTGCGGCAAACCGCGCAATGTAACCATGAGAAGTTTCACATGCATCACATTAGATGTACTCTGCAAAACTGTCTCAGAATGTAACTCCTCCACCTCAAACATTTACCCTATACCTACAGCTTTCTTCAAACAGGTATTTAATAGTGTTTCAAGCCCTGTGCTAGATATCATAAACACTTCCCTTAGGACTGGTATTTTCCCGGATGCCTTTAAAACAGCAGTTGTAAAGCCATTACTAAAAAAACCTAACTTGGATAGTAATGAAATGGCAAATTATCGTCCAATATCCAACCTACCATTCATTAGTAAAGTGTAGTTTCAGTTCAAGATAGTTTCAGTTCAAATAAATTCCTTTCTTGAAGAAAACAACATCTTAGAAGAATTTCAGTCAGGATTCAGAAAATATCATAGCACTGAAACTGCCCTCACCAAAATAATCAGTGACCTCAGACTAAACTCTGACGAGAATAAGATCTCCATCCTTATCCTGTTAGATCTCAGTGCAGCATTTGATACAATCGATCACGATATTCTAATCGATCGTCTTGAAAACCATGTCGGTTTCTCAGAACATGTGCTGGGCTGGTTTAAAACATACATCAGAGGGAGGAAATTCTATGTTAAACTAGGAGATCACATGTCTGATATATACGACAACAAATATGGAGTTGCACAAGGGAGTTGCTTAGGTCCTTTACTCTTCTCCCTTTACATGTTACCGCTGGGTGATATCATCAGAGAACATAATGTAGATTTCCATAGCTATGCGGATGATACACAACTGTACATATCTGCTGAACCAAATGATACAGCGATTAGCTCCATTACAGACTGCTTACTGGCAATAAATAAATGGATGAGTAAGAACTTCCTGAAACTAAACGAGAACAAAACTGAAATTCTAATTATCGGCTCCAAAACTAAAAAAGAAACATTAATAAAGAACCTGGGGGGACTAACCCCTTGGATCAAATCTGAGGTCACTAGTCTTGGGGTTATCATAGATTCAGAACTGAACTTCAATTCTCATATTAGCAAAGTGACGAAAACATCGTTCTTCCATCTCAGAAATATAGCAAAAGTACGACCATTTATTAATCAGAACGATGCTGAGAAGCTAATTCATGCATTCATATCTAGCCGGTTAGACTACTGTAATGCACTTTTCACAGGTCTCCCTAAGAAAACCACAGAGAGGCTTCAGCTAATCCAAAACTCTGCAGCCCGACTGCTAACTAGAACCAAAAGGAGAGAGCACATTAGTCCAGTCTTAGCTGCTTTACACTGGCTTCCTGTAACATTTAGAATTGACTTTAAGGTCCTTCTCCTTACATACAAAGCTCTAAATGGACAGGGACCTAGCTACATCACAAACACTGTGATTATTTGTATTACTGAATAGAGAGCCTATTAGGATGCTAGATCCTAATGTGAAACACTGTGATTTGCCATACCTTGCTATGCTCGCTCATGCCTGTATTTTTTATGTCCGTTCTATTTTATAATTATTTTTTTTTTTTTTATTATTGCAAAACAGAAATTATTAAAAGTCAGTACTCAACACATAATGCAACTAACAGTCAAGGTGGTTAAAATTACATGCAAGTACAGAAACAAGACAAAAAAAAAAGTCTATAATAATATTTTAACCGTATACAGTGTATATCCAGCGAAATTAACAATTATACAAATGCTTATATAGGACATACCCCTAATACCTATTTTCTAAAACCCTACACACATATGCTCCAGCTCGAACCCCCCCCCTCCCGGACCCCTCCTTGGATAGTACCTCCATTATCCCTCACTCCTAACCAGACACTACCATTATAAGCTAGCTTTTATTCTCTCTACCACTTCTACCCACATTGACATTTTGGATTCGTTGAGACCCAGAATTCTTGCTGTAGATATTTCTTGATATATCACATCGAGATATGTAAGAGACCAAACTTTACGGCACATTTTTTCCGGTTGAAACCAGCGTGATGCAATCAGTTTTTTAGCTACTGTGATACCCGATAAGACTAATCTCTTTAGCTGTGGATTTACTGCAAACTCAAAAACATCATTCAAAAGCAATACAGAGGGGTGTACTGGTATATTCCAAGATACGAGTTTTGATAATTGATGGATAATTGATTCAGTCCTTCTCAAAAAAGACAAAGACCCCACCGAGTGCGGTAGTTACAGACCTTTAAGCCTCCTCGGAACCGATGTCAAACTGTACTCTAAGGTATTAGCCATCAGATTGCAAAAGCATATGACATCTTTAGTTCATCCGGACCAAACTGGCTTCATAAGAGGTCGCCTGATCAATGATAACATAAGACGAATACTGCACGTACTAGATGCAGACAAAGAGGACACCACACCTAAGGCGATGCTATCCCTGGATGCTATGAAAGCATTTGACAGGCTGGAATGGTCGTTTCTATGGGCAGTATTAGAAAGGATGGGGTTAGGAAAAGGATTAATTGATATGATTAAAGTATTATACAAGGACCCATCGGCCATGATTACAACAGGCACATTCATCTCCGAAATCTTTCCGGTATCACGCTCAGCCAGACAGGGTTGCCCTCTTAGTCCCGGTCTATTCGATCTATCATTAGAGCCTTTAGCACAATATATAAGACAATCCCAATACATAGAACCAATCGTAATCAAGGGCACACAACATAAAATTAGTTTATATGCGGACGACGTAATATTGTTCATGCAAAGCCCCAACACCACATTGCTTCATCTACTCAAGTTGATAGAGAACTTTGGTGATTTATCGGGATTTAAAATAAATTGGCCGAAGTCGGCTTTCCTTCCACTTAACATCCATGCAAAAAAAGACACAACCCTCCCAGGTGCGATACCCATGGTAAAACATTTTAGATGCTTGGGTGGGGAAATATTTCCCACCATAAGACAAACGGTGAAGTACAATTACACAAAAATACAGAACAAAATCAAAGACGACCTGGACAGGTGGGCAAAACTTAAAAACTCAGTACAGGCAAGGGTATCAATAGTTAAGATGGATGTATTACCAAGAATCAACTTCATCAGCTCAATGCTACCGTTACCCCCTCCAGAGGGCTACTGGAAAAGATTACTCCTCCACATACAAATTTATTTGGAATAACAAACCACCTCGCATAAAAAGATCCACCGCACAGAGAAATAAAGCAGACGGTGGCATGGCAGTTCCAGATTTTTTACAATATTTTAAGGCTTTCACATTAAGACCATTGACAATATGGTTTGATCCCCAGGCTTTGGTATCTTGGAGAGAATTGGAAGAAAACATAGTAGCCCCACAGAGACTGAAGGACATAGCACACACTAAACTTCCAATCAAGCACTGTGAGCGGAAATTTGGCCCCATAATTACCCATGCAATCCGAACAAGGCGGGAAACACAAAAAAAATATCCTAACCCTCAAAAATGGCATAATCACACTCCCATATTCAATAACAATGCACTCTTAATGGGAAAACGTCCTATAAGATTCCCTATATGGGAAGAGCAAGGCATACACTCATTAGGGGATATTTTTAATAACCAGGGCTTCTGTAGTTATGGAGAAATATGCACAAAGTTTAACCTCACCGAGTCCACATGGCTTTTTTACATACAGTTACGCCTATGTTTGAAGTCTCACAGTGTTCCATTACACATACCAGTTGAACACCACAGATACCACACATTTTTCTATGAAAGAGAAACATTGGGAGGTTTTGTATCAGGTTTTTATTATCAATTACTAACGTCCTCGTATGAAACCCTTCAACTAGACACTGTCTGGAGGAGGGATATTCCAGACCTGGAAAGTGACTTTGATTGGCAAGAAGCATGGGCAAATGTCCGTCTTACATCAAGGAACCCGGACCATCAACAAATCAATCTTAACTATATTCACAGGACATACTTGACTCCTATAAGACTGAACAGAATGGGCCTGAAACAGGACTCAAAATGCTCCCAATGTACAAATGGAGACGAAGGGACATTTATGCACATGTATTGGGACTGCCCACCAGTTAAGGCATTCTGGAAAGATGTGACCCATCAATTATCTATTTTATAATTTTTTGACTATTTTTAAACTGAATCATTTTAAACTATTTTTACTATTTGTGTTACTGAAAACTGTAAGCGGAGAGCCTATTGGGATGCTAGATCCTAATGTGAAACACTGTGATTCTACCTGTCTATCTTTTTATGCTCGCTTATGCCTGTATTTTTTACTATTGTGAAGCACTTTGAACTGCAACCTCTGTATGAAAAGTGCTATACAAATAAAGTTATTATTATTATTACTTCAGAGACCAGGTAAGGACACCATATATGAAAGCTTGCGTTGATCTGATATTTATTTCTACAGCTATTGAAGCTATCTGTGTTTTATGTGTATGGCTGTTTGCCGTTGGGATTGCTGGAGGGGGGGGGGGGGGGGGGGGGGGGGCGGCGTGCCGGTCTAAATCACATTGCATGCGTGCATAACGAAGGATAATAATGATGATCAATTTCAGGAAGATCCGATAGTCAGGCGAAAAACGTGTTTATTGAATTACACAAAAACGCTGTTTTCGTGTCTTTTCCCTGGAATTGCTCAGAAGCGGCCGGACTATGTTCATATTCAAAACGGTATAAAACGGAAATGTACGGATGAAAGAATTGTCTGTTTTTTTGCACGTTGACCAGAAGCAGCTCACTGAGACTTGAGGGCGTTGTGCTGTCCTCCCAATGATGTTGCTAGGATAGGAGTAAGGAGACAGGAGCACTCCGGTCACCACTACGAGACCTCCGGAGACAGGGAGACAGGAGGGCACGCAGAGAGGGTCGCCTCCTCCCGGCCTTCATCACGGGACGTCCGACACTCCGGTCAGCACTCCAGGACAGAAACTCACAGGGGGACAGGGGGACGGGACAGGCGTAGACAGCTCATGTGATTGTATTGGGCGGACATAGCAATAGATACAAATTGTAAGCATATATGTGAATAGAGTAGATATATGAAGTAAGCATATTATGTGAATAGAATAGAAGTACTTAACCCAGCAATGAAACCGCGTTGACACACCAGTTGACAGGACCACGGACAGACGACGGTAAGTAGCTGATCCAAAGCCTCGGTGTGCATGTAGAGCAGTCACTGCAATCTTGGCCAAGACCCCGAGGCATCCATATCACCTTAGTCAGCGCTAGGAGACAGGCACTCAGAGAGATGGGGGAGGGAAGGGGGGGGGGGGGGGGGGGGGGGGGGGGGGGGGGGGAGGAGTTAGAGAGTTCCCATGTTTGTGGTGCTGCAAAAAAGCAGACATTTAAGGGATTTAAAAGCTTCGACAGAGCAGGCGCCCCTGATGACGGCAGGTAATTTGTTCCACAGGTAGGGAGCACGGTAGACAAAGGCTCAGTGGCCGGCGGATTTCTTTTTAACCCTAGGAATCGATAGAAACCCCGCATTTTGTGAGCGCAGAGCACGAGCGGGCGAGTATCGGGAGATGAGATCGGATAGATAGAGCGGTGCAAGCCCATTTAAAATTTTGTAGGTGAGGAGTAGCACTTTAAAGTCAGATCGGACTTGAATAGGAAGCCAGTGTAGGGCGGACAAAACTGGTGTGATGTGATAAAATGTTCTAGTTCTAGTTAGTATCCGTGCAGCCGCATTTTGCACGAGTTGAAGATTTTTGATGCTTGAATTAGGTAGGCCTGAAAAAAGTGCATTACAGTAGTCCAGGCGTGATGAATCAGGGTTTCAGCATCAGCCAGAGTTAAAATGGGGCGAATTTTTGCGATATTACGAAGATGGAAGAATGCAATTTTGGTGACATTTTTTATTCATTAAATGAGAGGGAGGAATAAAAAATGACTCAGAGGTTTTTTATGGTGGAGCTCTGGGATACATGACAGGTATCAAAGTTGAGGGAGATGTCCTGAAACAGGCCTCTGTGGTTTTGGAGGCCAACAATTAACATCTCAGTTTTATCTGCATTAAGGAGTAGAACGTTTGCGACATCCACTTTTTGACGGCAAGCAAGCAGGCCTCAAGGTTTTGTAGTTGGGAGGAATCATTTGGCTTAATAGGTATATATAATTGTGTGTCATCAGCGTAAAAATGAAAGTTTATGCCAAATTTGCATATGATATTGCCGAGGGGTAGCATGTAAATCGAAAATAGCAAAGGGCTATTTATCATCAGTCATATCCACTATTCTCTAGTGTACAGGAATACCTCAACACCTCGGTGTCACTCATATTTGTGTTCCAGCTCAAGTTCGGTTGAACCTCAAATGTGCAACGAAAGTGCATTTATATATATATGTATCTGGCCGATCTCAGCCTTACTAGGAATTTGCTAAACCGTGACCATGGTGTAACTCATGGGAATAGATTTATATTTACATTTAACAGAGAGCGAGAGATAGAGATAGAGAGAGAGAGAGAGAGAGAGAGAGAGAGAGAGAGAGAGAGAGAGAGAGAGAGAGAGAGAGAGAGAGAGAGAGAGAGAGAGAGAGAGAGAGAGAGAGAGAGTGAGAGAGAGTGAGAGAGAGAGAGAGAGAGAGAGAGAGAGAGAGAGAGAGAGAGAGAGAGAGAGAGAGAGAGAGAGAGCATGTGGGACAGCTCCGGTGTCGAGCTAAAGTAATTTCCCTCTAACCATCTTTAACACTTGTACACAATATCTACATTTACTAAACAGCAATTCAACCCAACAGTATGTATTTCAAAACATAAACCTTTATAATCCCCTTGGAGATACTTAACTCCGACACGTTAGTGATAAATGGGCAATTGTATTTCAACACTCTATTTCAATGTACCACGAGACACGGCGCCATCAATAGACGGTCAACTTCTAAACCACGTTATTTGTCGTCTTAAACTTCTTAACTTGACTCAAACATCGACAACAGTCACCTCATTGGGCCCTCGACATTGCATGTAACCTTGTTAACCTTTATGTGTGTTTTGTAATATATTACCCACCTATGAAACAGGTTGTAGTTAGTCATTGAACAAAGGAATGCGCAGACATTGTGTTACTGGTTCTGAGTCCTCCCCGGTTGTGAGGCTCAGCTTGCCTCGTGTGCCCGTAAGCAGCAAAGTACGGTTCCCTAGAAGGCGAAGCCACTAAACACAAGTCCTATACTGCCACCTATTGACCAAATTATGTTAATGTCTCCCATTAAATATAACATGACTGTTCTACCTTGTTTCTGATGGAGGTAATCCTGTACCAGTATGTTCACACCGTTTTGACACATAATCTAATGATATTAACGTGATACCACTTCTAGTGGGCATCACACCTGCAGGTACTATTTCCTGTTTATCCGTGAGGTACTATTTCCTGTTTGTCCGTGAGGTCCTATTCCTATATATACCACATTCGACCAACAGGTGGTGTTAAAGTAAATCAAACCATTATACACTCCCTGGGGAGGCAGAACAGCGTTATTATACCCATAGCTATACTATAAAATATAGGTTTAGCTCTACAAACTACAACTACGTTTACATGGGTTTAATGGGCGGCACGGAAGGGGTCACTTCCCGGAAGGGGCGTGGCACTCAATGTGTTAAGTAGAGAAGGCATATTTTCTACTATTACTGACCATCAAAGCATAACAAAACGACCCCCCCCCCTTTCATGCATTCATGATGAAACATAATACCTATTATACATTTGATTTGGAAATAGTAGCGTGTCCAGGCAAGAAACGCCAACGCTTATAGTAGAATACACCTAGCGCCCTATAACTCAGCGTTTCAGGAATTATCCCGGATCACTCCTAAACTATACTTATATTCACCACAGGATAACACGCGAACATATGCATGAACAAATTATCTCTTTTTTGGATGCTCGACGGAAGAAAGTCACTGTCATATGACTATAGTATTGTCTCCATAGCTATAATATAGATAGATATAGCTCTCCAAACATAGTGACGCACAGTGAAAATATGTTATGGAAACGTGGCACGTTAGCCACAAGGACCCAACTAATCCCTGGCGCTGAATGAGTTAAGGCGACACAGTACCCCCTAATAGGCACAACAAATATTTTAAACCTCCTAACTCCATATTTTATTTAATTTTTAATTTGAATTTGTATCAACTCGGTAGATCATCCTCCATGTGTGTGTGGTTTTACAAAGTCTACACAATGGGAAAGCATTAAACCAATCATCTGTCTAAACCTCGTAACTCTATTCGCCCTCAAATCGGTGTTCGTTTTTTTCATCTGCTGAAAATTCGGGTTTTTGGAGTTATGAGGTTTTGTCCCGCCAGCAGCGAGATATAACTATGACACTTTCCCAGTTTGTTATGTACATAAAAACTAAGAAAAAATGTATTGCAAGTTTTCTGAATGTTTATGTTTATATATGCAAATGAAGCACGTCCTCATTAACTCAATCAGCACTCATTAACCAAGTTCAGCTCCAACTCCATAGTGAAGTTTGCAGACGACACGCGCTAGATGCTGCAAAAGCTGTGGACCAGGTAGGAGCCTACAAGCGCACAATTGCCTCTGTGTACTCCTTTTACAAGCACTCAGCCAGCAGGACCAATCGCCTCCGTCAACTGGCAGCAGCGCTCAGCGATGAAGACATGACGAGCCTAAAGCAGCCGTGCGCTGTCCGCTGGCTATCCTTGCACAGGGCAGTGGAGGGTATCAAAAGTAACTGGCCTGCTCTGGTGATGGAGCTAAATGAAGAGGCTGTGGGAGGAAATGCCCAATCCCAAGGCATCCTGGGTCAAATCCAGCCGTACTCCTCCGTCGCCTTGACTCACGTACTGGCTGAAGTGCTACCGGTGATGACCAAACTGAATTTGGTTTTCCAGAAAGACGACGTCAATCTGGCCACAATCCGACCAATGGTTCACGCATCAGTCGCGGCACTAACACAGTTAATACATGCCCCAGGTCCAGAAGAAGAGAGGTTCCAGACAGATTCCATAGGAGGCATGTACAAGGATGTGAAAGTGACACATGCAGGTGACCGGTCCGTTCAGGCTTTCAAACGTGCCCGAGCACGCTACATTCAACATCTAATAGATGCTTTAAACGACCGATTCCCTGAAGATTCCCTGGATCTGCTTAACTGCTTCGACGTCCTTCTGAACCCCTCGCAATACCCACAGGGTGGTAAGTAGAAGTCAATTTGATTTAGTTTGTTGCAAAAGTCGTAGCATCATTCTTTAAATAGGTCTATCATTTTTTAATAACCTAAAATGCTTGCCTATATCGCGAAAATGTATGGCTATTCTTATTAATAATAATCATCATAATAAAATAATCATAATAACAATAATAATGAAAATAACAGGATAACATTTAAACCTTCCTACTTTTCAGTTAATCAGGCTGTCGATGCCATGTAATAAGTTGTTTAAAGTTGTTTATTGGCTTTTCATAAAAATGTATCAATGATTATTTATCACCCCGTCCCCTCAGGGCTTCAGGAATATGCTGAACCAGCCATCCGAATCATTATTGGTAATTTTGGCCAAGAAATGACCAGCGAGGTCAAGTCAGCACCAGCTACAGCCCCTCACATTGATGCCACAAGCGCGCAACGAGATGCCATTGCTATGATGACAGCGCTCCGCGGTTATGGAGGCTTGACTTTTTCAACGGCATGCAAAATCCTCATCAGGGATTTTAGCTAAATCTATCCATAGTGGGCCAAACTGGCCAAGGTAGCCTGCCTGATCCCCATCTCCAGTGTGCCAGCAGAGAGAGGGTTCTCTCTGCAGAACAGGATAAAAACAGCGCAGCGAAGTCACCTCAGTGAGGACAAGGTCACAAGGCTTATGCGCCTTGCAAGTAGTGGAGAGACACTTGGCACATTCGATTTTAATTCGGCAGCTGCATGCTTCACTGCTGCGAAAACGCGTAAGAAGTAAAACTTTATGAGCCAGCAATAGGTTCTGGTTATTTAATTTGTTTTTTTTATTCTATTTTATTTTATCTGAGAAAAGGCCTATAGCAAAAGGGAATTCGCCTATTTGATTTTAAGTCAGCAGCAGCACGCCATAATTAAAATGTTATAAGCCAGATAGACCTAGTGGCCTACATGTAATTTTTTGTTAGTTTGCAAATTGTTTTTATTCTATTTTATTTGATCTGAGAAAAGGCCTATAGCAAAAGGTAATTTGCCTGTAAGCCAGATAGGCCTACATGTAATTTTTTGTTAGTTTGCAAATCGTTTTTATTCTATTTTAGAATAAAATAGTTGTGTTAGTGTTCGTGTTGCCCCAACTAACGTTTTTGCCTGCGTTTGCCTTTACGCAAAAGCCTAGTTTTCAATACAAATATTATAAATCGGTATAAGAATGGGGAATAGGGAAAAAGAAAAAAGGAACATGTATAATTTTTGTAACTGTAATGTCTAATTACATTTTTTCCTGCAATACAGAATTTTTCTTTTTTATCCACTTTTTCTCCCATTTTTATATTTTTCTCCCATCCAAATTTTTCATATCATCCAATTCAACCCTCCCCTGTCTTTGAACGTTGTTTCTTGCCTCCCACAAGCCGGCTGCAATGTGGACTAAATCATACATAGCACGAGTCCCCTCCGATACTCGAGGTAACAGCCATCGCATCTTTTCACCTGCGCGGCTCGATCTTTCGTCCCCCGTCGCTTCTTGATTCTACTGCGCAGGCGCACCAACCGACCTGTAGGAGTCGCTGTCCACAACGCCCGATCCCCACCCTTCAGTTTCCCTCCCCGTAATACGGCCAATGTGTATTACTGTGGACGACCAGCTACACTGAAAGCAATGTGGCATCCTGTTCGAGCCTAGTCTCCAGCATTCATTGCGAGCGCCTTGCCCACTGCGCCACGTAGCCGCCCCTGCAATACCGAAAATTATAAAAAAATATATATTATAAATCTACATGCCTTGATGATGTCATTCTTTAATTGTATATAGCCTGCCTATCAATTGTTTTTAAGCTCAATAAACTCTGACCCGGACGTCTTTGGATAGCCAGGGGAAATGTATTCTTCCGCGCGCAAACGGTTCCCTGGTCAACGTGCGGTGCATCCATTTCATATAGCGCTCTAGTAGTCTAGCCTCTATGTATATGCATTGATTGAACGATGAAGCGTCGAAAAATCACAAATATTTCTTCGGGTCAAACCACAAAGAGCATCCCCAAGTCTGCTGCTACCGTTGCGAGCCTCGCAGATGTCCACCTGTTCCAGTGGGGATCTATCAAAGTCGAACCAACCAGACGACCGCGCTGTTCTCGCAGGTACAAAACGGATAGGCACAACGAGAGACGGGGTGAGTGAGTATTGACATTTTTTAATCATATGCAACTGGTTGGTTGACCGCCGTGTCACATAGTAATGCATATTATTGATTGTAACTAAATGTAGGCTATAATGAAATCAACAAATGCGTTACGAGCATGTGGCTCGTCTTCTCTGCATGTGGTGACGAGCTAGCAAACGAGGCAATGTGATGATCAACTACAGTTTTCTGTGTGTGAACATTATGATATGTGTGTCTGATACAACGAGGTGAAGCGATGTCGACTCGAGATTCATTTGGGGGTGCGTGTGACAGATGCTGCAGCGTGAGCCTGCGGGGCGGGAGCTTGATGCTGGATTAGCGTATCGCACTCCAATTTGGGAGGCGAGAGATAGTAATTTAGGAATTCGTTAGCTCATAAAAATGTGATTATAACAGACTGCTGTTTAAAACTCTGACCGGAATTTCTCGAATTTGTCCGGGGGATAGAAATCTTGCAGGACACCCAGACCGGCACGAATATTTTCTAACGGAAACCCTGGATCCAACCATGATTTCACATCGATCGCAACGACCATGTGTAACGTACTCCAAAATGTATGCCATTGGTGGCGATCAAAGCATAACCCCCCCCCCTTTCATGCATTCATGATGAAACATAATACCTATTATATACATTTGATTTGGAAATAGTAGTGTGTCCAACGCTTTTAGTCAAATTCAAGTATTGCTCCATAGCGCAGTTTTTTGGAACTAGCCAGGATCACTCTGAAACTATACTTATATTCACCACGGTATAACATGCGAACATATACATGAAAAAATTTATTCTTTTTCACATATTGAACGATGGATAGTTGATGTCAAATGAGCCATAGTATTGTATCCATAGCTATAATATAGAATATAGATATAGCCCTGCAAATACCGCCATGCATCCATATCTCTTGAGCGGTGGCGCAGTAGGAACTAAGATGGGCTAGGCCCGTGGCGCTGATTGAGTTAAATATTACATTTGCATATATCACCAAGACACGAATCACGAACATGGATAATTACAGATTAATTTTCATTTTGTTGATACATTCAAAAATAAACTTTTTACAGAAGGGATTGTGGCTATGTCCTCTTATCAACCCATACATCAGGAAATACTGTCTACTGTCACAATATTTTTATATTTTTTGCCTAGTTTTGGTATACAATGTTATATAAATCCGGCTATGAATGATATATCAACAAACCCTTCTGTAATTAGAAGTTACAAGTTAGTTAGAAATGTGGAAAGTGTGGTGTGTGTAGGTACTAGGGACATTTATTTGTGTAAGTGCATAAAAACTTGTTTTTGAGAAAACAACCTCAAAGTTTTGTATTGTAAAATGCCAAATGAACAACTTACCTATCTATTTTAGTGATTGGCTGCTGATACAAAGGATGTTGTCAAGTTTGGTTGCGATAAGATTGTACGTCAGAATAGAGGTTTCCAACGATACCAAGGTTGCCATGGTGCACGCAGTAGCCACTTCAGAACAGTTGTGGGTTAAAGTAGTAACTTTTGGCGAATTTATGAAGAAATCAGGCAAAATTAAGTAAAATAAACAACTAAATGTGTGTTATTGATGTTTTATTGTAACTAGTTTCATAGGAGACATGTTTAGGAAGCTAAATATAACAAAATCTCAATACCTTTGAAAAAAAGGAAAAATGTGATTTCGGGGGTACTGTCTCGCCTTAACTCATTAATGGCCAGACCTGAGATATCTCGGGTTAACTCGCCATGTGTTGGCTGCCAGACCCGAGATATCTTGGGTTTTGATCCTTTGATCTTTTTCCTTTGATCCCCATTCTAAATCATCATCCGGATCATTCTAGCCGTCCCTTTCTCGTTTGTATATGTTTGAATTGCAATGCTGATCGACTATCACCAGGTGGCGGTATCATCCGTGTCTGAACTGCAATGGCTTGGGGTTGATACACAGCCTCACCTTTTTTCTTCCTTGATAGTGGCCCCTTCTCCTGCTGGAACAGAAATTCACATTGATTGCCTCGAAATTCCGTTGCCTAAGCGTATTTGACCATCGAAACGTGTATAGACATATACACTGGTAATCGCGATGGAGATGCAATCACTTGGAATTATTCTTCTTGGAATACCTTCTCGCTAAGGTAAGGTACATTCTATGTCTATTTTACCGAATCTGAAACGTGTTTTTCTAACGATCACAGTTCTGTCTTTCACCGTACGAAAAACATGCTTGGCAAACACAATCACAGTTTTGAGTTAAAACGACCCCCCGCTCCCCCCCTTGAAGGTACATATATACATGTCATATACCTTTGATTTGGGAGTATTTGGGGTTTCAGGGGATCAACCAGAACGGTTTGGGCTTATTGCACATAACACGTTTTATCTTGCAATCTATGAAAAAATACTGGATTTTCTTGGAAATGTGCGATGTTTAGCGTGTAATAAACTACAAACGACAGCGTGTAGAAACAAATGATTTTTCCCATGTTGCACTACAAGTAATGTCTGTCAAAATGAGCCACACCATGTCTCCACAGCTATAATACAGAACACACACACAGCTTTGCAAACATAGTGAAACGACAGCGGAAACGACTATCAAGCTGGCAATCTAGCTGTAAAGATAAGCGAGATGCACAGCAGTCAAAGAGTTAAGCCCGATCGGTACCGGGCCAAGATTTATTTAATGTTGCACAAATAGATCAATACAGTCCCTATTAAGTAATGTTTTTTTTTTTTATCCACTTTTTCTCCCATTTTTCCATATTTTCTCCCATCCCAATTTCGTATCATCCAATTCAACCCTCCCCTGTCACGAACGCTGTTTCTTGCCTCCCACAAGCCGGCTGCAATGTGGACTAAGTCATACATAGCACAAGTCCCCTCCGGTACTCGAGGTAACAGCAGTCGCATATTTTCACCTGCGCAGCTCGATCTCTCAGTGTCGAGGAGTAACGCGTGGGAGGCTCACGCTGCCCCCGACACTTCCTGATTCTACTGCGCAGGCGCACCAACCGACTTGTAGGAGTCGCTTGTTCACAACGTTCGATCCCCACCCTTCAGTTTTCCCTCCCCGTAATACGGCCAATGTGTATTACTGCGGACGACCAGCCAAACTGAAAAACAATGTGGAGAGCTGGATTCGAACACGCGAATCCTAGCGTCTCCACACTGGTGGCGAGTGCCTTGCCCACTACACCACCTAGCCGCCTCCTATTAAGTAATGTTATTCTTTTTCAAATGTAGCCAAGAGTAAAGACCCTAACCCTATCATTTTAGGATTTTAACCTGTTAAGCCCTAGCCATATTTTCAGAAAATGTGCCTAAAAGTACATACCCAAGTAAATGGAAGATTACTTCACATATACAAGGCTATTTGCATGTTCTTGGTATCTAGGGACATCTATGGACCTCGGGTAATGTATTCCAAGTGTCAGAAATATTGTGTCTGTTACTATGCTTGAGTAAATTGCAATGACATTTGTTTGATGGTGAATAACACCATGCTAACATTGACCATAAGTGAAAAACATAGATCAAGTGTACAAAAACTCTAAGCAAATAAACAAAGGGTAGATGATTTACATGGGTTTTTGTAGATACAGTACTGACTTTTGCCATCTGGACAATATGAAATATGAATATAGAACATAGAATATCAGGCCTATAAATGACCTTATTATGGCCAACTCATACATCTATGGATCGGCCCAAATCTCCTCTTTCTACTGGCAGAGTTAAATCTGGATTTAGTACCACCGGGCGTGCAGCAAAAACCGTGAATGAAATCTACTGTAAGTACAGTTACTTGTTTATAATGTAAATTTCTCCGCCACTTACGAGACCTTCTAAAAATCCCTCCTAGTTTACTGCTTGCATATCTGGGTGAAAGAGTGGTACCATGCCATAAGTCCGACTTTCCATTATTCCAACAGCTCAATAGTCCGAAAAATTTCCAAATTGACCGAAAGCCCATTGTTCTGACAGTCCGTTATCCCAAAAAACAAAACCCATTACTCAGAACCGTTGTTGCCCCAAATAGTTAGAAAGGAAGCCCATTAGTCCAACTACTTTTCTTAATTTAGTTCATCCGAAAATACACACGCTCCACTCTATCTTGCCAGACTATAACACTACAACAAAGAAGGAGGTGTGCCTGGTATGTGATTACCAGGCATGTTTGAGTAAGGTCATAAGCAAATAGGAAAATTGTTATATTATAGTCAAGCAAGCTGGGACGCTGTGTCAGCTAGGGGTTCAATATGTTCACAGTTCTAATGTGGCAATATCGCACAGATGAACTGAGTAAAACTTTGATGAGCCATTCATTAGATTGTTGATTGCATTTTGAATAATAATATGTTTCCTGCTTTGATTTTTAGTTGGAATATAACATAAACTTGAGAGATAAAGGATTTAATGTAGAATGTGTACTTTTCCTTTTATACTTAAGTTTATTCAATATCAATACAATATTTGTATAAAAAAAAAAGAAAATGCACTTATGTAAGTCGAATTTTGAAAGGATGACTTTCACCAGAACATTTGCTTTCTGGCTATTTCTACTTTTACTTAACGAACAGAACTGCTTCTACTTCTTCCATCGCAGCTCAAATTTCACTCACTCCTTTCACAGTACAACACACACACACACACACACACACACACACACACACACACACACACACACACACACACACACACACACACACACACACACACACACACACACACACACACACACACACACACACACACACACGCAGTAGTAGTAGAACGTAGTATCAACCCCACAAGTAGCACCACATGACCTAATTCAATCCCACCCCTCTTGTATCCAAGATCTCTTTCCCTCTCTCCCTTCCTCCCTCCATCACCCACTCAATCTCCTTCAAAAGTGTCTACGCAATATATTTTGAATACAATATATAGTACAATACAATGGTATTTCTAAATGTCTATTTTTTCCCCCAGTACTTCATCCATAGCCTACCAACCCTGAAGTTGATAAAAACAGTTGATTCTTGTTTTTTCCTGAGATAGATTCTAGTTTATTCCCAGTGTGAACAGAGGGGAGATTGTAAACATCACACCTACACGCCCCTCCGAAAACCTCGGGAGAAAACAATTCCATCTATCCCACCATGCATCTCTTCACCTTTCCCGCTTCTCTTTTGACGGCAGTCGGCGTTTGAAGCTTTATCAGCCACAGCGGCGTTTCATGTCCGCCAGATGAAGGCTTTTAAGTCAGAGCAAAAGGTAGCAACTGCATAATTACCAGGGCGCCAAGCTGAGATCGCAAATTATTACACACAGCAACAGATGTGTGACACACACACACACACACACATAAAAAGAGACACCCGCGAGCATGCCATCCATGCAAATATGCCAAGCATGCAAACATGTTATACATGCGGGTACACATGTATCAATTCACACATGTCCTACTATTTGCATATGGCTCATTCTCAATTTCATTCAGTGGGCTTTGTTGGCATGACACGTGGCATGTGTTGCTGTAGAGATGATCGTGATTTTATAATTTTTTACCATAATGATTATTTTTTTAATTATGACATTTTTAAGAGATCGAGACAAATCCACACTTCTATTCAGAGAGGTTCCACTGTATACTATCTCTGCCCAAAGAGGAAGTAAACACACCAGTGCTGCTTAAACTCATATTCATTGTTTCTTACCAAAACATTTGTTGAAAAAGGTTTAATTATTTCACTTCACTGTGTCTGTGCAGCCATGTTTATTCACTGCGTCCATGGAAACAATATAAAGATATGACAATTATAAAATTAAATGAAGGTATGACTATTGTGAAATAACAAAAAAGTATGACTATTATGAAATGACATAAAGGTAAAACTATTATGAAATGACATAAAGGTATAACTTGAGAAATGACGTACAGGTATGACTATTATGAAATTAATTACATAAAGGTTTTCTCAAGTTTCCATGAAGTTAGCAACATGCATTATAATAATGTAATAAGAATAATGCAGGACTTTAGAGAAGTCTTTATTTGGCATGCAAACGACACACACATGCGATGGGCGGCACACACACACAGGAACACACACACATGCAATTGTTTGTGTCGCCGATATGATTGAGTCTCTGCACTTGACCCATTAGTCAAGTATATGGGAATTTGAGTATCGTTAAAGCAACACTTGGCTACTTTGAGTAGTTGTCTAGTTCAATTGTCTCACTTTGCCTAGTAGCTTCCAGTGAGGGAGGGGCAGCACCCCACCAGAACAAATCAAAACGATGTTGCCTTTTTTAATATTTGTGTTATAGTAGTACCTAAAATGACCATGTTATTTCAGAAGTAGCTGAGGCTTGCTTTAACATTACAGCAATAATAAGAAACAAATTATTACAGGAATATTAATAATGTGACGCGGATATAGACTCCCCCTTCCACCTGATCGACATATACTATGTACCTGTAGTACTATTATTTATTATTTATATACATACAGAACTGCTCCACATGGATATATCATGCTTTAAGTAATGTAGTTTTAATGTAGTTGGTGTTTTTTTATAGTGGTCTTTTTATTGTAGTTTTAACATATTTTTTTATATATAGTGGTGAGTGTCTGTCTATGTATTGTGACTGTATGTTTGTCTTTCAACCACTGCACAAATGAAGTTCCGAAAGGAAAATAAAGTAATTTGAAGTTGAAGTTGAAGTTGATAGTCTATTGATAGCTAGTTTGACCTGTGCGGGCCAGGGTATGGGTTGGTATTGGCATCATTTGTTTTTCCACTGGGATAATGAGAAATTGCGGTCCTGTGCAAGGGAGTCCCTAGTTACCATAGCAACCACTCACTGCACGATTTATATTGCACAGTCAGCCACTAGGCAGAAATTGCAATTACTTTGCATCTTAAAAACTCACATCTATACCTCCGTCTGAAGATCATGGCCTGGGGGTAGCCTCAATGTAGCAGGTCCACATATATGATGAGCTTGCTTAGCTCAGCCAGTCTTTTGTTTCCATGTTCAGAATCTGCGGGATACATTTCTCCATGAACTTCACCACAGTACTGCCCTCTGCCTTTTCACATATTCCCAGGATCTGCAACCTCAATTTTCAAACCTGCAGGTGCTCTGTCAGCTCGCTCACTGGTTTAGTTAGGACAGTGATGTGTTTTTCTGTCTCAGATGTGGTGGTCTCCACTGCCATTACTTCCTTCTGCTTCTCCCATCATTGAGGGGGGGTAGTCAACTGCCAGTCGACTATCGGCAGATTTTGGCCAATCAAAGTCGAGTATACAAATCCGTAGTCTGGGACAGGCCTAGTCACCTACTGTATCACGTTAGTGATATTAGCCATCATTACCTCCATAGCTTTGTCAAGTTTAAGTATGTTGCATGGGCTGCCGCTGTCTTGGCAGGAGTGAGAGCTTTCAGCAGTAGTGCTCTTCTCGGCTGGCCTCGGGGGTACTCTGCCCCAAAGTTCTTCCAAGACATTCCCCGGAGTTAGTACTCTGTAATACCTTAACTCAATGGACGCCAACCACGTTTATATACGTGTTTGGCGGACGACCGTTGAACGCCAACCACGTTTATTAGATAGTTTTTCCTTTTTTTTCGATTTTAATATCCTATTCAATGTCAGGGACCCGTATGTTGCCGGTAGAAGGCATACTGCGACGCCGAGGGTGCAGTACCGGACAGATCCTCCCAGGCGGCGGTATCGAGCATCCTTTGAAACATTGTATCTTGGCTTGTGGTCGGTCGATCTAATGGGTCGGGTTCTTTTATTTTTTTTCTCAAGCTCAGCGTTTATAACAGTCGGATTGAGAAGAATCAAATACTCCTGATGCATGATGTGTAGTGGATTATGTTGGCAACACGATGGACATCAATACATGGAATGGCGATCAGATAATTGGAATATTCTTTTAGTACATCCTAGTCAAGGTTATGATATCAATCTTGCATTGATCCAACCATGTCTTCAATGCGATCTGACCGTGTGTGTGAAACGTTAGTCCACAATGTATGCCGTTGGTGGCAATCAAAGCATCAAAAAACGACCCTCCCCCCTTTCATGCATTCATGATGAAACATAATACCTATGATATAAATTGGATTTGAGAATAATAGCGGGTCCAGGCAAGAAATGGCAACGGTTTTAGTGTAATACACGCATAAGGCTATTGCTCAGCATTTCGGGAATTACCCCAGACCAATCTAAAACCATACTCATATTCACCACGGTATAAAACATGAATGTATGGATGAAATTCTTTTTCTTTTTCACATTATTGAACGATAGATACTCTATGTCAAATGGGCCATAGTATTGCATCCATAGCTATAATATATAATATAGTTATAGCTCTACAAACAAGGTGACTCAGTCCTATCTTTTAAAGCGTGGCAATGCTACTATAGGGCCATGGCTAATCCCTGACAGTCAATGAGTTAACTAGGTTTTTATAAATAATAAAATACAGTTGTGAAATAGTAGGATATATGCAGGAGCTCCAGCAAATTGCGCTGGAATTCCGCTTTAAACCTTGTAACATGCGTGTAACTGAGGGGTACAATTCCCTGACTGTATTGATAAGTATGGTATCATTAAACCACTACCGCTTTATGTACTTTAACTACTGGCCACACAGTACATGATATAGATATGATGAACACTTTCCCACCATGAAACCAAGTCCACACAAATGTATAAGTCGAATATTTAATATATAGCAAAGGGTATATACAACGTTCACTTAATGACATTTATGATTTGAATGCACTTGTAAGGCAAATGAGTATTCGTAGGCAAATCAACATTGAATGTCCAATCTCTGGTTACGCAGGAAGCAAGTATACAACCTGGTTCTTTAGGGAACTATAGCGATGGTACTTAATGATTATAGCTGGATATACTAAAGGGGGTCCTGCTGGTTGTAAGTCAGTAGAGGGGGGGGGGGGGGGTTGGGAGAGCCGCCGGCGATATCCCATCTGGCCAACGATTTCTTGGGAGAATTCAGAGTGCTGAACACGGTGCCCACAGAACTTTGGTCCACAGATGAATACAGTTGGGCCCTCTTGTAGACGGTAGCTGCCGGTCCACAACGAAGAGACGTGAGGCGACCTCACTCGGGGTAGAGCGCCGTCTCACCTGGACTCCTCTCGGGGGGTAGTTCCAACACTCACCAGTGTTGGCTGTTATCCATGGCATAAATCAAAGCACCCAAAGCAAGTAGATAATCCAAGCCGTGTAGGGCTCGCCGTCGTCCGGGTAAGGTAATCCAATGTGCAGGTCCACTCGTCCTAGCCCAGAACTCCTCGGATGAAAGCACCACACGTGGTCTGCCCAGCCTGGTTAAGACTCTAGATAACGCGAGGAAAACGATGGGGGTACTACTCACTGTATAACTCTAACCGAACGATGCACCATACATAATAGACTATTATTAACTTAATAGAAATACGTCCCACTCGACGGTATAGTGCCAAACTATGACAATTCAACTATTAATCCACACGATGTCTCAATGCCATTCTGAGGCCAAGTTGACCATACTGCACCACACGTGTATCGTGGGTGAGGCTTAACGTCTTGCCACTAGGTTGGAGGGTAAAGAACTAAGGGCTAAGGGACTAAAAGGAAAAGTTCTACTTTACTTGCGCCATATATATATGCGCTGTGAACAAATAGTACCATTCGTATTTCGCCAGACGTATTCCTACGCGGAACCGGGCTAGTAACGACATGTTCGTCGGCACGATTGAACTTGAACCAATGGGCTTGGCTGCTGGCGCCAAGTTCTTGTCCAATGAGAGAATGAAACTATTATGGGCTGTTAGTAGACTAAAGGGATATTCAGTGTATATGTACAAGGAATATACAAGGGATATCAAACGATATACAAATACTATTAAATATATATCCATAAATAAATATATATATTCGGTTTAATCTGATCCTTCACAACAGCCGCCCCCTAATTAGTCCCACCTAATTAGCTAAGCAGAGACAGATTAACCGCACTGTCTACCACTCAAGGTCCGCTGTAAGGGTCAGTCAACTCACAAAGTCGTGGGGTCATGGTTGTCATCGATAGTGTCTGGGAGTCTGGGCAGTTCTATTAGCCTCGCCACGGGTCGTGTGTAAGTTCGCCCTTGGACGAGCACCTCAGCTGCTCGGACCTTGCCATCGGCACCGGTGATCACTTTGCTTACGCGGCCAGCCGGCCACATAGCTCTGGGTAGTGACTGGTCGATAATCATGACGACTGTTCCTTCTGTCAAATTGTCTCTCTCTTTTACCCACTTCTGGCGGGTCTGTAGAGACGGTAGGTAGTGGAGTAGAAAAGCTGTTCCAAAACTTGTCAGCTAGTACTTGACTGTACCTCCACATTCTTCGGCCGTTCGCTTCTTCAGGCCTGTACATTGTCTGGGGTAGCGCGGGGTCCAGCCGCACCATCAAGAGTGTGTTGGGGGTGACTGGGTCGACATCTGCTATATCACTGGAGACGTAGCCGAGGGGCTTGGAGTTCAATACTCCCTCGATCTCCGTGAGGACTGTCATTAGGACTTCTTCCGCTACAGTCTGGGCCCCAAGCACGGCGTACAGGGCTGTCTTTATAGAACGTACTTCTCGTTCCCAGGTTCCACCGAAGTGGGGTGCGTTCGGGGGATTAAACTGGAAGTCAATCTGGGATGGAGCGAGGTGGGTCTTAAGTTCTGGGCCCATAGCTTGGAAGCTCTCTCTCAGCTCTCTTTCTCCGCCTTTGAAGTTTGTCCCGTGATCAGACAACAACGTAGACGGTTTTCCTTTCCGTGATGTGAATCTTCGGAAGGCCATAAGGAATGAGTCTGTGCTCATGGTTGGAAGGAGTTCGATATGTATCGCTCTGGTGGTCATGCATTTGAATACAATACCCCACCGCTTCTCGGTTCCTCTTCCTTTCTTTATATACAACGGGCCAAAACAGTCCATGCCTGTGGAGTGGAATGGCTTGTCGCCGAGTCGGAGGCGACAGGGAGGTAGGTCAGCCATCCTACCTTTCGGCAGTCTAGACAGGTTCGCTGGAAGCGTCGCACTGCTTCTCTTCCTTGAAGTATCCAATAGCGACGTCTGATCTCCGCGAAGACTCTCTCTGCTCCTGTGTGGTGTACATCCTCGTCGTATTTCTTTATGATCAGCTCTGTGACCTTGTGTCGGCTGTTCAAGACTATCGGGTACTTAACGCCATCCGGTAGATTGGGGGCCCTCCGCAGACGACCACCCACTCTGATGAGATTATGGGAGTCGCTCTCGGGTGCCAGGTGGAGCAATCTGCTGTCTGATGGGACGGGCTTTCCTCC
Source organism: Notolepis coatsorum (assembly GCF_963971535.1). Taxonomy (NCBI): domain Eukaryota; kingdom Metazoa; phylum Chordata; class Actinopteri; order Aulopiformes; family Paralepididae; genus Notolepis; species Notolepis coatsorum. The sequence goes on from NC_140166.1 coordinate 103,653,186, forward strand.
CTGTAGACAGTCTAGCTCGTCGGGGAACGAGTCTCTCTGGGCTCGTTGTAGTAGAAGAAGTTCTGCTTCTTCGTAGTCAGCTGCTGAAATGTCGGCAGTGGGCTGAATCTCTGGGTGGTGCCACAGAAATGTCTTTAGTTGCGCACTCTGTAGGGTGAGGCAATCATCTATGTTGGGGTCTGTGGAGGCGACTGTGCTCAGTCCACAGAACATAGGTTTCTTGTTCTCAGCCTCCTCTTTACTCGCCTCCCGTGGGGTGGGCGTAGGCCACTCTCCTTCCGGGAGCTTGAGGAACTCTGGTCCGTCACTGTAGATGTTGTGACGGGTGAGGTCATCTAGGGACATTCCCCGGGTGATGACGTCAGCTGGGTTGTGTTTGGTGTCCACATACCGTCAGCTCGCTGCTTCTGTTAACTCTTGAATCTCTGTGACTCTGACTCCCACGAAGACCTTGTATCTGCATGAATCAGACTTGATCCATGTGAGTACCCGCTGGTCCAGGTGCTATTCCTCGGGGCTGGTCGTGCGTCATGCTCACCCGTGAATAGAGTCGGGGGTCTGTAGCGCAGCGCCGCGGGGGTATAGCCTGGGCTGTACTGGACCTCCTGGTCCGGTGGAGTACTGTGCTGTCGTCGGGCTTGGTTATCCTCCTCTCCCTTTTCTTCTTCTATCAGGTCCTCTAGATCCTGTAGTCGTTTATTTAGCTTCTCCGCAGTGTATGCCGCTCCTTCCTTGTAGCTGGGTCTCGCTTGGACCGGTCGGGGAAGGGGGTCTGCGGGGGGTATAGGCTTGGTCTGTTGGTCAAGTTCAGGGTCGCTTGCTCGGTTAGGGGATGCTGCCCTTGACTGTTGTCTCGACGAGTTCCTTGAACCCCTGGCGGAGGGAGAGGGTGTTGCCTTGGTGATCAGCTGCTCCATTAGCTGCGCTTGTAACTTGTCGCGCTCGGCTTGTAGTCTGTCGCGCTCGCCCTGTAGTCTGTCGCGCTCGGTTTCGCGCTGGATGAGAGCGAGGTCGCGCTCTGTTTCTCTTTGGGCACCGGCAGCGGCACGCTGGGTGTCTGCTCGGTCTCTTGCCATATTCTCTTCCGTCTGAAGGCATCTCATCTCCAGGCGTATGCGCTCTTCTTCGCTCCGTTGCTGTGTCTGGAGTCGATCGCGTTCACCCTGAAGTCGATCGCGTTCACCCTGGAGTCGATCGCGTTCGGTAGAGGCTGTCAGGCTGACGAGGAACGCCTGTGATAGCATCCTCTCCGCTTCGCTGGGGGAAGACGGTTGTAGAGGTGAGCCGCTCCTGGCTGTACTCGTTGGGGAGTCCTGGAGCTCTATCTCCTCGGCGCTCTCCTCATCTTGTTCCGTGCAGAGTTCTCTCTCTGTAGGGTTGTCTTCCTCCCGGGGCTGGTCGGGGACTACTTCTTCGGTATTGGCGGGGGGTAAAGGCATGTCAGCTCCCTCCTGGTCCCCACCGTGAGCTTGGTCAGTTACATTAGAACCCACTAGGGCCTCTGTGGTCGGGGTAACCTGGTCGTTAAGGTCAGACATAATTTTACTTTCTACTTTTACCACGTTTACCGTTTGTCGAAGGCTAGGTAGTTGACTGACAGCGTAATCCTCTAAGTACTGAGGTGTCTGTCGTCTGCGCCGCGGGCGTTCTACGTTAGGAGGACCGTTTCGTGGAGTGTTCATCATAGGCCATTTCAATATTAATAACACTATATTAATATTACACTAGTTACCCTCCGGCTCGAAGGACCAATTGTAACTGAGGGGTACAATTCCCTGACTGTATTGATAAGTATGGTATCATTAAACCACTACCGCTTTATGTACTTTAACTACTGGCCACACAGTACATGATATAGATATGATGAACACTTTCCCACCATGAAACCAAGTCCACACAAATGTATAAGTCGAATATTTAATATATAGCAAAGGGTATATACAACGTTCACTTAATGACATTTATGATTTGAATGCACTTGTAAGGCAAATGAGTATTCGTAGGCAAATCAACATTGAATGTCCAATCTCTGGTTACGCAGGAAGCAAGTATACAACCTGGTTCTTTAGGGAACTATAGCGATGGTACTTAATGATTATAGCTGGATATACTAAAGGGGGTCCTGCTGGTTGTAAGTCAGTAGAGGGGGGGGGGGGGTTGGGAGAGCCGCCGGCGATATCCCATCTGGCCAACGATTTCTTGGGAGAATTCAGAGTGCTGAACACGGTGCCCACAGAACCTTGGTCCACAGATGAATACAGTTGGGCCCTCTTGTAGACGGTAGCTGCCGGTCCACAACAAAGAGACGTGAGGCGACCTCACTCGGGGTAGAGCGCCGTCTCACCTGGACTCCTCTCGGGGGGTAGTTCCAACACTCACCAGTGTTGGCTGTTATCCATGGCATAAATCAAAGCACCCAAAGCAAGTAGATAATCCAAGCCGTGTAGGGCTCGCCGTCGTCCGGGTAAGGTAATCCAATGTGCAGGTCCACTCGTCCTAGCCCAGAACTCCTCGGATGAAAGCACCACACGTGGTCTGCCCAGCCTGGTTAAGACTCTAGATAACGCGAGGAAAACGATGGGGGTACTACTCACTGTATAACTCTAACCGAACGATGCACCATACATAATAGACTATTATTAACTTAATAGAAATACGTCCCACTCGACGGTATAGTGCCAAACTATGACAATTCAACTATTAATCCACACGATGTCTCAATGCCATTCTGAGGCCAAGTTGACCATACTGCACCACACGTGTATCGTGGGTGAGGCTTAACGTCTTGCCACTAGGTTGGATGGTAAAGAACTAAGGGCTAAGGGACTAAAAGGAAAAGTTCTACTTTACTTGCGCCATATATATATGCGCTGTGAACAAATAGTACCATTCGTATTTCGCCAGACGTATTCCTACGCGGAACCGGGCTAGTAACGACATGTTCGTCGGCACGATTGAACTTGAACCAAGGGGCTTGGCTGCTGGCGCCAAGTTCTTGTCCAATGAGAGAATGAAACTATTATGGGCTGTTAGTAGACTAAAGGGATATTCAGTGTATATGTACAAGGAATATACAAGGGATATCAAACGATATACAAATACTATTAAATATATATCCATAAATAAATATATATATTCGGTTTAATCTGATCCTTCACAACAATGCGATTACATGCGGATTTTCAGAGGTATATCGAGAATTTCGAGAGTGAAAGTACTGAGCCCCTCCCCTACGACTCAATGTAGTTCTTTAGAGAGCAATGGAGATTCTACAGCCGGACAAGTTAACAATAATTAACCCATTTACAAGTCGTATTACATTTAGAAAATAAGGAAAACAAATAGAGAACATTTCAAAGCACTAGAAATTGCGAATATCAATTTTTTTACCTAATTCTGAATCGCGCAACATTTTCGGCATTAACACATCCTGCGCCAAAAACGTTGTACAACGTGATTCAAGTTCATGCTAATTCTGCCATTCCACGGCGTACAACGTTAATTTGATCATATTTCATTTTTTCACCATGGTATTCATATTTCCCTCACGGAGCCTGGTCTGATACTGTGTGAGCCGGCACAACTCTGCAACGCTTCAATACTGCCCCCTGGTGGATGATCGGCGAGTTGCCAAACCGGAAATGGCCGGTTGGATCTCGGTGCGTCTCCGAAATGCGTCCGGCCACTCGCTTATTGTTGCGGGACTGTATACACACGTCCCTGTGTAGCAATCGCTGCTATAGCGCAATAATCAATACGATTTGACCGTGTATTATGATTATACAAACCGGAAATGGATTTAGGCGATCGCCGTCAAATAAGTGGGATGTTTTTGCTCCAGTCTCATCGCCCAACGGTAAGAGGACGCTGACGTTACTTTCATCCTGTTTGTTTATTATTATCCATGCAAACTGCTCCGATCAATATATCACCCATACTACATAAAGCATTTACCAACGATCACGGAATTATAAACGACCCCCCCCCCCCCCGTTCACCCGCGCATGATCAGTCATAACGTTTAGGATCATGTACAGTTGAAATTTTGTATATAGCGTGTAACGCCAACAAACGGCATTTGATAATCTATATATGCGTTTATGCCTATATCTCACGTTCTAGGAATTACTGCAGAAAACGATAAAAACATATTTATATTCTAGACGGTATTTTCGCATGAACCTGTGAATGAAAAAGTAAAATGTTCCTACATCCTGAACGATAGATAATCGATGTCGAATGGGCCATAGTAATGTCAATTTAGCAATACAATTTAAAAAGTTATAGCCCTGCAAAGAAGGTAAACATCTCCATAGGCTTAGACTGGTGGCAGTGATCAAACATTGATGGATATAAGCGTGGCAGGGAATGTGTTAATGAAAAATCCTCTCTGCCGAAATGTGGCAGTTTTCACACCTTTTTGTCTCTTTTGTTCTCCTGCCCACGGGAGCTCCGACCTCAGAGGGTCCTTGCTTGCATCACCAGAAGTCCAGATTTAGCTATAAGTGTGGTATATGATCATTTTCATTAATACAACCATTCAATAGTGTCAGCATTTTTAAAGACAAAAATGTGTTAATCAACATAGGAAACAGGATGGGGGCTTGGCAATCCCCAATTTTAAGTTATACTTCTGGTCCTTCTCGCTGAGGCCCCTGATAAACTGGCCTGACCCTGAAATTGCTGTGTCTTGGCGCTCCTTAGAAGCAGCAGCGGTCTCACCACAAAGACTACAGGAAGTAGTATACACCACTATCCCTATATACAAAATGCCAGTTACGATATGGACCAATCATATCTCACGTTTAAACGTGGCGTAATGTAGAGAGGTCCTGTGCGGTTAAATGCCTGTGGCACCTCGACTCTCCAATTTTTCATAACCAGCAACTACTTGTTGGGTACAAACCTGGTAATATTCCCCAATGGGAGAGGAGGGGAGTTCATAATATGAACTCCCCTCCTCTCCCATTGGGGAATATTATATGGAAGATATATGATAAAAACGGTCTTCAAGCGTTTCAGGACCTAAAAGAGTTTTATGGTATACCTGGCTAATCATTCTTCCTTTACCTACAACTAAGGTCGGCACTCAGGGCCCACGGTTTACCATGGGCTCAGACGTTGCACCCACACCCTTTTGTCTGGCTTATTGGTGACAGGACAACCACAAGAGGGTTTGTCTCAGATTTGTATACACGTTTAATCAAATCCACATAAAAATGTACATTAGATACAGTCTGGCAAGGGGACATCTCAGGGTTAGACCCTGAGTTTGACTGGGACGACGTTTGGACAAATGTTATATTAGCCTCCCGCAACCCTAATCACCAACAAATTAATAAAAATTATATTCATAGGACGTATCTCACACCTAGGAAGCTGTTTGCTATGGGACTGGTGGCCGACTCCCGGTGCACTTTATGCTCTCTAAGAGCCACCGGCACGTATATGCATATGTTCTGGGATTGGCCACCTGTAGCCCATTTTTGGAAATCTATAGCAACTAAACTCTAAAACATCTGTAATATATCAATTCCACTCACGGCAGCAACATTACTTCTAAACGATATATCTTTACTACCAACATCCATACAACAGAAAATAATTATTATGGCAGGCGTTACAGCAGCCAAAAAGCTGATTGCTATGAGATGGAAAGAACCTGAGAAACTCCAAATAATGGTCCCTGACATTGCTGGATGTTATTTATTTGGAGATCTCAACTGCTTGTGTGGAACAAGCAGGATGTTTTTATTATATTTTACTTGGTATTTCGCCTGAGTATTTAAACCCCGCCCCCACGGCTCAGAAAACACACCAGCCCATTTCCAATGGAGTGCAGTAGCTCTGCAAGGCAGTTGAGGGCGGTGTTGACCATCTGCCAGCTCAGACATTGTCTGAAGGGTCTGCAGAGGCTGCAGCCATTAATTATAAATAGATATAGCGAATAAACTAAATAACGTGGTGATATTTGCATGGCGGGCAATAACGAGTTAACGTTTAAAGTTTTGATCTATAAGTATTTATTATTTATTATTGTCTTGTCATTATTATTATTATTATTATTATTATTATTATTATTATTATTATTATTATTATTATTATTATTATTATTATTATTATTATTATTATTATTATTATTATTATTATTGTTGTTGTTGTTGTTGTTGTTGTTGTTGTTGTTGTTGTTGTTGTTATTATTGATGTTGATGTTGTGTTGTTGTTGAAATAGAAAATAAAAAAGATTTGATACAAATATATATATTTTTATTTTATTTTTAAGAACATAGATACTGCCAGTTTTGAAGTTTGCTATGAGATGGAAAGAACCTGAGAAACTCAAAATTATTAACTGGTCCCTGACATTCCTGGATGTTATTTATTTGGAGATCTCAACTGCTTGTGTGGGACAAGCAGGATGTTTTTATTATATTTTACTTGGTATTTTGTATTATTAGAAACCTCTTAACCTGCACATGTGGGCCCTTTTTAGGACGATTTGCCCACCGGCACTTTGGCGACCACGAGTGGCTTGGGTGTGCATTTTTTAAGAACATAGATAGAAATTGAAAATAAAAAAGATTTGATAAAGAAAAGAATATATATTTTATTTTTAAGAACATAGATACTGCCAGTTTTGAAGTTTGGAATACAACTGTGTAAATAAAACATCTAGGACACCTATATTTGTAGGTTTCAGCTAAACGAGATAGTGTCTTGAGAAGGTCGCTGATTGTAAAGCCCAAGGGTCTCGACCAGCTCGGGTATAATCTGTATTGAATCTGAGTATTTTCAGTATTTGGGGGGAATTTATTTGGTACAAGAGTAATTGAATATAAGGAACTGGGCTTAGGCCCAATGGTTTTATAGCCGACATAAGCCTAATGTTACACCCACTACAGCTGAAATAAAGAAAACATGTTGTTATTTGTCAATTTACAGAGATATATCTATACAGCTCATTTGAAATGATCTAATAATAATAATAATAATAATAATAATAATAATAATAATAATAATAATAATAATAATAATAATAATAATAATAATAATAATAATAATAATAATAATAATAATAATAATAATAATAATAATTATTATTATTATTATTATTATTATTATTATTATTATTATTAATTAATTAATAATAATAATAATAATAATAATAATAATAATAATAATAATAATAATAATAATAATAATAATAATAATAATAATAATAATAATAATAATAATAATAATAATAATAATAATAAACTTTATTTGTATAGCACCTTTCATACAAGAATTGCAGCTCAAAGTGCTTCACAGCAGAAAAAAGACAGGCACAAAATGAGCACATAAAGTGCAGACATAAAATCACAGTTTTTCACATTAGGATCTAACATCCCAATAGGCCACCTTGTTTATGGTTTGATTCTATGGCAATAATAAAAAGAGTAAAATAGAATAGACAGAGTAAAATAGTGCAATAGTGCAGTGCAATAACATAGTAGAATAGAATAGACAGAGTACAATTATGCAATACAATGGGATGCGATTTCCTCCTCAAATGCAAAAATAGGCTTTATGACAGTAGAGGGAGAATGATAGAAAAGGCATTTCAACTGTCTTATTTCCACATTGCAAAGTCTAATCTGGGATAGCCCAAATGCCCATTATCACATTGAAATAAACTTGATGTTCTAATATCAGGCTATTATATTATTGATTATAATATGAATTTCCCCAAGGGGATCAATAAAGGAATATCTTACTCGTATCTTATTATCTGTATTGTTTACATCAGGCTGCAACACAGGCTGTTTTATCTGCTTCATGTAGGCCAGTGCCTTCACCTGCACAGATGGAGTCATCAACGTTTTAAGGATTCATAGGACCACAACAGAAAGGTCATGATGATCGCTGTCACCCATCGTATGCAATCTATATTTGGTTATATCCCATGCAGATATGTTTCAGAATGTAATACTGCCAGGGTGGCATCATGTATGTATGTATCCAACGCAATACATCTGATTTAGTATTTTTGATTGATTGATTGATTGATTGATTGATTGAAAACTTCATTAACAGATTGCAGAATTGGTACAGTACAGTACAGCTCAATACATACAATTGTTAAGGGGATGCAGACCAGAGAAAGACCTTCGTCTTGTTTACATCAGGGTCCCCCATTTTCAATTCATTATAATTAATGGAGCCTGTCAGATAAATACCCCATAATGTAATGTAATATGCTTCACACTAATGTTAATGTTTTGTGCTATTGGTCATGTTCATTAAAATGACAACATGGAGGCTGTGCCCATTCTATTTGAGCCCATGATCCACATGTTTTGGATGTATTTATCCACAACTTTTTGGGGGTTGACTACCACAGTAGTGGTGGGCCTGATCTCTGCAAACGACGAGAGGGCCTACCTGGAAGAGGTGAAGGTCCTGGCGGGATGGTGTCAAGAGAACAGCCTCTCCCTGAACGTCAGCAAAACAAAGGAGATGATTGTGGACTTTAGGAGGTCGGGGGTCAGGGACTACAGCCCCCTCAGCATCGACGGGGCACCGGTTGAGAGAGTGAACAGTTTTAAGTACCTCGGAGTCCACATATCCGAGGACTTGACATGGACCACACACATTGACAGTGTTGTGACATTGACAGTGTTGTGAAGAAGGCACGGCAACGCCTCTACTTCCTCAGGCGCCTAAGGAAGTTCCAAGTCAGTCAGAAGATCCTTAAGAACTTCTACTCATGTACAATAGAGAGCATCCTGACTGGCAATATCACCTCCTGGTTTGGGAATAGCACCGCACAAGACCGTAGCAGACTACAGAGAGTGGCCCGTTCAGCCGAGCGCACAATTGGAGGGGGGCTTCCCACTCTCCAGAACATTTACAACAAGCGGTGCATGGGTAAGGCTAAGAGAATTATCAAAGACTCCAGCCACCCAAACAACTGCCTCTTTGAACTGCTGCGGTCAGGCAAGCGATACCGGAGTCTCATGGCAAGCAGAGAAAGACTCAGAAGAAGCTTCTATCCCCAGGCCATCAGGTTGCTCAACGAACAATAACACTATGCAACAACCATCAAATGCACTCACAGCACACACATCCACACGCACACACTCACTTTAAACAAACAACTCACTGCAGCACCCACTCTGCACACTTTAGAACACCTAAACACACTTTATATTTATTGGCAAAGAATTTGCACTACAACCCATACCTCAGTACACCTTACTGTAAATTGTACCTAAATTGTACCTCATCCCATTTCTGCTTTGCACTATATAGTAGATTGTATATTAGTATATTGTATACGCAGTGGTTCTCAAACTGTGGTACGCGTACCACTAGTGGTACTTGGTGGTACTGCTGGTGGTACTTGAAAACGTTTCCAAAAAAGCAAAAAAAAAAAAAAAATTTTTTTTTTTTTTTTTTTTTAGGCCACTGAACTTAGAAGCAGGCCAGGCCAGTGTTTCTGGTTGCGGCGGCGCGATAGTTATATAACCTAAGTGGGGAACAACCAGGAGGAGAGTAATGCAGTCTAAACAGTCATAAATCTTTAATTCAACTTCAGCCCTGATCATAACCATTTATTTTTAGATTTTTTGTAATGTCAGATAAAAAATGAAGTACTCCCACTTTTCTGAAAAGAGTTGGTGTTAAATCATTACAAAAAATCCATCAAAATCTGTGTTGCTGCTAATCATTGACACATGCCTAGCCTGTAATAATCCCCCCCAGACAAATGTACTTTGCATTTGATATATTGAAAATATTTATCTTTTTTGTGTTTTTTTTAACAATAATTTGTGATGCCATCACACAAACTGGCATTTAAAGGGTAAACATTCAAAAATGTATTGAATATGTGTTTTCTTTTCTTTTTTACAATAATTTGTGATGCCCATCACAAACACTGGCATTTAAAGGGTAAACATTCAAAAATGCCTGCACCATAATGCAGGAAATTAAGTTTTTGTAACAAAATAATTGTGTGTGTGTGTGTGTGTGTGTGTGTGTGTGTGTGTGTGTGTGTGTGTGTGCGTGTGTGTGTGTGTGTGTGTGTGTGTGTGTGTGTGTGTGTGTGTGTGTGTGTGTGTGTGTGTGTGTGTGTGTGTGAGAGAATGACGGACAATTGCTTGCTGTGTGAGAGAGAGAGAGAGAGAGAGAGAGAGAGAGAGAGAGATAGAGAGAGAATTAAGTACATTTGCTGAAATACAGTTGTTCTTAATTTTCTCACTTGCTATGTGAGAATGTTAGTTATTATGTTCTCAATGCCCCTTGCATTGTATGAGTTGTGTGGAAGCGTTTGCTAGTTCTAGTGCTATCCCTTTGTACATTGTGGCTGTGTCTGACAAAAGTTAACAATAAATAATGGTATTAGGAATACATTTGCCTCCTGCGTGAACTGTGCATAGCTGAATAGACTGTATTTTAACGCCGGTCATATGGTGGTACTTGGAGAGCCAGCTACGTTCTCAGGTGGTACTTGGTGTAAAAAGTTTGAGAACCACTGTTGTATAGTATATTGTATGGTAACTCAGTTACTTCTACTCTGCATTGAACATCGTACATATGTACATACTGAACACTTGTGTCTACGTACGTGACTTCTATTTTTTACTTGCTATACTTATTTTATTTTATACTTATCTTTTTTGTCTAGCACAGTCTCTGGAGCGTAACAGAAAGAAGCATTTTGTATAAAAGTATTCTGTACGTCTGTATGACAACTAATAAAGAAACTTAAACTTGAACTTGAAACTTTCAAAATAAATTATACAGAAAAAGAAAAGTGATTTGAGTGATTATATCACTGACCTGTTTATATGTGAATGTGTCCCAGGTGGACAGGAGATTTTCTGTATTTTTGTTTCTTGGATTGGCTGCTGTATTTTTGTGTATGATTGGCTGCTGTGTTTTTGTGTGGGATTGGCTGTTGTGTTTTTGTGTGGGATTGGCTGATGTGTTTTTGTGCCGCTCCTCTCTTGCTGCTGTCTCTTTGAGAATTTGTTTTTATTCAACTTCAATATTTTTACCAAATATACATAAACAAAGACAACGACACACATTAGCCCATCCCCCATATACATATATCCACAAAAGAAAAGGGAAAAGATGCTCAGGAGGAAAAGAGAAATAAGAAGAAGGGCTGCTCAGGGAGTCGCCCGAGATTGCTCAGGTAGGTTAGAGGGGGGTGCCATCTGGCAGTGATTCTCTCTGGGGACCCCCTGAGTGTAAACTTGATTTTCTCCAACTTAGTAAAGAACATCATGTCCTCCAACCAGGAATATGGTGATGGAGGGGTCATATGATTCCAGGCAAAGGGAATCCTCCTCCCTGCTAATAGAGAGGAAAATGCAATAACATCCAACGTCTGGAATGGTCTCAAATGACTCCAAAATGGCGATCAGAGGACATGGTTGCAGACTGTTTCCAGGATGTTGCAGTTTGGGGCAGAAATAAAACATATGGCTGAGGATGGTAGGGCGTGGCTACAGCGATCACATCTGTTGTTTAGATTGTTTGGAAGAGGTAGACACTTTTGGAAAGAATGGTAATTTGTACTGTATTCATTCTGCTAGTTAGAGGCAGTGGTAAATTTTTCCATTTCTGAAAATCGGATTTTCAGGGGGAACAAAAAAGGGGGAGCTGAAAAAGGGCAGCATGAGTTTGAATAATATTCACCCTGAGATATTTAAACCCTGATTGAGATAAGTGAAAAGGTAAGTTGGATTGCTATAGATTTACATTTAGATGCACATCTACACACATACATTTAGATACCACATACCAAGTATTATTAGGGAAACATTTGCTTTTTTGATAAACTGGACTGTAGTCCTCCCTCATCTGACCTGTTTTCAGTTTATTCTCCCTACAATATATATTTTGTCTTGACTATATAACAGCACACTATCACCTTGTCCATGATAGGGAGGACAATAAACCATTCTGTTCAATAATCGAGCCACGCAACTATCCAACCATTCATGAAATTAAATCACACACTTTAAAATCCTCCTTCCTTGGTAAATTAAATCAAATCAAATGTATTTGTAAAGCCTGCAATCACAAGTGTCCCCATTGGCTGGACAAGTCTTCTTTAAACAAGTCAAAAAGAAACATAACAATAAATCAAGAACAAATATAAATCATCATGAAATCCATAACAACACTCCCATACCCCAGTGAAGGTCAGGAAAAACTCACAAAAAACCTAACAATAGGACAAAAGCACCACAATGTGCAATGTGGAGGAGAGAAACATTAGAAGGGCCGTTCAAGGGGGCGATCCTCCTTCTTGGATGTCGGTGATAGTAGTGTTGCTATGGATGATCGATGGGTGGAGAATAAAACAGGCGAAATAGTTTGTATGTATGTCGTGTAATAAAACACAAATATGTACATGCAATAGCAACTGGGGTACATAAGAACATTTCTGAAAGAATAGAGCTAAGAACAACAACAAAAGAGAAAGCATAGGGAAACAAGCTCTAGTATGAAAATGGGATAAAGGCTAAATGGCAACGCTCTGAGCTCAAAATATCAGAGTCACATGGTAATATGCACAAACCTTAATGGTTTGTAAGAGTGGCATTGTATCAGGACACATAACAGAAGTAGGCCTATAGTAATCCTAAATCCTATTGGTCATTGTAAATAATGACTGAATGAATAATGTAATCCACTAAATCACACATTTCCAAATATTGTGTCTTGATATCAGGCATCAGAGGAGGCAAAGATTATAGAATAAGAAATAAGAATATAATAAGAAAAACGACCTGTCTTTTCTCATAGAATCACAGACTCAACACTTGTGACAACTAACTGTGTTACTTTGCCAAGAACTTTGAGTTGAACTTTGAATGGTCCTAGAGAGACCTACCTGGTGCTCAGCTGTTCTACCTGACTCTCTGAGACCACTCTCAAAGAAGGGACTTGTTCCACCTTGCTCGGACCATAAACAGACGACCACGACCTCCCGAGGTTACAGCGACTGCCTCTTCTCCACTGCACGCCCCACCGGGCCTCGCTGGAGCCCAGAGCAGGATCAAGAAGTTTGTTGAACCAAGCTTTACGTATATTTGAACTGTGTCATTGCTGGAGTGACTATAACTAAAGACCAGAGACCCCTCTTCTCCTCACCGCTTCCCCCATATCCTGCCCTGGGTGTCCTGATCTGATCATTAATGTTGCATATTTGCTAATTGATGCATATTACAGTAGTAATATCCAGTGGTGGAAGAAGTACACAGTTATTTTACTTATTTAAAAGTCCTCCATTCAAATTCTACTTAAGTAAAAGTATGCATTCGGCAGCAGTGGCGGAGCCCAATAGCAGAACACAGGAGGAGAGACAATGGAGCGTTTTAGTTGGTTTAATTGTAGGCACCAAGGAGACAGGTTTGACAGTACAGGAATGTACAAATAGACACAAGCAGGTGCACTCCTCGTGCAGCACCGGAGCGTCCAGGCGGGTGGTGTCTCGGGAGGGGTGGTCCTGGGCACAGGGAGAACAAATATTAGGACAAGGCAGGCAACAAGGATAGAGTAGCAAGGCTAGTGTGCGTCGTCGTACCTAGGTTGTTAGTTTAACACTGCGACGAGGGAGAGCAGGATCCGTGATGAGGGAATCCCTCACAGCCGCGCTGATTGATGTCCCTCTGGCAGCGTGGGAATGCTGGAGTCGTGGTGCTGCCCATATAAGGGTGTGGAAGGATGAGGGGTGAGGAAGGCTCTCGCCGTGATTATGACAGCATTCTACATGACGTTTGTGTATTCCAGTGCTATTCCAAGAGCATTCAATTTTCGATCCATTGAAATCTAAATGGTATGTTAATGGTATGTGGTCCAGTTATGCTGCTCTGATTAAATGTTATGTTAAAGTGGTATGTGGTCCAGTTATGCTGCTCTGATAAAATGTTATGTTAAAGTGGTATGTGGTCCAGTTATGCTGCTCTGATCAAATGTTATGTTAAAGTGGTATGTGCAGGGCTTGACAACCTGTTCCACCCCAGGTGAAAATCTGCATAAAATGTATACCTAGGTAAATGGAATATTGCTCCACTTCTACAAGGGCTATTTGCATATTCTTGGTATCTAGGAACATCTATGGACCTCAATGAATGTATTCCCAGTGTCAGAAATATTGTGTCTATTACTACGCTTGCTTAAATTGTGATGAAACAAAGGAAAATATGAATTATGATTTTTCTTTTCATCTTTGACAGTGAATAAAACCATGATAATAATGACCAAACTTAAAAAACTGCCACTGAGCTCATTCAGTACCCTCTTGAGATCATGTGTACAAAAGATCTAAGGAAATTAATAAAGGGAAGATGATCAAACTGAAGGTTCTGTATATACAGTACTGAATTCTCCCATCCGGACCAATGCAATTTGAAATATTATTATAGAATATAGAATATATGCTTATACATTACCTTATTATAGCCAATTCGCACATTTATATATATATATACATATAGTATCTTTCAAATGGCCGAGTTCAATTTGGATATAGTATCACCAGGCGTGCATAATAACAGATACTGATATTTACTGTAATCGACTGTACTATTTTATTTCGCCCACAGTGTAACCATTTTGAAACTAATTTCAGATCTAATTCTCCCTACATGGTAACAATAGTGTGAGGAAACTGACTGCGTTTCAATATTTGTCAAAAACGTTACCTTTTGTAGCTTATTATCGCGAACCATAACAATTATTGACATAATTCATTCAGAACACTGAACTTTGAACCCCCATAGAACTTGCCAGGAAGTGTAGATCGGAGAAATTCCAACGCTGGCAGAATGGCCTCTACAAAATGGCCGCAAAAAAGCTTCAATTCCCATGGTTCAACATTTCCATTTCCGGTTCCGGGTCAAATTGGCGATTGCAAATAGAAAACTTAAAATTATATAAGTACACTTTTAACCTATTGCTAAACTATTGCCAACCTAACGTTTTACATTCTACATGTATTTGTGACATAGTAGTGATAATAATACTTGAAAACGGTTGATTTTAAAATCACAAATTATTTTGCATCTTCATAAAAATATGACTATAATTTAATAAGGTCAAAAGGCGTCGGTACCAACCCCGTCGAGTGGAACAGGCCAAATGCTGGTAGAATTCGGCTGTGGCCGGTAACTCTGTCATTCTACCGGCCACAGTGGCCGGTGACTTTTTTTCTATGAAAAAAAAACATTGTAGTCTACAAAAGGCATCGGCAATAATTAAGTAAATCCAAGTGATACTACATAATACTACAACTCCCACAACAATTCGGAAAAGTGCATTACCGGCCAGATCCTGGTAGTGGTGCTGTCTCGAGAATGGAGTACTCCTTGTTTTCAGACCAGATGAATTTTTTTTTCATTCAGGCCTACTTTTTCTGATAGCGTGAAGCTATGCCTTCATCAGATCGCATGGAATACCTTTTGCGACGCCGAATTCAGTATGCAGTAAAGGAATATAGCATCAGCCAATGGACATATCGATCTACCAGATCCAACCGGCCACAGGTAAGAACGATTTCATGCTGATCAGGCCTTGTTAGCATAGCCAACCAGCCGATGAATGAATGAAAACTTTATTTAACAGATTGCAGAATGGGTACAATACATCATCATCATTAGGTGGCTTCTTCGTTCCGAAGGTTGCCTATCACTCTCCAACCCATTCTGTCCCCACTTCTTCTCTCCAACTCGGTGACTCCGCCTCTCACTCCACTCCAATCACAGACGTCGTCTACCCTGCCTCTTCTTGGTCTTCCACTTCCTCTCTTTCCATCCACCTTCCCCATCACCACCTTCTTGAACATCTCCCCGCTGGATCCTCTCAGAACATGCCCGCACAACTCCATCTTTCTCTTTTTCAACCTCTCCAGCAGCTGTCCTCCTTGCATATCCGCTCTTCTCAGTACCTCCTCATTCTTGATCTTATCCTTCCATGTTATCTTCAGCATCTTCCTCAGTGTCCACATTTCAAAAGAGTCTATCATCCTCTGACACATGCCTTCTCTATTTGAATGACCACATCAAACAAGAGGTGGACGCAGGCAAATACTGCGGCATGGTCATGCTGGACCTACAAAAGGCCTTTGACACGGTCAATCACTCCATTCTGATTGACAAGCTAAAAGCAATTGGTTTTGATAGTCTATCAGTGAGCTGGATGCAATCCTACCTTGAGGGGAGGGAACAGATGGTGGAGGTAAACGGTACCCTATCCCCCCCCCTCACAGTGAGCTGTGGTGTTCCACAAGGAAGCATACTAGGACCGCTACTGTTCCTAATTTATGCAAATGACATGTTGTCAGCTTGTGACTGCAACTTGTTCCTGTTTGCGGACGACTCAGCCCTGCTGGTCTCTGACAAGAACAAGTTACAGGTTGAAAAAACCCTCAGCTCGGAACTAGGCAGAATCTGCATATGGCTCGCTGATAACAAACTATCATTACACATGGGCAAAACAGAGTCCATTCTCTTCGGTTCAAATAACAAACTCAGCAAGACCGACGGCTTCTCAGTTACAGTGGGTGACAATATTGTCACAAGGAAAGATGAAATTACCTACCTGGGTTCCATCCTAGAGGCTAATCTCTCCTGTGACAAAATGGCATCCAATGTAATAAAAAAAGTCAACCAACGAACTCGATTCTTGTACCGGATCTCCTCTCTGGTAAACAAGAACACCCTGAAGACTCTGGCAGGAGCACTCATTCAGGGGTACTACGACTATGCTTGCACCTCATGGTACCAAAGCACCTCAAAGGCGCTAAAAACAAAATTACAAACATCTCAAAACAAACTGGTCAGACTACTGCTTGACCTTACTCCTAGAACCCACCTCACCCCTGCCCACTTTGACAACCTAGGATGGCTTAGAGTAGACGACAGAGTACAACAACTTGCAATGGGCCTGGTCTACAAGATACACTACACGACCAAGGTACCCATGTACATGTCAAAATACTTCCCAAAGGTCAGTGAATACCACGATCACAACACCAGAGGGAGCTCCACAAATCATGTTAAACCCAGATTCGGCTCAAATAAGGGACTAAACACGTTTCGCAATTATGCCACATCAATGTGGAACGCCCTACCCAAAGCTGTAAAGGAATGTGGATCACTACCCACTTTCAAAACCTCTCTCAAGGGACACCTACGGGAGACTGCAATTCAACACTGGCCCCTGTAAATATCCTAACCCAACCCCCTCCAATGTACAGTCATTTACCTAGTATGGTTTTGTCAATAGTTCAATGTACAATTGTGTTTGTTTGTACAGTGTCTCCTCCCCCCCCCCCCTCAATGTACAGTGTTACTTGTTTATACAGTGTGCCCCCCGCCCCCCCCCCCCCCCCCCCCCCCCCAACCACCTCCAATGTAAATTACCCAGTATGGTTGTCAATATCCCAATGTACCCAACCCCCCCCCACCCAACCTCCTCCAATGTACAGTTTCTACGTCAAATGTATATACTCCCTTTTCTTGACTCCTTCTGTATCACAAACAGTACTGTATTTGCAAATCTGTTATGTCATAAATGTATAGATGTAGCAGTACTGACTATCTGTATGTCATGTATGTCATATATGTCTATATGAATTGAAAATGGGGGACCCTGATGGAAACAAGACAAACGTCTTTCTCAGGTCTGCATCCCCTTAACAATTGTATGTATTGAGCCGTACTGTATTGTACCCATTCTGCAATCTGTTAAATAAAGTTTTCATTCATTCATTCATTCATTCATTCATTCATTCATTCATTCATTCATTCATTCATTCATTCATTCATTCATTCACTCTTTGCCTCTTCATTCAGCATCCATGCTTCTGCTCCGTATGAAAAGACTGACATAACATACGTTTCCAAAATCCTGGTCTTCGTTTTCCAACTTAAGTTTCTTCTCAATAATTCTTTATGGTTCCAGAATGCGCCCTTTGCAATTCCGGTTCTTCTCTTAATGTCCATGTTAGCTCTTCCACCTTCACTGATCCAGCTTCCAAGGTACATGTACTCCTTCACTTGTTCAAGTTTTTCTCCATCCACCTGTATTTTACAAACAGTTCCTGGTGTTCTTTCAATGATCATTACTTTAGTTTTCTTTGTGTTTAGCGACATTCCATAGTTTTTGCATTCGACATTCAGCTTATTCATCATGTCCTGTAGATCTTCTTGACAGTTACAGACTATAGCCGTGTCATCCGCGTATCTTATATTGGTGATGTTCTCTTCGCCAATTTTTGAAAGAAAAACTGGGAAGCGTTGCAGACATAATCTGTGGTAAACCAGAAAAAGTTGAGAAACAAGAGTGGATGACGAAAGACATTCTGGATGAGATGAAAAAGAGAGCAGACATGAAGAATGCGGACAGAAAAACTGAATACAACAGAGCAAAAGGAAAAGTACAGAAGATGTGTAGAGATGCAAAAGAGAAGTATTACAAAGAAAAATGCAAGGAAATTGAAGATCTAGACAAGAAGCACAACCCTCTCATGTACAACAAGATCCAACAACTAACAAGGAAGAGGAAAAAAACAACCCAAGGTGTCACAAAGAAGGAAAACTGCTCCTTGATGAGAAGGAAATAATCAATAGATGGGCAGAGTATGTGGAAACACTATACAAAGACCAGAACAGAACATCAGACACAGGAATTAGTCTAGAAGAGATAGAAAAAGTCCAGATCACAAAAAAAGAAGTTGAAGAGGCTGTGAAGTCACTGGCCACGGACAGATCGCCCGGCGAGGATGAGATCCCTGCTGAACTGATTAAGAACTCTGGTGACAGATGCATCGAGCTCCTTGTGAACTGGTAAACAACATCTATAACTCAGGAAATATTCCAAATGATTTCCTAAAATCAATGTTCATTCCGATCCCAAAGACCGGAAGAGCCACAGAATGCAACAATTACAGGACTATCAGTTTGATATCTCATGCATCAAAAGTACTCCTGAAAATCATCAAGAACAGAATAGAACCCATAATTGAACATCAGCTCTCGGATAGCCAAATGGGTTTTCGCAAAGGAAAAGGAACAAGAGATGCAATCTGCCAACTCAGAATCATTGGTGAAAAATCGATAGACCAGCAGAATAAGCTGTATATTTGCTTCATCGATTTCACGAAGGCCTTCGACAGAGTTGAACATACAACATTGATGAGAACAATGGAAGAATTCAAAATACCAGTTTCTGACAGAAGAATAATTGCCAACTTATACTGGAGGCAGAAGGCTAATGTTAGAATAGGAAAGGAGAAATCAAGAGACTTCCCGGTGGAGAAGGGTGTAAGACAAGGATGCATCTTGTCCCCTGTACTCTTTAATATGTACAGTGAATCACTGATGAAAAAAGGTCTGAGAGGAGGGAAAGGAGTACAATACAGTACGGCTCAATACACACAATTGTTAAGGGGATGCAGACCAGAGAAAGACGTCCCCCATTTTCAATTTATAGTGACATTTATGACATACACAACATACATGACATCATGACACATCAGTGTATGATGCTACAATAACGAATGCCGTTATTGGTAATCAATAATCAGAAACAACGTCCTGTCCCGTCCCCCCTTTCATGCATTCATGGTGGAACATGATACCGATCATATGCATTTTGATTTTAAACCTATTCATCATCACGCTATAAAATGGGAACGTATTGATGAAAAAATTATTTAGTGTGGTGATTTTTGGCTGGTGAAAATGCTGAGTGGCTAGTGACTTTGGAAAACCACTAGCCACAGTGGCTAGTGAGCCAAAAAGTTAATGTCAAGCCCTGGGTATGTGGTCCAGTTAATTGATGCATATTAGAAATATCCAGTGGTGGAAGAAGTACACAGTTATTTTACTTAAGTAAACATAGAAATGCCCAGATAAATATATATTGAAATTATTTATTAGGAATAACCCCTTGAGATGAACCATCTCGTTTTCAAGCAGGTCCCAGATTACAAAATAATCATACATTTACCACAGGATATTTTACAGACAGTTCAGACAACATAAATCAGACAAACGAACAAAACAAAGAACTAAACAAAACAAACAAAAAAAACACAATAGTAACAACTACAATAACTACAACAGTACACATAACACATAATTATTTAGTATTGCGTCAATGAACTGTGATAATGATGAATGGTCAAAACATGATGATTAGTCAAAACATGAACAGGTAATATCAAAGTGAGAGGAAAGAGCACTTTTAAATAAGTGAAAAGATGTTATTGAACGGATATGAACAGGTAGATTGTTCCAGTCAGAAGCAGCCTTAAACTTAAATGATTTTTTGCCAACTGATGTAGACACAGTTGGAACTTCGAAATAAACCTGGTGAGTAGGGGAGACCGGGGCACAGTGGATCAAGGGGCACAGTGGCTATTTATAGAAACTTGTACACAGGAATGCCTTGATGATGTCATCAGTGTGTGCCTCTGGTTAATCCATATCTGAAAATGTGCTTAACTCTTCCAAATCCAGGCAACACACTTTTGTGAAGAATTGAAAGGTAATCCCCGTTTTGTACCATCAAATGTAAAATGTCGGGTTTCTTTTGTTTTTGTGATTTAGTATAGATCATCCAGGAATAAGAAACCAAGCACATGTTGGTAATTTGAGGGATATTTAATAAAGTTTTATGAGCATGTGTCCTCTCTGCTGCTAATGGCCATGAATGAACAAATGTCACATGATTGCACATAGTGCATGCGGGGCACAGTGAATCGGGGCACAGTAGATACATTTTCAAGTGATTCACTGTGCCCCGGTAAAAGGAGGTTGCTTTGTTTGTTGACTAACGGCAATATTAACTCCTCAATTTAACTATTTTGTATTCCAAATATAACTATATATATATTATATCTGTGCCATACTATTGCATGCTTTATCTGGTTTCAGAAAAATGGTACGCAACAGAAAACTGGACTCTACTTTAGGGTTATAGAGCACCAGAGCTTTCAGACCCAGATCCAGAACCTCCACAACCAGCCAAAGAACTTCATCGACCTGCACCAGAAATTTCACATGACACCGGTTCCTGACAGGCAGCGAGCGAGCGAACTGGAGACGAAATCGCGCGCGACACTGTCCTGATATGACGCGGCGCTTGTCCGAGTGTGTCTGTGTGTGTGTATTTACCTGGAAGCACACGGGGGCAAAGCAGCCTGAGATTCTCGACCAATAAAAAGTGTTTAGGGGCGGGACTCGGCCGCGTAATCGCTCATCTAGAGACACAGCGAGCGAATATTTGAGGGGGGAGCGACATCGCCGCTCAGTTCGCTGTCGCTCGCGGTAGGTCAGGATAGTCTGATTGAAACGAATACATTTTAATCACTTTCGCAATCACGCTCGCTCGCGTCGCTCCCTGTCAGGAACTGGTGTGAAGCCCCAGATGACACCGCAACATCTTCAAAGGCACTCGAAGCAGTTGGTTCAACTTCAACAGAATTGAGTAGGCCTATCATCACACCAGAAGAAATCAGCCCTTTTCCAAAGGCACCACCACGCAAAAACAAAGGTGGAAAAAATAAGGGAAAAACCCTTGTTCTGACAGACACTCCAATCAAAGCTATATGGAGGGAGACACGTCAAACTCTGACGCGGATGCTGATGCGAGAAGACTTTGTGATGACGCATCAGATTATGATGACCTTGATGATGGCCAACTAGAGTACTTAGAATTGCCGGATTGCAATGCTCTGAATGCAACAGATTTTGTGTTGACAAAGTTTGCAACAAAGAAAACCAATGCAATGTACAGTATGTAGGGCAGGTCCAAAGCTGCATTGTGGATGGTGATGAAACCACATTTGAAGTGAAGTTTATGCAACGTGAGAAACCAAAGTCATTCACGTTCATTTTCCCAAATATCAAAGACATATCAGAAGTTTTGTTTGAAGATGTTGTAGCAAAGCTGCCCAACCCCATTCAACATGGTGGCACAGCACGGGTTGCACACCATATGATATTTCCAGTCAATTTCTCCTTGTATTCAAATATGCTGCACTAGGTATTGTAAAACAATTCAGCATCTGCAACTGAGGGTTTTTAATATTGAATAATATGTTGAAGCAATGTTGTGTGTTTAGTTTGCGATGCATTTTATTCATTATAACCATGAAAATAATACAATGTTAGGTGTTGCCGTGATTATCTTGTTCACAGATAGGAATGTAGCCAGGAGGGGTCCTTTGTACATCAGTAAACCTTGACAGACTTGTGAAGTCAGAGACCATGATGTATCATTCACATTCATTTTCCCAAATGTACAGGATGTGTCAGTGTGAAAGTTCCCAGCACTACGCTGGGTTTTACATAGGCTACTAGCATAGCAAAACATTTCATATTGTTTCAGTATTTTCAACTGTTGGTCTGGTTGATATCTGGTTATTTGTACATGAACGTTTTGCTTCGTTCACACAATAAAGATGCTGTTTGTGAAAAAATAATGTATAATATCTGGACTGATTCACAGGTAGCGATACACTGTACCCCGTTACTGGGGCACAGTGGATCAAATATATTTTTACATTCAACCCCATCTCAGCATCTCATATTTGGCAGTTGGCAGGATATGATAGACATGTTTTATAAAGAACATATTCTGCTATCAATTCCACAATAGACCAGAACCATGCTGTCATCAAGCCAGGAAAAATGCTGAAATATAAGATTTCTGATCCACTGTGCCCCGGTCTCCCTCTGGTAATAGTAAAAGTCTTCCATTGAAATTATACTTACCGTATATCCTCTAATATTGGACGGTTCTTGTATTTACCTCAGCTGCAAAGAGCACCAGGCCTTTATTAGAGAGAGGCTTATATAAGAGGCAGGCCTTCATTTAAAAAAATGTAACTCATGGACATAATCCATTACATTTTTTAATATGTACATTGTCTGTCTACATTTATTTAGACTAACATTGGTATTTAAATATTGAGTGCAGTTGAGTAATTGTGAAACTGTGGTGGATTAAAGTAATTCACACACTGAAGTTGGAACTGTCTATACTAGGTTGTGGGGCCCGCACGGACAATTTTGCGTGTGGTACCTTCTCGACTCTACCTGAGTCGAATCGAGTTGATAACATGCAGGCAATAGCTTTAGCTAACGCTATCATAGCATCATGATCTGTAATGTCAACTGGACAATGCCAGCCCTGCCTGCCAATGCCATATAGATAGCGAACGTTAACTAATGTTTGCAAACGAAGCCAACGTCATCCAGCCGACACCACAGATCTAGCTATGACAACGTTAGCTAACGCCAACGAGAGGGAAACGTTAATGTAGTCAGTGTAGCGGGAACGGTATAGAAAGGCAGCACTTAATTTGCATTGGCAAGAGTTTATCTCATTCTATATCACGGCACGAATGTCTGCATGTATCAAACCCCCGGCCATTATAAGAGGCCCGTCCTCTATTTGAATACCCTCCACTATTAGAGGATTTACGGTAATTAAGTAAAAGTTGAGTAGTATTATATATAGAATGTAGTTAATAAGTATCTAAAATAAAAGTATGCATTCTAGCATATTCCAGTGCTATTCCAGGAGCATTCAATCTTCGATCCATTGAACTCTAAAGGTTATGTTAAAGTGGTATGTGGTCCAGTTATGCTGCTCTGATGAAAGGTTATGTTAAAGTGGTATGTGGTCCAGTTATGCTGCTCTCATTACATCCTCTTGAAGTTTACAGGCTTCAAATGTCAAAGTATATAATCTTCATAGTTCATACATTTCTGCCACATTTTCTATGCTAAATATGTTTCTTCAAAGTAACTAGTAACTGTTGGGTTCAGATAAATGTAGTGGAGTAAAAAGTACAATATTTCCATTGAATCTATTAAGCTAAGTCAGGTTAGGTTAGTGTAGGTATTCAAATACCAATGATCTGCTAAACTCGAACCTTAGTGTTCTGATTACTAGTCTCAAAAGTAGCCTAATGGTTAGAGTTAGCCATCCATCTTGTGACTATTTTAATGTAAAGGTTAAAATAGATAGTCCGCCTGTCTGTTATTTATTAGTATCTTTCATTATAGAGTCATATTATTGCTTAATAACATGTTTCTTTAGCTGTTACTTTCACCTTTCCCCCCCCAAATCTGACCCTGCTATATTCTGCAGAAAAGTATTTCAGAGAAATCACCCGGTCCCTAACCCAAATCTGATTTGAATGAAAACATTCATTGAGACATGTAATTGAATTGAAATGAACTCACTCTGGTACCAAAATAAATGATTTTATTCCCCCTAAATATTAAAACCTAGTGCTCTCTGATGTGTTGAACAGGGGACGAGAGGGTGCACTGGAGAATCTGTGTTCTCTCCTGAAAAAGAAAAAGAAACACACACACACAAGACAGGCGGGTTGGAAAGTTTCCCAAGAAATCCTCACACGTTCATTTCTCAGGGGCCTCCTCGGTTCTCCTTGTTTTCTCTTGTTATCGTCACCGAAACAAGTCAATGTAAAAACCTGCGCATCCATATTCATCATTCCTTCCCCTGCATGAATATTAATTCAAGCTTAAAAGCAGGCTGAGAAAAAAAGAAAAAAGAATAGCAACGAGAGATGGAAAAAAAGCAAGGGGGGTGGGGTAACGTGGTCATATTCATGTCGTTTCAAAGCCCCTAACCCCCCCCCGTGTCTCTTTTTCCAATGGCTGGCTTCTACCAACATGTTAATCAGTTTCTCGCTGCAACCCTGTTCTGTCTAATTGTCGAACAAATTATTCTCCGGAAATAATGTATGCGTGGCCCCTTGCACGCACTGGTACAGACAGACAAGCTAGTTGTAGTCATCTGCTTCTGTTTCAACAATCGGCTAAATGGTACCATTTAAATATGGACTTGTCTGCCGTGTTTATACACACTTGAGTGTCTCTCTCTCTCTAATTCTCCCTCTCTCTCTCTCTCTCTCTCTCTCTCTCTCTCTCTCTCTCTCTCTCTCTCTCACTCTCGCTGCCTCTCCTCTCCGTCTCGCTCTCTCTCTCGTTTTCTCTGTTCATGTCTCATAGTTAGCTAATGTCTTTGGCTCGTTTTTAATTGGGTTTTCGTTGTTAAGTAAAGGGCTGGCTCGCTGATATTACTGTATTATAGTTTTTTGCTCGGGACGAAGACAGTGTTAAATTAGAAGTAGCTTTAATTACACCACGATTGTCTTCGTTGATTGAATTTCACTGTAACCCACAGGGAACCCGCAGGGAAAACGCAGAGAGCACAGAAGGAAGAAGCAATGGGAGAAAAAACACTGCCAAGATAAAAAAAAAAAATAGCTCTGCAGGGGAAGTTCATTCAGTCTCTTCATTCAGTCAGTTCTATAAAACAAAAGAGAGAGAGAGAGATGGGGCATATTGATATTATTCGGTATTCCCGAATTTCCCAAAGGGGATCAATAAAGGAATATCTTATCCTATTAGGAGGGGGGGGGGTATATTGAGGTGCGTGCAATTTAGAGATTGCTTTGGTAAGAGAATAAAACATGTTCTGCTTCAGATGACCCAACTGGATCTCAAAGACCTGCTTCAGATGACCCAACTGGACCTCAAAGAGCTGCTTCAGACTACCCAACTGGACCTCAAAAACCTGCTTCAGACGACCCAACTGGACCTCAAAAACCTGCTTCAGACGACCCAACTGGACCTCAAAGACCTGCTTCAGACGACCCAACTGGACCTCAAAAACCTGCTTCAGACGACCCAACTGGACCTCAAAGACCTGCTTCAGACGACCCAACTGGACCTCAAAGACCTGCTTCAGATGACCCAACTGGACCTCAATGACCTGCTTCAGATGACCCAACTGGACCTCAATGACGTGCTTCAGATGACCCAACTGGACCTCAAAAACCTGCTTCAAACGACCCAACTGGACCTCAAAAACCTGCTTCAGACGACCCAAATGGACCTCAAAGACCTGCTTCAGACGACCCAACTGGACCTCAAAAACCTGCTTCAGACGACCCAACTGGACCTCAAAGACCTGCTTCAGACGACCCAACTGGACCTCAATGACCTGCTTCAGATGACGCAACTGGACCTCAATGACCTGCTTCAGATGACCCAACTGGACCTCAATGACCTGCTTCAGATGACCCAACTGGACCTCAATGACCTGCTTCAGATGACCCAACTGGACCTCAATGACCTGCTTCAGACGACCCAACTGGACCTCAAAGACCTGATTCAGACGACCCAACTGGACCTCAAAGACCTGCTTCAGACGACCCAACTGGACCTCAATGACCTGCTTCAGATGACCCAACTGGACCTCAATGACCTGCTTCAGATGACCCAACTGGACCTCAATGACCTGCTTCAGACGACCCAACTGGACCTCAATGACCTGCTTCAGATCACCCAACTGGACCTCAATGACCTGCTTCAGACGACCCAACTGGACCTCAAAGACCTGATTCAGACGACCTAACTGGACCTCAAAGACCTGCTTCGGATGACCCAACTGGTTTGAATTAATTGAAAACCTTTATTTATCCCAGAGGGGAGATTCAGGTGTCCATCACAGCATCAACAGCCATTTAAAACAATTAATACAATACATACAATTAATTAATACGTGTTAAAAACAGACGCAAGGCGTCGGGTGGCGTAGCGGAGATTGCGCTCTTTACCAATGCAAGAGGCTGCAGTCTCGACTCCCGGAGTCAGCATTGCCCTGCGGCTTGGGCCGGTCGTCATACTAACTTGTTTGGCTGAGTTAGGGGGAGGGAAGTCGTGGGTGGTAATCTGGCGTTGTGGACAGCACAACGCAGGTCAGGTCTGGGCGCCTGCTCAGCGAAAGGCAGAAAATGGTGAGGGCAGCGTAACCTCCCATGCGTTACGTTTCACCAATGAGAGTCCTCGCTGCCAGGTGAAAAAAAAAGAGCCACTGGCTGTCTCCGCATGTGTCGGAGGAAGCATGTGGTGGACTTCAGTAGGAGGAACATGCGCACAACAACCAGGTAGGGGAGAGGGGTAATTGGCATAACGACCAAATTGGGATGGGGAGAAAAATTGACAATCAGGCGGAGAAAAAGAGGATTTTTTTTTTTTTTTAAATAAATAAAGATAATAAAGACAATTTAAAAACAAAGACGGACAATAAGTAGGGCTATAAAAGAGCTAAAATAGAGCTAAAATAGAGCTAAAAAGTGGCAAAAAGAAAAGAAAAGTCTATTCAGGTTGGTATTACAGTCCACAAATCAAATCCTCCAGTCCACGGCAGTTAGCCCATCCTGGCCCTGCCTGGTTGTGGAGCCTGATTGCCACCGGCACAAAGGACTGCCCGAATCGCTTTGTGGTATGATGGGGGGGATAAGTCTGTGGCTAAACAAGCTCCGCATTGCGGTCAGCTCATCATGGAGGGGGTGGCAGGGGTTCTCAAGGATAGCGTACAGCTTCCTTGTCCCCCCCTCTGCCACCACTTCCAGACTGTCCAGGTCAGCTCCCACCACAGAGCTCGCTTTCTTAACCAGTTTATTTATTTTGTCTGTGTAGGTGTTGTCCCCCCAGCATACCACAGCGAAAAAGAGAGCACTAGCCACCACAGACTGGTAGAACATCTGCAGCAGTTTTCTGCAGACATTGAAAGACCTGAGCCCTCTCAGGAAGAACAGTCTGCTCTGTCCCTTCCTGTAGAGGGCCTCTGTGTTGTCCGTCCAGTCCAGTTTATTGTTCATGAGAACACCCAATAATTTATAATTCTCCACCATCTCCACCTACACCCCCCGGATGGTGATGGGAGTTGGGGGCTTCCTCTTCCTCCGCCGATGGTCCACCACCATCTCCTTCGTCTTACTGATGTTGAGCTGTAGGTGGTTTTTATTGCTCCACTCTGTGAAGCTCTCCACCACAGCTCTGTACTCCTCTTCGTTGTCATTGGTGATGTATCCAACGATGGAGGAGTCCTCAGAGAACATTTGGAGACTTCCCGGAGCTAAAACGAAAGTCTGAGGTGTAGAGGGTGAACAAAAAGGGTGCCAATACAGTTCCCTGGGGGGCGCCAGTGTTGCAGATCAGCACATCCGAATGGCACCCCTGCAGTTTGACACACTGTGGTCCGTCAGTGAGGTAATCTAGGCCCCCAGATCGTCCTCCACCCAGGCTATGGCCATCCAAGGTAGGGGACAGGGGGGCATGAGGGGCTGAGGGGGGCCAGCAAGTGGGGAGATGGGGGGGGGCAGGTTCTGGCCATCTGAGGTAGGGGGTGGGGAACATGACCGGGGGGACCTGGCTGCCCTGCTGAGCTCATGGGGGTTGTTTGATCAAACCTATTGAAGAACTGGTTTAGTTCGTTTGCCCATTCCAGGGTCCCCTCAACAGCCGCATTTAGCTTCTTGTAGCTTGTTGATCCATGGTTTATTGTTGGGATAGCATCGTACCCTTTTGGTAGGTACGGTGCTATCCTCACAGAAGTTAATGTAGTCGGTAACAGTCCGAAATACCTTCAATGTCCTCACCATGGACACTCTCAAACATCCCCCAGTCAGTTGTTCTAAAACACTCATTCTGAGATCTGCTTTGGATGAGCCAACTGGACCTCCAAGACGTGATTTGGCTGCTTGACATTACCACCGCCACCCACCAAATGCTTTTGGCTAAAACGTTTCTTTTTTGGCCTTTCCGTGCCAAGAAAATACACTTCTCATGGTGGTATTTTGAAATGGACACATATTATTATTAACATCACTAACATGTCATAAAAGCATGTAGAATGTATATTATCATCAATACGTTAGTTTAGCAATAGGTTAAAAGTGCCATTAGATAGTTTTACCTTCTCGATTTGCTCAAGTCTATTCCAAGACGGCGACCATTTTGAAAATGTTTAACCATGGGAATTGTAGTTTTTTTGCAGCCATTTTGTCGAGGGCATGCATAGCTGTGGATCAGCGTTGGAATTATTCCGAACTACACTTCCTGGCAAGTTCTATGGGGGTTAAAAGTTCAGCGGTCTGAATGAATTATGTCAATAACTGTTATTATTCGGGATAATAAGCCACAACAGGTAACGTTTTTGACAAATATTGAAATGCAGTTAGTTTCTCCTCCCTATTGTTAGCGTGTAGCAACAATTCAATCTGAAATTAGTTTCAAAAGGGTTGCACTGTGGTGAAAATAAAAAAATACAGTAAATTACAGTAGATATCATTATCTGTTCTTATGCACGCCTGGTGATACTAAATCAAAATTGAACTCTGGCATTTGAAAGATAATATATGTATATATATATATAAATGTGCGAATTGGCTATAATAAGGTAATTTATAAGCATTGTTATGTACTAGAGGCTGGTCACTCCTGTGTCACCAGGGCATGCAGGTGAGGGCTGCCAATTAGCCAATTAGTGCTGATTGGTTACCTGCTGGGAGCTGTAAAGACAGACCTAGGAACACACATGCAGAGTCGGTGTTTGGAGAAAGAGCTATTAGGTTCTTCAGTCCTTGTCCGTTGGTTTATCTTAGCACTTTAGTTTACATTTACATTAATAGTTCCTTGGTTTAGTAGCAGTTTTGAGTTAGAGCACAGGGTTTTGGTGTTGGTTACACATAGGTTGCGTACCCATGAGCCAGGGTCGTAACAATTGGGCGCTCGTCCGGGATCTTTTACCCCTAGAACTTTGTTTGGTGATTTTTTTTTGTGTTGCACGGGGTGTCATCGTATTATGGTTTGGGTGGTGTTCGTTACATATGGTGTAACGTGGGGGCTGAGCCATTTCATCAAACAGGTGAGTATGCCGTATTTGTTTGTAATTTGATGTGACTACTTATGCTGTTAAAATATATAGTTTAGTAGGCACCACATGTAGATAGGGATATTATTTTCTGGTTGTTGGTTAGCGTCCGGTGCACCACGTACTCCTGGGGCGGATTGGTATATGATCTTTGACTGGTAGCAGGTGTGGTTGAATAAAGTTAGGTCTACAGGGCATTAGTTTAAGGGTAGGTAGATTAGGGCGGCCAGGAAACACAGGTAGTGTGGTAGGGCTTGATTTAGTGTTTATTAGGGTAGACATGTGGTAGGCCGGTTTTTTCTGCAGTTTAGACAT
Source organism: Notolepis coatsorum (assembly GCF_963971535.1). Classification (NCBI taxonomy): domain Eukaryota; kingdom Metazoa; phylum Chordata; class Actinopteri; order Aulopiformes; family Paralepididae; genus Notolepis; species Notolepis coatsorum. The sequence goes on from NC_140166.1 coordinate 103,683,279, forward strand.
AGAAGCATATGTGGTCACATCAGGTTAGAAGGCGCACCTGTTTGGAATATTTTGTTGGATTTATTTTGTTTGTTTAAGTGTTTGGTGAGCATACCTGGTAGCACCTAACACCCTGAGTGTATGACACGTCTATTTGGGGTGGGTGTTTTTTTTTTTTTTATTCATGTTTTTTTTTGCGTCCTTGAAATGTGCGCTCCATAGCACACATTGCCACCGCGTCCCTTTATTATTATTATTAGTGGCTTTGGCATTCTGTATGGTTCTTCAGTGGTTTAGTGTTTCTTTAGTGGCTCTTTAGGTAGGTTGTGTGTGTGCTAGGGTGCTTTTGGCAGCTTTTGTGACTCTAAAGTGAACGGGTTGTGTCTGGTTCAGTGACAATGGCTTCCATCAGGGACTTTGTTGATCGCCCGTCTCATGACTTGTTAGACAAGTTTTCCAAAGAACAACTGCTGGAACTTGCTGTACACTACAGGGTAGAGCTTTCTGCAGGGGAGAAACGTTTGAAGCCGTCTGCCTTGAGTGCTTTAAGGGTGTTACTCATTAGAGAGCAGGTGCTTGAGGAGAGGGTGGAGGAGCCTCCTTCGTCTGGCGCGTCTCCGCTATTACCTGGTGTAGAGGGTGAGTGGAGGATTAGGGAGTTGGAGTTTAAAGAAAGGCAGCTAGAGCGAGAGCGTGAGGAGAGGAGAGAGGAGCGTGAGCTTAAGGAGAGAGAGAGTAAAGAGGAGTGTGAGCTTAAGGAGAGAGAGAGGAAAGAGGAGCGTGAGCATGAGCGTGAGCGTGAGATTAAGGAGCGTGAGTTTAAGGAGAGACAAATGTTGCTGGAGCACGAGCGTGCGCAGAAGGAGCTTGAGTATAAGCATGCTGCCTTACAGGCGGGTGCTCTGCATCCAGAGTCACGTTCCGGTTTTGATGTAGGCAGGAATATTAGGATGGTGCCTCCGTTTTTTGAGAAAGACGTGGAAAGATATTTTCCCCTTTTTGAACGGGTGGCAACCACATTGAAGTGGCCTGATACCGCCTGGACACTGCTGCTGCAATGTGTTTTGGTTGGTAGGGCACAAGAAGCCTACACTGCTCTGTCCCTTGAACAAAGCGCTGATTATGAGCTGGTTAAAGCTTCCATTTTGAGGGCTTATGAGTTGGTCCCTGAGGCCTATCGTCAGCATTTTAGAGGTTATCGTAGGTCCGAGGGGCAGTCTTATGTTGAGTTTGGAAGGGAGAAGGAGAACCTGTTTGACAGGTGGTGCACTTCTCAGAAGGCAGAGTCAAGAGAGCAGCTTAGGCAGTTGATTCTCCTAGAGGAATTTAAAAGATGTGTTCCTGATACCGTTTCCACACATCTAAATGAGCGTGGGGTATCGAAGATAGGCGACGCCGCTGTCTTCGCCGATGAGTTTGTGTTGACACACAAGTCCGTGTTTTTGGAGGACTACCGTGTTGAGTCCGGGGATAGGCGTCCTGTTCAGGGAGGCCGTTTCCCAAAACCGGTGTCTGCTGGTCAATTAACTTCACCTCCTAGGCGGGGTGGTTCTGCTGGTGCATTCCCAGAAGGGACTATCTGTTTTTACTGTAAGGAACCTGGTCATATCGTTGCTGGATGCCCGGTGCTTGAGCAGAAAAATTTCAGAACCGTGGCTCTGGTAGAAACCATATGCAGGACGCCTATGCCAACGTTAGATGGGGATGGGGAAGGTATCAAACGTGTGGACAAAGAGCTCGAGGGTTCCTCAAGGTTTATGATGAATGGATTTGTTTCCCTGACTAATGCACTAGAGTCCAAACAGGCTATAACAATTTGGAGAGATACCGGTGCTTTTCAGTCCCTCATTCTGGAGGGGGTTTTGCCGTTTTCAGAAAACTCTTCTTTGCATTCCGATGTCGTTGTTCGGGGCTTTGGGGGTGGATTTGTGGATGCACCTTTGCATGAGGTCACGCTCAATTCTCCCTTAGTATCAGGCAATGTTGTTGTGGGGGTATGTTCTCACATTCCCATAAAGGGGGTGTTCTTCATTCTAGGGAATGATTTGGCTGGTGACAAAGTGTTGGCTACTCCGGTTGTAACTCCCATTCCTGTGGTTTCTGAGGTCTCTAATGAGCTGGCACAGAAACATCCAGGAGTGTTTCCTGTGTGTGCTGTGGCACGAGAAATGTCAAAGGACAAAAGTGATGTTGTTGATATTTCGACTTGGGACATTACACTTAGTGACACATTCTTTGTTGAATTAAAAGGTGCACCTGTTGAGAATTTTGGAAAGCACACTGTGGATGTACCTCTGCATAATGATTCTCTTGATTGTGGTTTTGTGTTAGGCCCGGTGGTGAAACCAGAGTTGACAGGCGTGCCGGAGAAGCATGTGACAGGAGATGATATGGCAGCGCAGTGTCTCAAGGTCTTCCCAGCCTGTACGGTGGCTGAGGCCACGAACGAATTGGAGGAGGAGTGTGGGAAGGATGCTATGAGAGGTGCTGTTTTTTTTATGTGACACCGTTCTAGTTGGAGGGGCTACTAAGCTTGATTTAGGCTGCCAGCCTTCCCACAATAGCTCTATTGTCCCTAATGTTTCACTTGTGGGCAGGTATGGTCCCAGTATGTCAGTTGATGATTCTGACATTGATCCACATGTCCACACTGATTCTCTGCCATGCACTAGGTGTGATGGTCAACCTAGTTACCTGTGTCCTGTGGAGCAGGAGCCGCCTTCGCGACCTGGTCTGTTGAGTGGCAGCCATTTTGATTTTGATTTTGATCAGGACAAAGTTATTTTGGGTGACGCCATTTTAGATGGTGTTCCAGACGTTATTGTGACTGTCGTACTGCCAGGTTCCCGGTACACTGGGGCTGTACCTGAGGCGGTACAGCCTACTCTGGATGTTCACGGTGTGCAGTATCCTGAACTGCCAGTGCCAGGTGGGATGGATATGGGTGTGGTGGTGGTATCAGTGATTTCTGGTTTTGTTGTGCTGTGTTCTGTTCTGTTAAGCGCAGTTCTCAGGTTGATTTTGGTTTGCAGTATAATTTTGACAGATCGGTATCGGTGGTCGTGTTCGACAGGGGCCGACCCGGTTCTTGCCTTGAACCATTTTTATGTTTACGTTGGATCCTCCAGTTTACCCCTTGTTGTGTATACAGACCATAACCCTTTGGTTTTTCTTCGCAGCATGGTGAATTCGAACCATCGTTTGATGCGATGGAGTTTGTTCCTCCAGGCGTATAACTTGGATATTCGCCACATTCGTGGGAGGGACAACGTGCTAGCAGACGCCCTCTCACGATCATAGTACCGGTGTTTGTGGTACCCGTTATCGCTGTTGTGGTAGAGGCCCTGACACCTAAGGGGTCACAGTTGTTTTTTGTTTTGTTTATGGGTTGTTGTGTAGTGGTTGCCTCTTGGGCAACCAGTTTGGTGGGGGAGGTGTTATGTACTAGAGGCTGGTCACTCCTGTGTCACCAGGGCATGCAGGTGAGGGCTGCCAATTAGCCAATTAGTGCTGATTGGTTACCTGCTGGGAGCTGTAAAGACAGACCTAGGAACACACATGCAGAGTCGGTGTTTGGAGAAAGAGCTATTAGGTTCTTCAGTCCTTGTCCGTTGGTTTATCTTAGCACTTTAGTTTACATTTACATTAATAGTTCCTTGGTTTAGTAGCAGTTTTGAGTTAGAGCACAGGGTTTTGGTGTTGGTTACACATAGGTTGCGTACCCATGAGCCAGGGTCGTAACAAGCATCATATTCTATATTCTATAATAATATTTCAAATTGCATTGGTCCAGATGGGAGGATTCAGTACTGTATCTACAGAACCTTCGGTTTAATCATCTTCCCTTTATTAATTTCCTTCGATTTTTTTTACACATGATATCAGGAGGGTTTGGTCATTATTATCATGGTGTTATTCACTGTCAAAGATGCAAAGGAAAATCATAATTCCTATTCTCCTTTGTTTCATCACAATTTAAGCAAGCCTAGTAATAGACACAATATTTCGGACACTGTAAATACGTTCCCTGAGGTCCATAGATGTCCCTAGATACCAAGAATATGCAAATGGGCCTTGTAGAAGTGGAGCAATATTCCATTTACCTAGGTATATATTTTAGGCGAAAATATTCCACGGAACAGGTATCTTTGGGACCGTTTGTGTTCAATTGTATCGGGCCGCAAAGAAAGAATAAAGTTGTTTAAAAGGAAATGTATTTTATTTTCATTAGTCTTCCAGGTATTTTACTTAGAAAAATTGCCACTTCCGCCCGTGCCTCACTATTTTTCGTAAAATAAGTCTCCTGCCATAATGCTCCCCTTCACGTAATTCACTCACAGCTCAGGCTAAATAATAAATAATCAGGTTTGTATGCACCTGAGGCTCCCGAACACATAGATACAGTGTACATAGGCTGAGCTATGATAACTTTTGCACACCTACCCCCTAGTGAATGCCTCTCACCTGGGAAAGGTGTTAGGTGGGGGAGGGGTTAGGTGGCAAAAGCCAGTGGGTATTTGTAGTTCTGCATGTATCTTAAAGGAAAACTCCAACATTTTGGGAAATTAGCTTATTTAACATCTTCCCTGGAGTTAGACAAGAAGATACATACCTTTTTTGTCTCTGTGCATGCATTAGGCTTAGGGAACAGTCGCTCCGTTAGCATAGCTTAGCTTCATCACTGGAAGTGAGTATGGGCCGGAGCCTGGCGTTCCCACACAGTGTATAGTTTGATTGATTGATTGATTGAAAAGTGTATTAACAGATTGCAGAATACACTCCAAATACAACTCCAAAACGTTCATGTAAACATGTTGTGACCTGTGTATTCACCACGTGGAGAAATAAAAAATAATTGAATTAGACAATTACGTTTTATAAGCAAATATACTTGCCCAACCACTACTGTATGAGCGCAGCCAGTGATTTCAACGTGACGGCGTGTTTGTTTACATTCTCATTCATTCAAAAGATCCGAACCGATTGAAGTTTATGGATACCATGACTTGAAATCCTCTTACCTTGACGAATAAAAGCCTCCCCAATTTAGAAAACAGTAATCCAATGGCTGGTATTGATAATATTACTACTAACGCTCGGAGCTAACCAGCAACCGGACACTCAAGCAGAATACGAGAGCAATGACTTCCTTTCTGGGGGGTTTCAAAATAAAAGAGCGACGTCTATAGCAGCGGAAAACGTTTATTTTGTACATTATCTAACGTTAACACGAACCTAAACTAACGTTACAACTAACCTAAAGTTAGTTTAGGTTCGTGTTAACGTTAGATAATGTACAAAATAAACGTTTTCCGCTGCTATAGACGTCGCTCTTTTATTTTGAAACCCCCCAGAAAGGAAGTCATTGCTCTCGTATTCTGCTTGAGTGTCCGGTTGCTGGTTAGCTCCGAGCGTTAGTAGTAATATTATCAATACCAGCCATTGGATTACTGTTTTCTAAATTGGGGAGGCTTTTATTTGTCAAGGTAAGAGGATTTCAAGTCATGGTATCCATAAACTTCAATTGGTTCGGATCTTTTGAATGAATGAGAATGTAAACAAACACGCCGTCACGTTGAAATCCTGGCTGCGCTCATACAGTAGTGGTTGGGCAAGTATATTTGCTTATAAAACGTAATTGTCTAATTCAATTATTTTTTATTTCTCCACGTGGTGAATACACAGGTCACAACATGTTTACATGAACGTTTTGGAGTTGTATTTGGAGTGTATTCTGCAATCTGTTAATAAACTTTTCAATCAATCAATCAAACTATACACTGTGTGGGAACGCCAGGCTCCGGCCCCTACTCACTTCCAGTGATGAAGCTAAGCTATGCTAACGGAGCGACTGTTCCCTAAGCCTAATGCATGCACAGAGACAAAAAAGGTATGTATCTTCTTGTCTAACTCCAGGGAAGATGTTAAATAAGCTAATTTCCCAAAATGTTGGAGTTTTCCTTTAAGATAACAGACAACAGCCCCTTTGAGGCTCTGTAGCTCAAAACGGGTGATGGCTTATTTTGAAGGTAAGAACCTGTACTTTTATATAATGTTAAAATAATCACATATTGATTTGTGTTAAATTGTAATACAATAATTACAAATAAATTATAAAAATAATCTTAAAATATGTTTTCGATTTGTCATTATGGGGTATTCAAGTTATCTAGTCTTTAACTTTGATTTATTTTTGCCTTGCAAGAGCAAACACCAATTTGAGCACAGTACAACCAGAACACAGTCAGCTAGTTAGAATGAGACTCTTATTTATGACCCTATCAATTATGCATTCAGATTCCTATGATAGCTTGGCTTTTTCCATACATTAAGTGTGTGTGTGTGTGTGCGTGTGCGTGTGCGTGTGCGTGTGTGTGTGTGTGTGTGTGTGTGTGTGTGTGTGTGTGTGTGTGTGTGTGTGTGTGTGTGTGTGTGTGTGTGTGTGTGTGTGGATGAGGTAGAAAACAGAGGGAGTCGTGTCAAGATTTACTATCTGGGGTCATTTAAAAGGAAAGATAGTAAAACTGTGTGTGTGTGAGGGGAGGAGTGGACTGTCATCGTTGCAGTGTGTTTTCCATAGAGAAGGAGGGGCAGAGAGGTAAATGATCAGACACAATATGCAAACGTGTGTGTGTCCTCCATTGATGACTGGCACACTTAGAGGACAGAGGGAGAGACAGAGAAAGGACCTGACTGCATCAATTGTTTTAAATGAGGGGGGTTGATGTCTCTTTAATATTTTCTCTCTGTCTCTCTCTCCTCTTACTTTCTCTCTCTCTCCATTCAATGATAGAGCAGTAGAATGGAACCTTAGTGTGAGGAGGGGGTTCTTGCGGAGCCCAATAGCAAACACAGGAGGAGAGAGAATGGAGCGGTTTAGGGTTCTTTAATTGTATTTCCCCAAGCAGACAGAGTTTACATCAGGAATGTGCAACAGACAGGGGTTAGAATGTTCTTGGGGGGAATGAGGACAGGTGCACTCCCAGTGCAGCTGTGGGCAGAGGACACAGGTCTTGTGTCGAGAGAGAGCAGGAGCACTCCTTGTGCAGCACGAGATGTCCAGGCAGGAAGGTGCGCTGGAGCGGGGGTCCTGGGCACAAGAGAGACAAGATTAGAGAAGGAATAATCACAAGAGCAGGTCTAGCAGGTCTTCAGGTTGAGTCGTCGTACCTAGGTAGGCAGTTTAACAACCCTTAGGGGTCTAGCTGAAGAGCTTCTCCTCCTCAGAATATTCTCTTTTTTTTTGTTACATAATGTAAAATTACAGATTCATACCTTCAAAATAAGCCATCAATTGTCAAATTTGAGACGATAGTTTTCAATCAATGTCCTATCAAACATTCTGGTAAAATCCTAACTACATTCCAGGATAGGACTTGAACAGGATCCAAGTTCATTCAGCTATCTGATGAAAGAACTACACTCCCAGAATTCAATGTGATCAATGTCACAACAACAATTCACACCTGGAGCAAAGGCCCAGTCGTTCCTTTGTTATTCCAGTGAATGGACCCAGCAGGAGGCCTAGCCCTAGAGTGACACACATGCTAGATAGCATAATTATTATACCAACACATGGCTGCTTTCACTGTTGGAACTGCTTATCTGTAACAAACAATTGACAACTGTTCTGTTCAACATCATCATACATCTTTCCTTTGGACAATAAAACCCTGCAAACTACATCGGCTGCAACTTGGACATTCAACTCATTCAATATCCACAACTTTGATTACTGAGTATAGGAAATATCTAAGTGGGTGCATCGTGACGCTTGTCGATTCATTGGGGAGCGACAAGCGGCCACTAAATAGTTGGGTATTGTATCCATACAATACCCAACATATGCACAATTACCATGATTTTCTGTGTTTACAGTATAGTGTATTTTAGAGAGAGAGAGAGAGAGAGAGAGAGAGAGAGAGAGAGAGAGAGAGAGAGAGAGAGAGAGAGAGAGAGAGAGAGAGAGAGAGAACGAAAGAAAGAAAGAAAGAAAGAAAGAAAGAAAGAAAGAAAGAAAGAAAGAAAGAAAGAAAGAAAGAAAGAAAGAAAGAAAGAAAGAAAGAAAGAAAGAAAGAAAGAAAGAAAGAAAGAAAGAAAGAAAGAAAGATTTATTATTATTAAATAGAATAATTTTCCTATAGTCTATCTATATATTACAGTTTACATACCTGTATGATAGCCATGTACAATAATACTATTATACTGTATATACCATATATATCCGATCCGATATATCCCTAAGGGGGATATCCCTATATCCCTATATCGGATATCCCTAAAACTGTTGGATATATCATATATCCATGTTCACATACCACTGGTCAGTATGGCTTACAACGATAGTATATTTATACCTGTATCACTGTACATAATTACATACTTATATATTACATACATAATTATACTGTACATACATCAGTTTAGCATTATTACTCAGTAGCCTGTAATATCACATTTAATCACCTATACATTGTATATTGATAATGCACTTTACTGTTACGTTTGCACTCAGTTATTTTTGTTGTACTGTAGTTGCGCTGTGCAATGACAAAAAATCGGAATGTAATCGAATCATATCTCTAGATACATGGCGCACAAATGCAGTGGGCATGATGGTTATACACGTATCAACACACACACACACACACACGCACGCACGCACACACACACACGCACGCACGCACGCACGCACACACACACACACACACACACACACACACACACACACACACACACACACACACACACACACACACACACACACACACACACATCTGAACAGATTAAAATTAGAAGTTGGCTGGTTCGGCTGCGTGACAGGGGGCTTGACGAGAGCATATACCCTATAAATATGTACAGCAACAATTAGCGGCTGAATGGGACTAAGTATTCACTGTGAGAAAGAAAAGAAAGCATCTGCATTTTCAATGCAAATTCAATATGATGAGAGAGAGAGAGAGAGAGAGAGCACTTGTCATTTGAATTGAGAGAGAGAGAGAGAGAGAGAGAGAGAGAGAGAGAGAGAGAGAGAGAGAGAGAGAAAGAGAGAGAGAGAGAGAGAGAGAGAGAGAGAGAGAGAGAGAGAGAGAGAGAGAGAGAGAGAGAGAGCACTTGTCATTTGAATTGATGTTCCCTCTGAATGTAACATCCATAATGCTGGAATTGCCCACTACTGAGCGCTCCTTTCTATTTCTCTCACGGCCGAGGTTGATAAATAAGAAAGAGAGAGCTGTCATCACGTAGCCCGCGTTGTTACAGAGCTGGTCCACGCTGCTATTATGAAATGACCCGAAATGTATGTAAGCTTGTCAAATAAAACCCATTTGAATTGAGAGAGAGAGAGCGAGAGTGTGTGTGTGTGTATGTAAGCTTTATCTGAGAGAATGTCCGCGAATGTCCTCAGACTCCTCACGCAGGAGAAACGACTGCAAAAAGTCGAGGTGGATAATAAGCAAGAAATAATTCATACATATTATGAAAAGCCAATCTGTTGTTTAGAATTTGGATGGGGGGGGTAGGCTCAGTACCTCTCAGTCTCACGCCTCTGCGGGGTCTAACACCTACACAGCGCACACACCGCTATTGTGTGTGTGCGCGCGTCCATGTATGTGCGTTTCGTGACACGCTGTAGTTTTCCTCGCAAACGGAGATAATTACAATCATACCATCTAGCAAGAATTAAACGTATTTACAAGTCGTATTATGTTTAGCAAGTAAGGAGACGTATACATTACATGTCAAAGCACTAGAAATGGTCATTTTTCAATTTTTATCGATTTCTGAAAAGATGTACTTTTTGAGGATTTAGAAGCCATTCTAATTCTTTTGTTCTCCGCCGACGGGTTCAAAAAGGAGAAGCTCTTCAGCTTAGACCCCTATGGGTTAACACTGCGACGAGGGACGACAGGCTCCGTCGGGTGATATAGGGGCTGCTTGATGAGGGAATCCCTCACAGCCGCGCTGATTGATGCTTGTCTGGCAGCGTGGGAATGCTGCAGCAGGAAGCTGCCCATATATGGGCGCCGCAGGATGGGGGCAGAGGAAGGCCCGGGCCCTGACCATGACACTTAGAGCGTTCACCCTCTTGTTTGATGGGTCTGAACACCACATTTGACCGATCCCAAGCTCTTCGCTTGAACGAGGAAAGCAACAGTTGTCTACCCGGGACTGCTTTAAAAAAGAAATTGTATTCATGAAGTTCTACACTGGGGTTTTCAAAGACTTGTATGGACTTTTGGGTCATGCCATTAAGACACAACACTGAGAACCATGTAAACAGTAAAAACCAAACCTCTAATCACACCCATGGTGATTGATTGAATGAAAATTGTATTAACAGATTGCAGAATGGGTACAATACAGTACGGCTCAATACACAAAATTGTTAAGGGGACGCAGACCAGAGAAAGACTTTCGTCTTGTTTACATCAGGGTCCCCCATTTTCAATTCATAATTAATTGTAAGTAAGGGTGCAATTAGCACCGTGCAATCCATTATTTGTGGATCTAGCCCCATGTGTGTGGTATACCCTAAGGAAGAATAGAGGCGGACCACCAGCCATTTCAGGCCAGGTGACCAATTCTGGCTTGAAAATTGGGCAGAGAATTATGCGTCACAATGACACATCGATGTTAGTGGCATGGCAGGACAAATGCATAGTGAGAATGAATGAATGAATGAATTTTATTTGTATATCGCTTTTCCAAACAAAGTTACAAAGTGCTTTACAGACAAGTTAAAAACAGCAAACAGCAAACATCAGGAAAGGCGAAAAAATCAAATAGAAAATAAAACAAGAGAAAAAGAGACAAAAAACGTTCAAACAGGATTTGTAGGCAGATTGATAAAACAGCTTATGCAATCAAAGCTGACCTAGACCCATAACATTAGGAAACACATTTAAAAAACAGATGTGTCTTTAAAAGTGACTTAAAAGAGGACACTGACTCTGCTAGCCTAAGATCCAAGGGCAAGCCGCTCCAGACCATGGGTGCCCGGGCCGCAAAAGCCCGGTCCCGCCGGGTGACCAGGCTAGTTTTATAAGGAACCAGGAGGGCCTTACCCACGGATCTGAGGCAGCGATCTGGAACATGGGGTTCCAACAAGTCCACAATGTAGCTGGGGGCCAGTCCATGTAGGGCTTTAAAAGTAATCAATAAAATCTTAAAATCAATTCTACAGCTCACAGGCAGCCAGTGTAGAGCAGCCAGGATGGGTGTTATATGGACACGTTTCCTTGTGTTGGTGAGTAGTTCTGCACCATCTGGAGACGTGATATGGCTTTTTTGTTGATGCCTGAATAGAGGGAGTTACAGTAATCTAATCGAAGAAATAAAAGCATGTATGACCGTTTCAAGGTCTGCAGAGGACAAACATTATTTTATTTTGGCAATGTTCCTGATCTGGTAGTAGCAGGATTGGACTACTTTAGTAACTTGGGTGTTGAAGGATATGTCTGGATCAAAGAATATGCGCAGGTTGCGGGCTGAGCGTGAGACATTAGAGGCTAAGGGGCGTTTTCTCATTAGGAACGGTTGGTCCGCTCCATCCTCGAGACCAATAGCCCCCCCTCCCACTCCCACCTCTGGCCTGCTTTCACACTACAATCTTGTTTAGTTCCCAAGCACAAGAGGAGAGCAACACTCCAATACAGTAGGTGGCGTATGCACCTAGTTGGTTTGCTATAGCTAGCGTTTCAACCCGTCTTGCTCCCGGATAAAGCATTTCGGGATCAAATGAGATCGAATTATCGTCTCTCCTGTGTGTGTGTGTGTGTGTGTGTGTGTGTGTGTGTGTGTGTGTGTGTGTGTGTGTGTGTGTGTGTGTGTGTGTGTGTGTGTGTGTGTGTGTGTGTGTGTGTGTGTGTGTGTGGTGTGTGTGTGTGTGTGTGTGTGTGTGTGTGTGTGTGTGTGTGTGCGTGCGTGCGTGCGTGCGTGCGTGCGTGTGTGTGTGCTGACGCATGGCTCTGTGGGACTAATTAATTTCGCCTCAAGGGGGCATAATCCCACGCGACAATGCATTGGGAACTTGTTTCGCATGACAAGACATACCCCGTGAATATTATTGCACGGATGGGAATACGGGTGTGCGCGTGGGAGCGTGCACAATGATCTTTTGCAGCAGGTTGTGACAGTGATATTTGCGAGTGCTCTTCTTCACTGTGAGAAGTGAAGAGAGCCTTAAGGTGGTATTGAGAAGGCACATTATATGATAAGATATAATGTGCCCTCTCAATACCACCTTAACTAAGTTGGCTGCTGTCGAGGGAGAGAGAGAGAGACATCGCTCGGCTGAATTGCAACAGACTACAATCCCAAACGGACCTAAATAATGTTTAAAAAAATATTGTATGAATATTTATGTATGAAAAAGTATGAATACAACTCTATTCTGGGATTCGACCCCGGATGGCTAGTGGGAAAGCCCCCTTAGGTGCTAATGATTACAACACTCCACCAGGATGAGATGCAAACCGTTCTGGTGAAGCAGAACGGCCACAGAGAGAAAGTGCCACAAGAGAAGCCAGCGTGTGTAGTTGAATACAACCAGTCCATGGATGGAGTTGACAGACTGGACCAAAACATTATAGTTACAACTTACTATCCCTTTGTCAGGAAGTCAGCTAAGTGGACCAACACATTTGTTGTGTATCTTTTTCAGATCAGTTTATTCAATGCATTCACCATTTACAAAACAAATAACCCAGATGGCAACTGTGAATGTACTTCATTCTAAGTGTAGTCAAGTCCTGGACCACTTTGAGACATGCCCCAGAGGAAGCAAGTGGCTTGACCCACCTGATGACCCACCTGGATAGAATCTTAGGGCACCATATAACACCGACCCTCAGAGCAGGCTGAATGCCAATGTTGCAGCCCGTGAACTTGTGATCCCGCCCACCCCTAAATTAATGAACCCAGCAAAGAAATGCAGAGTTTGTGCCTGAAAGGGGAATTGTTGTGAGACGAGGCTCCAGTGTAAAAGCTGTGGTGTCCCCTTACATGCTGGGAAATGTACCACACTGTACCACTCAAAGGTGAAATATGTTGACAAATTTTATTGATTGTATTTTTTTTTGTTTTATTTGTTTTAACAGAGAAAACACATTACTTAGTTGTAGTAAATCGTCCAATACATTATATTTTTAGTAGTGGTTTTTCCTCAAGTGTGATGTAATCTTGTAATATGTGTGATGTCATCATGTAACGGTAAGGTGCACATACTATTTTGACTACCTGACAATAGGACCCAATTTTTTTTTGTTTAATAAAAACGAGTGCTGTGAGGCGATTAAAACATTGTATCTAATTAATTACAGGATTTGTAATTAATTAATCTAATTAATCGCATTTTAATCGCATAACTATTTCTTTTACTACGATCTTGTCAGTCAATCATCTGAATTCTGGACTTACTTTTTTATTTCTCTAATTTTTCGGGATTATCTCCCACAAACCTGAACGTTATTGCCATAAAACAGAACGCATTTAGTTTCTGTGAACGTCTAGCAAAAAACGGTGTTGCAATCTGATGAAAAATGGTGGAGAAATTTACATTATAAAAAAGTGTACTTACAGTAGATTTCATTCACGGTTCGTGAATCACGCCTGGTGATACTAAATCCAGATTGAACTCTGCCATTGGAAATGGGAGATTTGGCCCGATCCATAGATGTGCGACTTGGCCATAATAAGGTAATTTATAGGCCTGATATTCTATATTCTATAATCATATTTCAAGTGGCATGTGTCTGGATGGCAGAATTCAGTACTGTAGCTACAAAACCTTCTGTTTAATCATCTTCCCTTTATTCATTTGCTTAGATTTCTCAGATCTGGTCAATTTTAGCATGGTGTTATTCACAGTCAAAGATAAAAAATTATAATAATAATTTAATTTATATTCTCATTTGGTTCATTACAATTTACTCAAGCCTAGTAACAGACACAGTATTTCTGACACTGGGAATACATTCCCTGAGATCCATAGATGTCCATAGAATCAGATACCAAGAACATGCAAATGGGAATAAAAAAAATTATTCTGTAAACGTTTATTCTACGTTCTTATGGAACGAATGAGATAAAAAAGAAAATTAAGATTTAATATAATTTTTTATAAATGTTGCATACATTTTCATAAGGCAATAATTTGCTGTGTAATTAATTAATCGAATTAACGCGATAAACTGACAGCCCTAATAAAAACATTTAGGCCTACATATTTCTTTTAAGATAGCTAAAAGTAATTGATTGTGATTTTTTATATTTTTTTATCCACTTTTTCTCCTCTTTTTCTATTTTTCTCCCATCCCAATTCCACTGTGCCAATTCTCCCCTCCCCTGTCTTGAACGTTGCTTGCATATGCCCCCCACTGGCCGGTTGTAGGCAGGATAGAAGCCTTGCATCACATGTCCCCTCCGATACACGGGGAGGCAGCCTGTCACATCTTTTCACCTGCCAGCGCAGACTCTCATTGGCAAGGTGTAACGTGTGGGAGGCTCACACTGCCCCCGCCATTTCCTGTCTCTGCTGTGCAGGCGTCCCCCAACTGACCTGTAGGAGTCGCTGTCCACAACGTCCAGATTACCACCCATCGACTTCCACCCGCTAACTCTGCCAATTGAGTTAGTATGATGGCTGGCCCAAGCTGGAGGCAACGCTGACAGCCAGAGTCGAACCCGGTGTCTCTTGCGTTGGTGACGAGCGCAATGTCCGCTGCGCCACCCAGCCGCCTGATTGATTGTGATTAGGGATGCTCGATATTGGCTTTTTTACCGATACCGATATACCAATATTGTCCAACTCTTAATTTCCGATACCGATATCAACCGATATCAACCGAAAAAAAATGAATAATTTCAGGTAATTAACATTACATATCTCTTGTCGTGTAATTAACACAACATTATGCATACTTTGACAATAAATAAAATAATAATTTGTTCTTACTTGCTTGCCTGGGTAAATAAAGGTAAAATAAATGTAAAAAAAAAATATATATATATATATATTTTCCGATATCACATTTTTATGCCAATATCGGCCCATAATATCGGTAGGCCGATAATATCGGACATCCCTAATTGTGATTGTTTTTACAAATGGGGCCTCACAGGTTTAACCACTATACCAACTCTGGACACATTTGAATGAGGAATAATTTTCCTTGGAGACCTGACTTATTTGTCAGGCTATTATTTATGTCAGATATTCCAAGGGTATTATCACACATAGATTTCGTTTAAGTAAACTTGTTAATTTTGTTGCCCCAGAACATCTGTAGTCTCAGTGGTTAACTGTATACATTTGCCTGCCAGGGATCACACCCACAGCGCTATGTCAGTAGGGGAGTCAGTTTATGCAATTCCAAGACTGTTTAGGGACCTCTGCAGACATTTTCAAATACACTATTTAGAATAGGTGAAAATAACACAATCGTACTGCATGCAAATAACTGCATGGGATTAGCATAACGTGTAAGGGAGGCTACCCATAGAACCCATTTTCATTCAGATATCTTGAGGTGAGAGGTCAAGGGACCCCTTTAAAAATGGCCATGGCAGTTTTCCCCTCGCCCCCCCCCCCCCCCCCCCCCCTGGTGGAAAAATAAGTGGTTTTGAATTTTCTTCTATAATAGTAGATTTCGACCGCTAAAATTATAATAATTTTTTTTTAAAGAAATAATAATTACTCATTTTAGGTATGTTTGTGTTTAAAATGCACAATAAAAATCATTGTTTGTGTGTGTGTCCTGTTCATCGTTCTTCTCTCTTCTCGGCCGCTAGAAATTTCGGCCCACTGACTGGGCATCAGTGCGCAACGCAGCCAATTGAAAAATTCACAGGGCAACATAGCAACTAAATTGAGCCAATATAATGCATGAAGGGCGCTTTCTCTAGCGCCCCAAGCAGAGTCACTGGTGTATAGATATAATGGTGTGTTAGGAGGTGCACGGACTGATGTCGACATCAACTCGCAGCAACTCAAGACGAGACAGGATTTCAGTTGTTTTGTCGTTGACGGACATTGATAATAATCACAAGAAACATTCAGACAGTATTGGATCTAACAAAATGGATTTATTTGGACACATTTATGGAAAATTCAAGCCTGGACCACAAAGCTTCTCAAAGGGTTAGCGCGACACACAACGGCTCTTCCAACTCGTAGTGATGTTCCACCGCAGCCAAAAAGTGAGTCTCTATAACAATACTGTTCTGTAGTTACTGAAACTGATTGAATATGGCACTGCCCCACCTAGAATAATTTTCACCAGCCACCACTGCTTATACCCTAACCATAACCGTATAAGCGCATCTTAACTTTTCCGAAGGCACCACCCGTGGTCCCGGAAATCCCATGTTAGGCGATTGAACACAGCGCTGGGGGTTTTCCGCGGGTCGAGAATATTTCTTTTTCTTTTTATGAGGTGATTCGACAGGAGTATCACTCCGCATGACGCTACATGGTCTATATAAGAGCTGTTTGAGTGACAGACTAACCTTTTGCCAATTTGATCCAGAGCGCCCGGTCTAAGTTCTTTCACGCAGTTTCAAATGATGACGTAAGCAGTGATGTAGTGGTGGTACCACTCTGTACCACGCCGTCCTAGCAGTTCGCTGAGCAGAAGTGTGCGCACGGATGTGCACGCGCGCGCACATACAAATGCGTTCACAACTTTCACTCTACTTTCGCGCCGTGCGCCAAGTACCCGGCACTAGTCTTTGCATAGCATAACAAAGAAAGAGAAGTGCAAGACCAAAATACAAGCCCTGTGGGGGGTTTGCTTGAGCTGGTCTGTGCACACGCGAGGGAACATGTATGCGCGTGCACGTGGCGTCCAGGCAGTTCTGATATTACGACTGCACCCCTGGACGTAAGTACATTGTCTACGTAATTGTTGGTAAAATTATAAGATTTTTACATTTGTATGACAGTCTATAGTGCTTCTGTGATGTTTTTGCAACGTTTTTGGTAATGTTTTCACAGAGCTCTAGTGATTTTTTACCCAGAGCGTGGGCATTCAACATGAGGTCCACTCCCCCAGCCAGGCTAATGTTGGCTAAGGATGGCTAACTAAAGCTAGCGCAAGAAACGACGACAAACGTATGGTTTATAGTGTATTTTTTGCCACCTTATAGCATTTGTACATTTGACTGTAATGCTCCCGTGAGGTTTGTCTGGACGTTTTAGTAATGCTTTTCACAAAAAAAACATATTTCTAAAAGTCCGAAAATGGCCGGGATTAGCCTTGAGCTAGCTATCTTTGCAGATGCATAATTAATGTATTTATTTAGCGAATGGAATATTTTCAAATGGCCACATGTGATGTATTTAGTTTATTCATAACTGGGCCTTATTCGATATATAATATATTTCATTGTATCGGCCCAGATCGGACAAAATAGGCCGATGGATGTGCGGTTTCAAGTCTGATGTGTGGTTCAAGATGCTGAGGGAGTAGTACCAAGCTAGCCTGAGATCTAGGCTGCCTCTGCCTACGTCATGCATCCATATACGGCAGAGGACATGGAGGAAGACAAGACTCTAGGAAGAAAACGGGGTAAGTTTGAAGAAACATTTCAACGCACACATTAAATTATTTTATGAATTAATGTAATATGTAAAAAAAATTTAAACCATTTGTTATAATATTTCATTTCACTAATTCATTCATAACTTTTGAACAATAGATGCAATTTATAATCTGTCAGCTGTTCTATATTGCCAACAAGATCGTTTCATGTTCCTTATACCAAGTAAGGAAAGTGCTTGGAAATTCATTTTTATCTTCCAAGTTCAATTTCAACAAGTTCAATTTCAAGTTATTATGAATAATAATAATAATAATAATAATAATAATAATAATAATAATAATAATAATAATAATAATAATAATAATAATAATAATAATAATAATAATAATAATAATAATAATAATAATAATAATAATGATAATCATACACATATTTTATATCATGGGAAAGCCCTAGTTGTTAGCTTCAAAATGGTACCAAATATGAGGTACTTTGAAATACCCACTAACTAAATTATCCATCACAAACCCATGAAGGTCAAGCTCAGAATATGGTCATAATGGGCCCGTAGGAGTAATTAAGATATTGAGTTAAGATCAGACTTTTATATATTAATAAGTTATTTGTGGTATCAGTATTTTAAACTCTATCTGTAGCATTGAAACTCAATCTGTATCACATCAGTTAAAAAAATACATTTAACAGCTCCTGGGATTTGTATGGTTTCATCAGAAAGAGTATCTGTATTGACTGTATCAATACATAGCCTTCTCTCCTGTGTCCTCCATACTGTGTCTCCCTCACAGCAGCCCTCCTACTGACTCAATAAAAAACCTTCTCTCCTGTGTTTCCCCTACTCTGTAACCTCGTAACAAATATACTAAGGGGAGTGGACTGGTAAAAATAAATAGGGTCTTCAGAAATAAAATTGGGAAGAACAGTGATAGAGAGGATCTGCTGCTGAGGGATGACAGGGAACAGCTGTGTGTGTGTCCTTCATTTGTTTAAGTGTGTGCCATCTGGAAAGAGAGCTAATGATGCTAGCCATTGTGCCAGGCCATAGGCTAAAATAATGTTCCACACATTCACATGTGCACACACACACACACACACACACACACACACACACACACACACACACACACACACACACACACACACACACACACACACACACACACACACACACACACACACCGGTTGGCAGGGACGTGCACAGGACTTTAGAAAGGCAGGTGCCCGAGTTGATAAAAGGGCATTCATTATTAAATGCAATGCGAGCGCGCGTAGCGCGCGAGCGCGATTTTTGGGGTTAATACAAGTCTATGGTACATTCAGTTTCACCGATTGATGTCACCAAAACTACATAGTGTCCCTTTAATAACACAATATGCGCTCCAGACCAACAGCTGCGGAGAGAGAGAGAGAGAGAGAGAGAGAGAGAGAGAGAGAGAGAGAGAGAGAGAGAGAGAGAGAGAGAGAGAGAAACTTTCCTCCACTTCCCTGGCCCCTCCCTCCCCTGAGAGAGAGAGAGAGAGAGACCGACCGACCGAGACCGCATTAACTACCTTGTTTAGTTGAAACGTGGTCCAGGTCAGGAGGGCTTGATGAAGTATTATGTCCAGTCACAGACTGTTGTCTTGATGTATATCCACTGTCCTCCAGACTGCATCCAGCCAAATAGCTTATTGTTAGCACTGTAGCTTTGTTGTTGTCAAACTTGTCACCACACAGTCCTGACATTCACGAAGTCAAAAACTAATAGTGCTTGCCGATTGGTGCTAAGAACAGCAGGGCGGGTGCAAGCCGTGTGACGTAATTGGCAGACTCGACTGTCAATCAAAATTATTCTGTTAGAGAGAGAGAGAGAGAGAGAGAGAGAGAGAGAGAGAGAGAGAGAGAGAGAGAGAGAGA
The DNA here is from genome assembly GCF_963971535.1 of Notolepis coatsorum. NCBI lineage: Eukaryota > Metazoa > Chordata > Actinopteri > Aulopiformes > Paralepididae > Notolepis > Notolepis coatsorum. The sequence continues at coordinate 103,702,716 of NC_140166.1, forward strand.
GAGAGAGAGAGAGAGAGAGAGTATGCTGCGTGATTTTCCAGGCAGCAGCAGACAGGGAGGGGCTGGGGAGGGGTGATCTGCGTGTTTTTGGAAGGACCTATTATTTACAAGAGGGGTGGCATTTCTCTTTCTTTACCTAATATTTAGATTCTATCATGACATCTTTCATTTGGAAGGGCAGGGCAGTATATCTATATGTGCAACAGTAAAAAAAAAAAAAAATTAAAATAAAAAAAGAGGGTGGCATAAAAAGGGCACTTTCTAATGAAAAATGAAAAAGGCAGGTGCCCGGGCACCCCTTCACCCCTATGTATGCACGTGCCTGCCGGTTGGTTCCATCCACAGGGTGGGAACAGCCATGAAAGGACTCCCATGTTATGACTGTTGAGATTTTAATAAGACATTTCTTTTTGACCTATTCCTAAAATGTACTTTACTGTGGTGTACATTTCAGTGAGTCAGCATACAGACAGGAGCGTAACCCCATTGACTTTGTATTTGTTTGTGGCTAACTATCTGGAGCTAGTATGATGAACAGCATGGATTGTGCAGAGAAAGGACTCTACTGATCAACATCATTGGTAAGTAAGAAATAGGGCTAGGGTTCCAAAAATCTGAACTATCCCTTTAACAAAGACCTACTCCGCGTCTTCTACCGGGATCACCTGATAATGTTGTTTCTCACTTTTGCACTTTTTGTGATTTTGCCTCTATCCAAAATGTCATCTTCTTTCAATGTTGATCGGTGTGACATCATATATGTAGCCTTCAAATGCATATTGTAGACATTTTTGTCTGCTTCTCTCTTAACAAAGATTACGCCGTGGGGCACATCTAGACACACACTTACTGCTATAGTAGCGCCCATAGGGCACAGCTAGCCACAAGCTTACTGCTATAGTAGCGCCTCATGGGGCACAGCTAGCCACAAGCTTACTGCTATAGTAGCGCCCATAGGGCACAGCTAGCCACAAGCTTACTGCTATAGTAGCGCCTCATGGGGCACAGCTAGCCACAAGCTTACTGCTATAGTAGCACCCCATGGGGCACAGCTAGCCACAAGCTTACTGCTATAGTAGCAGTCCATGGGGGCACAGCTAGCCACACGCGCTTACTGCGCTATAGTAGCGGACCATGGGGCACAGTTAGCCACAAGCTTACTGCTATAGTAGCAGACCATGGGGCACTGCTAGCCACAATCTTACTGCTATAGTAGCGGACCATGGGGCACAGCTAGCCACAAGCTTACTGCTATAGTAGCGCCCCATGTGGTACAGCTAGCCACACGCTTACTGCTATAGTAGCGCCTCATGGTATCAATTCAAAATACTAATGATAACATTCTATATTAGGGAAACTGAGGGATACATGTATAAACAGACGGGGTTAGCCCTATGTTCCCACAGCCCAATGGTCCCACAGCCCTATGTTCCCACATTTTTTAAATGTATTTTTCTCTCAAAATGACGTCGATAATTCTGTGGGCGTTAACTTGTAGGTAAGGCCTATCATAACCATTTTCATAAGCGGAGCGCTGCACCATGGCACTATCCCGGCACCACCAACAAACAGGAATAATATTGCTCCATCCAGCTATCAGTTGTCGCATGAACTATGGGATAGAAAAAAGGCTAACCGCATGATATAATAATAATAATAACAATAATTGGTTACATGTTTTATATCTAATTATAAGAATATGCCACGTGAGAAGACGTTTTACCTTAATCGAACTTTGTCGGGTGAAATGTAAATGCCTCGTGGGCCTGATGTGGTCCGTGGCCCGCTTATTGGGAACCCCTATCTTAACACATCATGAGTTATGCATGTCAAAATTGATTATATCTATCACCACGTGCATGCGCCTTTGGAGATGTGGCTGCAGCATTTGACAGCACCACGCCTACGATTCCAGAGCGCTGGTGTGCATTCTAAAAGCACACATGGTGGTGGCATTATCCCGCCTTGGCTTGGTTCAGTGTAAACAAGCAAAGCCGGCAGAATGACAGTTCTTCTTTGTGGGATTTCTGTGTAAAAGGAGCTTTAAAATCTTAACCCTGTGGCCTGTGATGGGCTTGGCGAACTCACAGGGTTAAGAGTTTAAAGATTTCCCATCCAGGAAATCATAATATCATAACACAGAGGCTGAGAGACAAACTTTGTTTTACTGCCGGTAGACCATCGCCCTACGAATTGGAAGCGTCATTGTGTGTCATTCTAAAACTTTCAGAATCTTTGTGGTCCGGTCTTGAACTTTCCATACATGTGTCTCCATAAATCAATTTAGTTAGATCCAGCACTGAATGTATCTTGTGATTATTATAAATGTTTTGATGACAACAACTATTAGCCGTTAGCTATTTCCTAGTAGCTTATGTACACTTTTGTTCAGTGCTTTTTTAAGGTGCATGTAAAGGGCACAGTGATATCCCATGGATATATCTGCTTTTATACATTTCAACATTTGATTGCTGCATATATATATAAAATTGTAACATCGACAGGGCGGGTCGTGACGCACTCAGGCGCATGTCATGGCACTTTGTTCTCGTCTGTCGGCTCTGGGCTGCGTTTTTGCCGATCATCCAATACATTGTTGGAAAGTTGAATTTGCTGCCTTTTCGATCGTCACCAGGCTCTGCCTTCGCGATCACTGATCAATATCCATCGGAGATCATGAGGAGACGACGTCTACTCCATCCAATTATGACAGACGCCAGGAACAGCAACAAAAAGACCTGTCTGTTCATCGATAAACTCTTCATTGATAGACAGTTGTATCGCAACTCCTATATTACATATTGGCTGACGGGCGGTGATGAAAAAGCACAGGCTGGACGCTAACGTGTTTCTACTGCAGTAAACAATGGCGCAGGCTTGTGACGATCCACACGCGACTATGGTTGCTATGGTAACTATCCTCATTGAAAGTAACATCCCGTTCCAAGTGATGTCTGATGACCATTTATGTGTGACCTGGGTTGTTGTGGTGTTCCTAACGTATTTTTATAACATATGTGTGGTATTTTCTACATCATGTATGGACAATTTACCAAAGGGCTTAATCTTTGCCCACATTAATATATGTAGTCTTAGGAATAAGACACATGAGCTGACTCTCTTCTTACAGGCTAATAGGATACATATTCTTGCTGTGTCAGAAATGCATTTGGATGACTCTATCTGTAACTCTAGTATGGCTATAGCTGGTTTTACATTGTATAGAAAGGACAGGAACAGATTTGGGGGAGGAGTGGGATTCTATATATGTGATCTATTTCTGGTAAAACTATGAAATTACATTGACATCAGTGATATTAAGGCCATCTGGTTGCAGGTACAGCTGCCACACCTAGCTGAGATATCAGAGATTTTACTATCAGACCATTTCCATATCTTAGCTATAACACACCTTTTACTATGACTAAATTTCCAACAAAAGGCCTAATAATGGTTCATCTAAATGTATGCAGTCTTAGAAATACAATTCACGTGGTAGAGCGCCTGACTTGTCAGCATAATATCCATATTTTTACTGTATCAGAAACCCACCTTGAACCCTCATTTGGTAATGAAGAGGTGTCAATACAGGGCTACAATATATTCAGAAAAGACAGAAATAGATATGGTGGTGGTGTGGCAATATATATTCAAAGTCATATCCCTGCTGAACCTATGGATGATCTAACTATAGATGGTATAGAGGCACTATGGGTCCTGGTACATCTACCACATACTAAGCCATTTCTTATAGGATGTTGTTATAGACCCCCTAATGCTGGCATGAATTATCTGTCAGATGCATGCAGTATGGTTGATAAAGCCTCTGATGGAAACAGAGAAGTATACTTTTTGGGTGACATGAATATTGATTGGCTTTCTGATAAGTGTAATATGAAAAGCAAGTTATTATCTATGGCTCAAACATGCAATATGACACAAATGGTATCGCAGCCAACACGGATTTTTACCAATAAGCACGGTAGAACTTCTTCTACATGTTTGGACCTTGTATTTACCAACTTTCCAGAACGCTGTTCTAAAGTAGTCTCTATAGCAGTGGGATTTAGTGATCATAATTTGGTTGCATTATCCAGGAGTACTAAAATCCCAAAAGGAGGTGATCAAATTATCAACAAAATATCCTACAAACACTTCAATAAGGAAGTATTTGTTGGTGAGGTAGACAAGGTAGACTGGTCTATAGTGTGCAAAGAGAACACCCCCGAAATAGCAGTTAATGTATTTATGAATCTGCTCATGGAAATTGTGAACAGGCATGCACCATTTAGAAAATGTACTGTTCGGTCGAAAGGTGCTTCATGGCTGGATAAAGAAATCCTTGACCTAATGACTCTGATGGATAATGCAAAGAAAACAGCACACAAACTAGGCTTGAAGTCAAATCTACTGTCAATTAAGGAACAGAGTGACAAGGCTAAATAAAACGAAAAAAAAAAGAGTATTATAAACATAGGATTAGTGAAACAAAAAATTATGGGAAAAAACCATGGTCAACACTGAATGAGATAATGGGCAGGACATCAAATACATCAATCTCCTTCATACAATCTGGAGGTAAATTCATAACAAAACCTCATGACATGGCAAACTACTTCAATGTTCAAGTTTCAAGTTTCTTTAATAGTTGTCATACAGAAGTACAGAATACTTTTATACAAAATGCGTCTTACTGTTACACTCCAGAGACTGTGCTAGACAAGATAAGTATGAAATAAAATAGTATAGCATGTAAATTAGAAGTAAAAAAAGAGGTCACAGTGTTCAGTATAGACATATGTACAATGTTCGATGCAGAATAGAAGTAACTGAGTTACCATATAATATACAATATACTATGCAGTGTACTAATATACAATACTTTATAGTGCAAAGCAGAAATGGGATGAGGTACAATTTTGGTACAATTTACAGTAAGGTGTACGAGTTGTAGTGCAAATCCTTTATCAATAAATATAAAGTGTGTTTAGGTGATCTAAAGTGTGGAGAGTGGGTGCTGCAGTGTGTTGTTTGTTTAAAGTGCGTGTGGATGTGTGTGTGCTGTGTGCATTTGATGGTTGTTGTATAGTGTTTATTGTTCGTTGAGCAGCCTGATGGCCTGGGGATAGAAGCTTCTTCTGAGTCTTTCTGTGCTCGCCTTGAGACTCCGGTATCGCTTGCCTGACCGCAGCAGTTCAAAGAGGCAGTTGTTCGGGTGGCTGGAGTCCTTGATGAATCTCTTAGCCTTACCCCTGCACCGCTTGTTGTAAATGTTCTGGAGGGTGGGGAGCCCCCCTCCAATTGTGCGTTTGGCTGAACGTGTCACTCTTTGTAGTCTGCTTCGGTCTTGTGCAGTGCTATTCCCAAACCAGGAGGTGATGTTGCCAGTCAGGATGCTCTCTATTGTACGTGAGTAGAAGTTCTTAAGGATCTTCTGACTGACTGAATGATTTCTTTAAAAATAAAGTTGATAAATTAAGAGGATGTCTACAAAGTAGTGATGGTTCACTATCTCATTCACTAATAAAAAAAAGAAATAATGAAAGGCAAAAACTGTCTCTTTAGCTTTAATGAGATTGATAGAGCAACAGTTTTGAAATTAATTATGTCTCAAGCTGATTCCACTTCCTCCGGTATAGACAACTTAGACAGCAAAATACTTAAACTTGTGGTTAACTCTGTAGCTACTCCTATATGTCATATATTCAACCAGTGCTTAATCAGTGGGGTTCATCCTACAGCATGGAAGGAAGCTAAAATCATCCCACTTCCGAAAGACAAAAATAAAACATTTAACGGTCCAAATAGCCGTATTTTACCATTGCTAAGCAAAATAATAGAAAAAATAGTATTCAAACAGGTCATGGATTACTTTTTCAATAACAATCTGCTCTCAGCCTTTCAGCATGCATACAGGGAAGGTCATTCTACGAGCATTGCACTCTTGCAAATGAGTGATGACTGGTTATCAAGTATGGATGACAAGAAATTAGTAGGTGCCGTTTTGTTGGATTTCAGTGCAGCATTTGATGTAATTGATCATACCTTGCTTGTAGATAAGCTACAGTGTTACGGTTTCACCTCCAATACACTATCATGGTTTATTAATTATCTCTCAGGGAGACAACAGAGAGTCTTCTTTAATGGCAGCTTTTCAAAATGGAATCCCATTAACTGTGGGGTTCCACAAGGAAGCTGCCTAGGGCCTTTGTTATACTCCATCTTTACCAATGATTTACCATTGGCTGTAAATTTTTTTTAAACAATTATGTATGCTGATGACACAACATTATACAGTGCAGCTACAGCTGAGCAAGATGTAACTGACACCTTAAACAGGGCCTTAACAGACATTTATGAATGGATTGAGTGCAACAAGTTGATGTTAAATATCTCTAAGACAAAGGCCATTGTGCTTGGATCTAGACACATGTTGGGCATGCATCCTCAATTAAAACTGTCAATTGGCACCACACAAATTGAACAAGTGAACACAATAAAACTTCTCGGAGTTACTATTGATAGCTCATTATCTTGGTCTAAACATATAAATAATATTGTCATTAAAATGGGTAGAGGAATTTTTATGACTAGGAAATGTTCTGCTTTTATCACTCCCTCCATAATGAAATCTGTTATTCATTCTTTGGTTTTGTCTCATTTAGAATACTGCCCTGTTATCTGGTCGTCAGCTACAAAATCGAATTTAAAAAAGTTGCAGGTTGCTCAGAATAAAGCGGCTCGCCTGGTACTAGGCTGTTCATACAGGACAAGTATTGGTTTTATGCATGAACATCTGGCATGGCTAATGGTTGAAGATAAAGTATCGATGAGTCTTCTAATGCTGCTGCAGAACATTATTAGCACTGGTAAGCCATCTAGCTTGGCTCAGCAGTTAGAAATGACTTCTGAGCATGGTTACAACACTAGAGGGGCCGCTTCTGGTAACATCAGAACAAAATCAGCACCAAAATCAAACTTTCTCAAACTCACTGGCATATATAGGTCAATAGCACTCTGGAATACTCTGCCGAAAAACATCTCATCCACAATACATAATAAAATTACTTTCAAAACAAATATTAAGAGATATCTTGCAAACATGTCAAGTATGTAACTGTTATCTGTGTATTATATATATATATATATATATATATTTTTTTTTGACAGGAATGTTAGATTTTATAATGTGAATTTGTATATTTGTATTAATTTTTAATTTGTGTTTTGTCAAGTATGTAACTGTTATCTGTGTATTTTATCTTTTTTTTTGTTTGACTGGAATGTTACATTTTATAATGTAAATTTGTATATTTGTATACATTTTTAATTTGTGTGTTTTTTTGTTTTTTTTTTTTCTCCATTTTCCTACAATTTTCTCCCATCCCAATGTTAGTCGTTATGCCAATTCCCAATCCCCTTCCTGGTCACTGCGCACTTACCCCCCACAGTCGGTCTGGGAGAGTGGAGGCTACCACGTGCTTCCTCCGACACACGTCCAGCCAATCAACCGCTTCGTTTCACCTGGTAGCGCGGATTCTCATTGAGAGGGCGTAGCGTGTGGAAGGATCACACTATCCCACTCAAGTCCTATCCGCGCTTAGCAAGCACCCCGACCGAACTGTAGGAGTCGCTGTTTACAACGACCCGGACCCACCCCGCCAACTTCTCCCACCCTCTAATACTGCCAATTGTATTAGTGTGAACGGCCAGCCAAGCTGGTGACAACCCCGGAGCTGTGAGCTGGATTCGAACAGGCGAATCTAGCCGCTCCGGGGTTTGGTGACGAACGCAATCTCTGTTACGCCACCTCACCGCAATTTGTGTTTTGTTTTCATTTTTATTCGTATTCTTTGTTGTACATTTGTATTGTATTTTTTTTGTCTAGGACCCCAGGAAGACTAGAGGCTCTTTTATGAGTCTCTAATGGGGATCATTTAATAAACATAAACATAAACCACACTCAACCTATTGCGTGATTCCATTCTCGAGTTACAAGACAAAACATCCGGCGAGCATCATTTGACAAGCCATTCGGACGAGTGACCACGTCCGGTTGTGAGCGGTCCTGACCTGACCAGTCATGGCCATTTTGGATAATCATGCAGAATTTTTACAAAAACCTTTGTAAAATATTCATTTTCCGTGGGATTTTTATAAACTTTGGACCTGTACTACATACGACTTCCAGCTATGGAACCTTCATTTTTTTCAGCTCCTACCTCTCAGCCGGAACTTAAAAACAGGCATCTGGCAACCAGTACAAATAAATGTGAGTACACAAAACGTTTACTTCAGTGTGTTCAAACCTCTGTTACTCTATTTCATTAGCACTCAAAGTGATAGTTCTGTATTGTGTAAGAAACTTCAGAATGTTACCTTTCAAAAGGGACCAGACTCATGCATGTGCTATACGTATAAAGTATAATGAATCGCAAATTACTTTGGATATGCAACCGTTTTTTGCCCTTTTTTTGCCCGACGCTTAAGAGGTTAAAGATACAAGTCATTGTCAAATCTCTATCATACAACTCTCGGTATGGTAAAAGGATAATTAACGAATATTATGCTGGCCATCGTGCGTACCACACATCAGCTCGTTTCAGATTTATGCCCTTAATAACTCGATTTGACATTTTGCTGACATCTGCTCTGTCATACCGAATAGCACTAAATACTTAAGCTTTGAAACGTGAGCCACTCAACCCCCCAACCCATCTTTTTCATGTGTGAATCTCCTCTCTCGTGTCACAAACAGCATCTCCTCCTTGTGCCCCCTTACTGTCTGTCTTTTTCTACCTCTTTCTCTGCTTCCCCGTCTCTCTCTCCCTCGCTCTCTAAGAGAAAGACATCTGGCGGTCCTTTTAGGTATTAGTTTATGGGCCATGAGATGAGCTATGAACAAGAAACAATGAGAAAGACCTGAGAACATTAATCATGGAGCAACACACTTTAATATATGGGTTATTTCATTCCCTTACAGTCTGTAATTAACATCGGAGGTGGGCGATAGAAGTGGGGGTAGGGGTCTGAACTTGTAAAAAGTTTGAAGTGGGAATATCAGAGCACCAACTAGCCAGATAAAGCATTCTGAACAAAGCTTTCGCTGCGACCTGACAGTAACATCTCAAGTTTTTTGTTTCCGTTTTTTACTTCTCACAGCACACATAGTCCATTGATTTAAAGGGACACACCTCCAATGAAATTAAGCCAATTCATAATGCCCATAATCTCAGAAATATCCCAAAACTACAACCTGTCTTGAGTTCAAGACTTGGCACGTGAGATGTCATTATGATGTCACAAGTACAGTATTAGACACAGCTCACTGAAATTATGAAAATGAAACACAAAACAACTCACTATGTAAGGTCTTGCTAATTGTCCATTGTTGTATCATTTCACTGAGTTGCATTTAATTCTTCCTGGAATATGTGACATCACACATTACACATTTGTAATGCACACGTTTGCAGTATTGCAATACCAGTACAGTAGGTGTGAGATTATGGGCAGAATATGCTATGGGAGGAGCGTTGTTTTAAAAGCCATTGAGCAATTCAATATTAAACCTGCACTATGTCATTCTGGGTGAAACCCAGTGGAATTGCCAAAAAGAGCATCTTTTATAAATGTTTTGTATGCACTAAAGATGCACACACCACTTTCTAACCAGAAACTGGGAAACTGGGATTAAAAAAACGAGAAAGACCACCAGAGACATGAGGATGTGCTGACCACCAGAGACATGAGGATATGCTGACCACCAGAGACTTGAGGATGTGCTGACCACCAGAGACATGATGATGTGCTGACCACCAGAGACATGATGATGTGCTGACCACCAGAGACTTGAGGATGTGCTGACCACCAGAGACATGATGATGTGCTGACCACCAGAGACATAAGGATGTGCTGACCACCAGAGACATGAGGATGTGCTGACCACCAGAGACATGATGATGTGCTGACCACCAGAGACTTTAGGATGTGCTGACCACCAGAGACATGAGGATGTGCTGACCACCAGAGACATGAGGATGTGCTGACCACCAGAGACATGAGGATGTGCTGACCACCAGAGACATGAGGATGTGCTGACCACCAGATACTTGAGGATGTGCTGACCACCAGAGACTGTGTGGGAACATTGATCAAATGGTGCATGATTCCTATATTTGGACGTGTCTTTGGATGATCCTTTGTTGCATACCTCAACAAAGGATCCCTAAAGCACGGAAGGTATCACCTGGGTTGACCTGAATGCTTCAAAGCTTAATTTATTTCCATGGTGACTGATGCCGGAATGCTTTATTTTTTTGTTTTTACCGCTTCAAAATGTGCATAAAAAACAGCTAGTCTAGCTAAAAATAGTCTGCATCCACTTATCTCCTCAATAGGTTGGCCAATCAATCTAAAATTACAGATGGGCATTGAGCCTTAGGCATTGAGCATTGGCATAGAGTTAGCAGATATTGAAGATCCACAAGAACTATGGACAAAACTTAAAGAAAAACTGGGTAGTGTTGCAGACATAATCTGTGGTAAACCAGAACAAGTTGGTGACGTGAGTGGATGACAAAAGACATTCTGGATGAGATGAAAAAGAGAGCAGACATGAAGAATGCGGACAGAACAACTGAATACAACAGAGCAAAACGAAAAGTACAGAAGATGTGTAGAGATGCAAAAGAGAAGTATTACAAAGAAAAATGCAAAGAAATAGAAGATCTAGACAAGAAGCACAACCCTCTCATGTACAACAAGATCCAACAACTAATGGGGAAGAGGAAAAAAACAACCCACGGTTGTGAAACTGGTAAACAATATCTACAACTCAGGAAATATTCCAAATGATTTGACTATCAGTTTGATATTCCATGCATCAAAAGTACTCCTGAAAATCATCAAGAACAGAATAGAACCCATAATTTAACATCAGCTCTGGGATATCCAAATGGGTTTCCGCAAAGGAAAAGGAACAAGAGATGCAATCTGCCAACTCAGAATCATTGGCGAAAAATCGATAGACCAAGAGAAGAAGCTGTATATTTGCTTCATCAATTTCACGAAGGCCTTCAACTGAGTTGAACATACAACATTGATGAGAACAATGGAAGAATTTGAAATACCAGTTTCTGACCGAAATAATTTCTGACCCCATGCTTCTTTAGCTGTACAGGATAGCCTTGTAACAAATGGTGAGGTTTATAATAGGTTTACAATATATCTACCAAATCTCGAACTTGGACCTCATATAGTCACTAATATCCCGGTTTCTGCCGTCACAAACAAACTGGAGGTAAAATCCAGAAATACAGTTCTAAAAAAATATCGTTGCACAAAACTGTTTTATACTCTCAACAATTCCAAAATTAGTTTGGGATCCACGGTGCAAGCCAAAGGGACTTTTTTGTGGACACTTAAATATTTGCAGTCTTGGTAACAAACGTGAACAGTTAGAGCATATTTTGCTTGATTCCAATATTGATTGTTTAGGTCAGGGGTTCTCAAACTTTTTCATACCCCCATTTTATACCCCATTTTATTTTGGATTTTTTTTGGTGACCCCACACGTGTATCGCGTAATTTCAACATTTCAATAATGAATATCAAAATAAAAGCACACATTATTGGAACTTGATCATGCATATTTATTAGCAAATGAAATTACAGCACAATGTTATTAAGCTTTGCAACAAGATTCATGTTCTCACTGTGCTACAATGTAAGGCCCCAATGCAATTATAATGTGTGACCTAGGGAAACAAGCTGCCTACAAACAGCATCGAGCCGCTCTGTGACCTCTCCAACACAGACATTTAGGCTCTTCAACAGGCATCTCGATCAAAGTAATGACCTAGTGGGTGACAGGATATACATTGTGACAAATTAGCAAACAGGGTTGGTTGAGGTTTACTGCATCAGAACAATTTGTCTGTGTAACGTTCCGCCCGTTACTGGACTGTTCTCCCCTGCTCTACCTCTTCCCGTCCCTGTATGCTTGTTCCTCGTGTCCCTGGCCCTCAGTGTGCTTCCCCTCCTCTCTCTCATGCTCTCTCTCTCTCCCTTTCTCTCTCTCTTGCCCTTCCTGTTCCCCTGTCTTATGTTCCTAGTGTTATATTCCTAGTGTCAGTGCCGTCTGGGAGAAATGCGAGGCCCTATACGAGTTCCAAAGTTAAATAATAGCGCTGCCCGAGGCTTAGTGGCAATGCACCTGCACAGTCGCACACCCGGCAGCAACAGGGAAAATGCACAAAACACCCCCGGAACCTGACAAACCCAAAGCCAGATAGGTAGATATAGAGAGAGAAAGAGAGAGAGAGATAGAGAGAGAGAAAGAGAGAGATATAGATAGAGAGAGAGAGAGAGAGCGAGATAGAGAGAGAGGGATAGAGAGAGCGAGAGAGAGAGAGCGCGAGAGAGAGAGCAAGAGAGAGAGAGAGCGAGAGAAAGAGCAAGAGAGAGAGAGCGAGAGAGAGAGAGCAAGAAAGAGCAAGAGAGAGAGAGCGCGAGCGAGAGCGAGAGAGAGAGATCCACGCCGGGAACAGAGCAGACCGCACCAAAAACTCACCCTAACGCAGAGTCAGGTCCAAGAGGAAGGAGACGACCGTGGAGAAAGTTCACCAGTCCCATCATGAATGAATGATGAATGAAAAAGTTTATTTTTGGAAATGTTATTCTCCATATTTCTCCAAACAACTCACGATATCTTGTTCCGTCGAACCAAACAATCATAGCAACAAATTAATAAAACATTAAAAGAAAAACATTAAAAAAAGAAAAAAATAAGGAATTATAAACAAAAGGTCAAGAGCAATGTGTTTGGTTAGCAGACATGCATGATATTGTCCCCCCGTTGGGATGAACCCGGGAGTCCGCTCCCAGTCCATCCGCCACACGTTAGCACCGACAACGTAGCCAACGCTAGCTAGCGTTAGCTAATGCTAGTTAGCTGTCCCTGCCCCCAGCCAAGCTACTAGCCGACATAGCTATAGCCTGACTGAAGGTTCCAACACGCAAGAACTTTCATCCTCAGTCCATCCGCCGAACGTCCTCCCCGTCCCGGCACAACCCAATCACCACACCCGGTACCGACAAGCCCACGGCACGCGGCGCCATCTCCTCCGCTCCGATGCTGTGCACCTGGTACTCTTGGCCAAGACATCCACTCGCTCCAGTGGACAGCGCCGAATAGACCCTGTACCTGGCTGTACCCCCTCCCCTCGTGGATAATACCGGTCTTCTTCACATCTCTCTACCGACTACCAGACCGACGCCAACCAGCTCCCCCTAGTGTTGCATAAAAGTAATTGAATGAAACCAATAGTATATCTGCAGAGCCGCAGAGCCCGGAACACTATTCTACAAACGTGTCTAATGTGAAATATATAAGCATGAAAGCAAAACTAGATTTTAGGTCTGTGATGGAAAGTGATTGTTAACATTCTATTTATTTTTATTTTTATTAAAAAAAATATATATATTTTTTATTTATTTATTTTTTGCCGGGCCTCTTCCCGCGTGGCCCTGTGCGACCGCACTGCTCGCACACCCCCTGAGGCAGCCCTGCCTAGTGTGTTATATTCCTAGTGTTGATGTTATGTCCCTAGTGCATGGGTGGCCAACCAGTCAGAGACTAAGAGCCACAAAAATTACTGTGGTACCACAAAGAGCCACACCATATACCAGCGTTTCTCAACCTTTTTTTTCAGTCACGGCACCCTTCATGTGTTTATAGGTCTCACCCTCTGGCCTCTGAAGTTGCTAATGTCTTTTTTATTTGGGCCTCACAGGGTTAAAAGTACCCTGTGAGACCCATGGTTGCAAAATTCCAAAATCACTTTTAGCCATTTAAAAAAAGAACGGTTATTTAATTTTTTTTAAAGGGGAACTATTTTACTATTTCTTTCACTATTTGAGCACTTTAACACAATTCCTGTGAGTCTATGGAACACCTAGGTTCTTTTTTTTTAAATGCATTGTTTTGTATTTCTAATCAAGTACTCAAAAACCGCATTTTTCTACCTCAAGATCTTAAGCCGTTTTGAGGCTGGGCTCCAACCACTGTGTGGCCTGGTGCCAACTGCCACATCAACTGCCACATTATTATGCAGCTGAGAAATCTCTGACATCACAGAAATGCACATTTTCAGATGACTTAGTTCAGTGAGGGTGAATATTGTGAGAGGAGAATTGGAAGAATGCGCCAATATGAGAATTAGAGACATAGATCCTATTAATATAAGTCCACATAGCTAAGAAACAATGGTAAGCACTGAAAAAGGCCATTTATAAGATAGTTCCCCTTTAAGCACATGTATAGTCAATTGGTCCTGTTGTTCAGCCTCACAATGCTATTTGATGGTAAATGTGTTTATATGTCTCTGGCCTCTGAAGTTGCTAATGTCTTTTTAATTTGGGCCTCACAGGGTTAACCTCTTAAGCCCGAGATATAAAGTAAAAGTGTATATTTTCAGCATTACATTTGTTTACCAATTATTTTAACTGTTATTAGTAGGGATGCTCGATATTGGCTTTTTTACCGATACCGATATTCCGATATTGTCCAACTCCAATTTCCGATACCGATACCGATACCGATATCAACCGATACCGATATATGCAGGGTTTCCCCCCCAAAAAACAGAATAATTTCAGGTAACTAATAATTTCACTGGATGCATTCAAAAGGCTTTCTAAATGTAAGCATTATCTGTGCAAAATATGATCATTAAAAAAGTAAAAATGAACATTTTAAACCAACATGCATACTTTTGACAATAAATAAAATAAGAATTGGTTCTTACTTGCTTGCCTGGGTAAATAAAGGTTAAATAAATGTTAAAAAAAAAAAAAAAAAAAATTGTTATTGTTTTTTTTTTTTTTTTACCGATACCGATATTTTCCGATATCACATTTTACTGCCGATATCGGCCGATAATATCGGTCGGCCGATAATATCGGACATCCCTAGTTATTAGTGAAATATAAGATTATAGAAATCTCAGGGCATTGAGTCGGAAACCGGCGCATATTGACAGGAGGAAGTGGCACATCCAAAAGTGAGTGTAGTCTTTTGAAGGAAGAGACTCAGGGCTTTAAAATTTCGAAAAACTACCCTACCCAGTCACACCAGCCCCTGTCAATCATCTGACTTCTGGATTTACTTTTTTATTTCTCTTATTTTTTGGGATTATCTCCCACAAACCTGAACGTTATTGCCATAAAACAGAACACAGTTAGTTTCTCTACCTTTCTGTGAACGTCTTGCAAAAAACGGTGTTGCAATATGATGAAAAATGGTGGAGTAATTTACATTATAAAAAAGATGGCAGAATTCAGTACTGTATCTACAAAACCTTCTGTTTAATCATCTTCCCTTTATTAATTTGCTTAGATTTTTCAGGTCTGGTCAATTTTAGCATGGTGTTATTCACAGTCAAAGATACATTTTTTTTTTTTTTTAAATATAATTGATATTCTCCTTTGGTTCATTACAATTTACTCAAGCCTAGTAACAGACACACTATTTCTGACACTGATCCATAAATGTCCCATTAATTTTTTTTTAATGTTTATTCTACGTCCTTATGTGACATAAAAAAAAAAGTAAAATTATTATTATTATTTTTTTCTTTTCTTATGGATGGAAGAGCCGCACATTGACGGGCAGAGAGCCACATGCGGCTCGCGAGCTGCGGGTTGGCCACCCCTGCCCTAGTGTGTTATATTCCTAGTGTTGACGTTATGTTCCTAATGTGTTAATTCCCTGTGTTTGTCTCATCAGCCATAGTTGTAGTCCTTTGTGTTGTTTCCTGTAGTCTTTGTCAGTCTGTCTCCCCTCCCAGGTGTCTCCAGTTGTAATCATCCCAGGTGTTTCTCGTTTGTCATTCGTGTCTGTATTTGAGTTCCTTGTTTCCTGTTCTCTGTGTGGATTCATTATCGTTTCCTGTTGGTTTCACTGCGTTTGTTACCCTGTCCGTGTTATTGTTTAGTTTTGCCCTCTGACAGCATGGCTGAGAGGTTTTGTTTTTGTGTTTTGAAAGTACGCTTGTTTGTTGTGCTTTAAGTTTATTTGATAAAAGCTACTTTGACCCACCTGGTCTTGTCTGCTCCTGGGTCCTATCACCACCACTACACGCAAACCGTGACAGTCGGTTCTTAACACTAGCACAGCCGACAAGGGGTCAAATGACCCTTAGGCATTTTCAATAAATGTATCCTTGTCACTCGGTCGAGCTCCAGCTCTGTCACTCAATGACTTTTCCTAAAAGTACCCGTTTTATCTGGCACGGTTTCAGAAATTTCAAAATGACTTCAGGAAAATGTAATTAGAACGTTATTCCACATATGGGCCGTTGGAACAGATGAAAGTCACAGCACTTTGCGAGCGTCTAGCGCAGGGGTGGCCAACCCGTGGCTAGCAAGCCGCATGTGGCTCTTTGCCCGTCAATGTTTCAGCGACTTTGGGTCATTGAAAAGCGCTATACAAAATAAATGAATTATTATTATTAATGTGTGGCTCTTCCATCCAAAAAAATATAAATATAAATGTATAATATATTTTTTTTATAATATAATAAAAAAAAAAGTCTGTCACTCAAACCTACATTTCATTGTGGTAAACCTCATATTTTTATATTCAGAGGTAATTATAGAGTTTACACTGTTTTTTTTCTCATATTTCTCAACTGTTCCCGGCGGGAATTAGTGTCATTTTCTCCATGGCTGTGCTAATGTTAATCACACAAAATGTATACTAAATTGACTTTCCAGTAGTCTAAACTCTATGGCACTTATTGTATCATAATATGTGGTAAAACTCTGCTGCTCCACTCTAATTGATGCAAATCCAACGAGTTAATAATAATTTGACTTGCTGTAGGTCTGGTATAAGTATAAAAAAAAGTTACGTATACGTGTGTGTATAGACACGTGCGTATGTGTGTGCTTGTATGTGTTTCTCAGTAAACAGTTTTACTGATTGTCAACTGACCTCAATTGCAGTGAGCGTGTGTTTCCCTGCCTGACTGCTTGTGTTCCGACGCTGATCTTTTGGTGAGGCTAGAGGAGGAAGAGATTTATAGACTGGCCTCTCTCCTCTCATCACCACACCGCTGAATTATCTCACAGGTCGCATTAATCCGCCGATTACGTTTGATTTAATTTTCATAATAATTAAAACGAACCATCACTAAAATTAAAAAAGCTGAGGCGGGGGGAGGGGGGGGGGTGTTGCGTGTGTGTGCATGGGGGGGGGGGGGGGGGTTGATGCAGGGAGGCTGTGAGCGTCCAGAGATGAAAGAAAGGGCTTCTGCTGGTGTGGTATTTGCGCAACAACATTATCTCTCTCTCTCTCTCTCTCTCTCTCTCTCTCTCTCTCTCTCTCTCTCTCTCTCTCTCTCTCTCTCTCTCTCTCTCTCTCTCTCTCTCTCTCTCTCTCTCTCTCTCTCTCTCATCCAGATCAAGTGATTAGATTGATAGTTGTAGGAAGGTAAGGAAGGGAGGAAGGGTATGAGAGACATGGGGACATAAATGATTAAATTAGCATAAATATCACAAATGCTACCTCTTGCACAGCCACTGAAAAATCTAATCTGTTGGTTGCCTCAAATCTGGGATACCGTGAGAGTGTGTGTGCTTGCATGTGTATGTGTGCGCACGTGTGTGTGAGCGTTAGCCCATTTACAGGAGGGGGAGATGTGAATGCTCTGCAACTCAGTGCCAAAATAAATGCCATTTTGCATCATTTCAACATAATATATACATTTCAACATACAAATCTAAGTAATTTCAACGTTCAACATTTCAACCGCAGTTAAATGTTGTAACTGCCATGGTTAATGCTGTGTTGTGGACAGTCTTTGAACATGTGCCAGGTGACTATGTGTGGAATCTAAACAAGCCCCTGGTACAGTAAGTGGGCATATCTTCAAAATGTTAAAATAGTCATTCATAGGTAGCCAAACCGTGTGGCGGAAATAATGATTTTGGTACCGATAACATGTTGAACCCCAAGTACATTTGAATCCTATACTTGTGATTGATTGATGTGATTGATCTGTCAATCCAAATAAAGCATTTAAAAAGTGTGTAAGTGTGTATGTGTATTTGAGATAGCTTGTCCATTCAGCTTGTATATGGAACAAGCCTTCCTGGATCTACCCCCACATACAGTACATGTATTAGAGGTCTTGGGTATATGGCTGTTGGCTAACGGTTATATTTGGAGGCCTTGGACATCAACTTGCAGTTAGTGGCTTGAAGGCTGTGTGTGTGTGTCGAGATCTCCACTGTAATGAACTCATACAATGTCATCAACATCATGATATCTGAATCCTAGGTGTGTGTGTGATAATGATCCATGTGAATTCAAATTGCATATTTAAATTGAATGTAGGCATCACATGTATGTGTAAGTGTGTGTGTATGTGTTTGTTTGTGTGTGTGCACGTGTGTGTGTGTGCACTTCCCAGCGGTTGAACTGTGGGCAGCGAGAGAGCCTGGTTGCAGTGGTGAGGGTGTGTGTGATGTCTGCATTAGGTGGCAGCAAAGATACAGTACAGCTCCTCTGGCTAGAAGTACAGGACTTCTCTCTCTCTCTCTCTCTCTCTCTCTCTCTCTCTCTCTCTCTCTCTCTCTCTCTCTCTCTCTCTCTCTCTCTCTCTCTCTCTCTCTCTCTCAACTGTGTGTGAAGGAGAGAGTCACTCGAGGAGGCCGAAGGGGAGGGAAAGAGAGGAAGAGACAGACAGATTGAAGAGAGAGGAAGACGTGGAAAGAAAGATATAGAGAAGAAGACGGAGAGTTGGAGACAATGGGTCTCATTCCCGAAATTTTTTCAAAGATATATTCTGGAAGACTTATCTTGGAACCACTGAGACATAATCTATGACAAGTACACTCTGAGTCCTGAACGTGCTGGTAATATGTCTTAAGTGGCTGAAAAGGTCGCACAAATTATATTATCTGATATCTGCTTGGAGAATGGCATTCTGTCTTAAACTCTAAAGTGCGTTCCCGTTCAGCTCATTTGCATACAAACCAACGGCTCTATAGCTCCTTATAAGGCAACTGGTGACGCAGCTGTGTGAAATGGAATGGCGGAAGTGCTTTGCGAGCCGCGTGATTACGAAACCTAGCGTCAGTCAGTGCCAATCAGAGAGCGTCTCCGAGAAATGCGGCTAGGTTTCGTAATCACGCTTGCGCCCATCAAAACTAGATTAGATTAATGTATTGGCATCATATACAGCTTGCGGTACACACCTGCCGCAGCGCGCGCGCACACACAGACACACACGCGCGTGCGCGCGCAGTACTGTATATGAATGAATGAATGACATATAATATATCAGTGGTGGCAGCAAAAAAAAAAGCCCAACACAAACACGCACAGCTCTCTCTCTCTCTCTCGCTCTCTCTCTCGCTCTCTCTCTCTCTCTCAGATGATGTCAGATCCATTCAATAATAAACACATTTGTAAAGCTCGTTATTTTAAACAAGTTACCATTCATTGTCTGAGTGGTTATGTCCCACATGCGGCGAAATTAGAGAGAGAGAGAGAGAGCGAGAGCGAGAGAGAGAGTATTTTAGTAAAGTTACATTTTCAACAAGATTGCTGCTATTTAAACACTTCATGGAAACGGGGTAACGTTAACCTTATGTCGACTGTAGTATTGTATGACCTCGACATAACGTTTAAACGTTAACGTTACTCCGTTTCCATGAAGTAATTATAAAAGTGGCCAGCTAATATAACGGAGCTAACAGCTAGCAGTAGCTGTAACGTTACAACGTTATGCGGCATCAGTAGACAACGTATCATGTATTAAACTAGAGTTAAGATCGCTAATCTACCTTGTTGTTGGCTTGTTGATAAAGTATATCCACTCCATGGCATTGTCCATCCAGCCTGTGTTGATGTCCATCCATTGTCCGCATCCATATAGCTTGTTGTTAGCCAACAAGCTGTATTTGTCCGTCTTTCAAACGGTGTTGATTTGATGGATTTAACAGAATTATCCAATTCCATGGTGGTAGCTTTAGCTAACTATAAATCGAAATGAAAATACTCAGTCCTTGAATAAACCGAAGGCGTCTTTTCTTTTTCTCTATTGTGAACTGGAGTTGATGTTGTTGACGAGTCGACTGAACTGCTGTTGCTGTGATAAGAACTACCTCCTCCTGGCGCATTCTCTCTCTAAGCCAACCCGAGAAATGCGGCTATGGAAAAAAACTGGCATCGCGTCGGCCAATCAGAGAGCGTCTCCACGAAAATGCGGCTATGGAAATTCTTCACGGAAGTTCACGCTGCTGCCTAGACCGCTTCAAATCGCGCTCGGATTCCAACATAATAGTCATATTTCAACGCACAATGCGTTATGCACTGATTGGCTGTCACGGAGACAGCTATCAAACTGTGACGCGCACTCAGAGCGCTATCGCTTCTAGCCCGGGTGAGAAATACGAAAAAATTAAAAAAAACGTCACTTCCTGCTCATGAAAACGATGTTTTTTTAATTTAGATAATAACGTTATATTGTGCATTGGAAATACAAACATACTTAAAATGAGTAAATATTATTCATTTTAAACATGTTTATATTATTTATAGGGCTATAAAACACAAAAACGAAAAAGTTTTATTTTCTTCTTCTCTGATTTAACAGCAGCTGGCCAGCAGGTGGGTCGGCGCCCTTGCGCCCCTAGTGGCGAGCCGCCACTGTAATATATATAGCCTACGGCGGGCGTAATGAATGAACGCAGTATGGCGTATTATTCCATAATTAAGCCTATAGGCTACTGTTCATTCGTAGGCGCACACAAGACTTGTTATGGAATATGAATGCAGTCTATTTCCACCGATTAGCTTTAGTTCTTATTTATTTATCCACTGTCATTTCAGTGTTGGTGTATAGGCTATATAGTGTATTTCAATATAAGTTTAATTGATTAATGATATATTCGAAGGAATGCAGGTTTATAGCTATTATTATTATTATTATTATTATTATTATTATTATTATTATTATTATTATTATTATTATTATTATTATTATTATATCAACCTCCTCCAATGTACAGTCAATTGCCAAGTATGGTTTTGTCAATATTCCAATGTACAGTTTTGCTTGTACAGTGTAAGTCTATCCCCCACCCACCCCTCCTACCCAACCTCCTCCAACAGTTTCTACGTCAAATGTACTCTCTTTTCTGGACTCTTTTTGTATCACAAACAGTACTGTATTTGCAAATCTGGTATGTCATAAATGTATAGATGTAGCAGTACTGTCTATCTGTGTCATGTGTGTCATATATGTTATGATGAATTGAAAATGGGGGACCCTGATTAAACAAGACGAAATTCTTTCTCTGGTCTGCATCCCCTTTATGTAATTGAGCTGTACTGTACTGTACCCATTCTGCAATCTGTTAATAAAGTTTTCAATCAATCAATCAATCAATCAATCAATCAATCAAACAAAGGTCTGTCCCATTGTATACCAATCAATGGGATACATTGCATGTTGACCTGCTTTCTTTCAAATGTATATAATTAATCATTAAAACAGATGTGTAACAAATAAGAAATACAAATTCCACAGAAGGCATTAAATTATTATTATTTTCAATCATTTCACAATAATTGCATAATTGTGTTTGAATATCTGAGTAATTATTTGTCCAAAATAGCTGGTTCAGATATGGTTAATCCAGCTGCCCTGTGATCAGATGAATCGATATTATTTATTTTTCCGACATCAAATGCGTAATTTCTTATCGTACAAATATTGTCATATTTATTTTAATTATGATTAAGTAATTAATTCCAAGGAGGCCTATAGCGTTGACGTGAAGGAATCACTATGAGAACACAGTCTGTCAAGTTATAATAACATTTTAAATTAGTCAATCAATCATGAGATTTGATCGTGGGCTGAGAGCATATTTAAGTGTGCTCCTCAGCACTCTTAAATCTGCTCTCAGCCACGATCAAATAAGAAAAGTTTGGGGACTCCCACTCCCAGCCCTAATATGTCTTAAATGGGCCGAAATCTGGCTAAGACTAAATATTTTGTCGTAACTTCGTTCGGGAATGAGACCCAATGGTTTGGCTCATTTGGCAGACACTACTTGTAGTCCAACATGGAAAAAATAGTGTGTTTTTACACACTGTAGTTTGTAGTTTATTACACGCTACACATCGCCCATTTCCTAGATAATTCAGTCTTTTCCCATAGATTGCGAGATCAAATGCGTTATATGCAATAAGCCCAAACCGTTCTGGTTGATCCCACGAAACCCCAAATACTCCCAAATCAAAGGTATATACCATATACACATGTGCCTTCACAAAACTATCAAGGGAGAGGGTTGTCTTACCCCGAAAATGTGATTGTTACAAAATGTTTGGTTCAGTTTCAGTAAAATAGACATAGGGGGTCCTTACCTTAGACAGAAGGTATCCAAAAAGAATAATTCCAATATTCCCATCGGCGATCGTGATTACTCGTTTATATGTAATTACACGTGTTTACGGGACACTATGGGTTTTGAGGCAAGCAGATCTGTTTGCGATTGCTTTGCAAGAGCTCCTCCCCCTCAGAGCGAGTCTTGATAGTCCAGTTAATTCATTGTCTGTCCTGATCCATTTCTTTCTGAGTTCAAAAGGTAGACGATACTGCCATCTGGTGAGATTCGATCGGCATTGCAATTCCAACGTATGTAGCTGTGCCACAGTGATTCAGAGAGCTCCGGCCGAGTGTGTAGAGCGGGGATCAAAGGAAAAAGATCAAACGATCTAATAACAAGTATACTCGTTATTGGCGGTCAAGCGTTGGCGAGCAATAACGAGTATACTCGTTATTGGCGGGGAATAAGTTAAGTGTGTTAAAATTAAATTGTTCTACTTTTCTGAGAGTATATTTACGATGTATTTTTGGTAGTTCTTATGTGCTCTTATGTACTAATTCCAAGCGCATGTATGATAGTCATTAATATGCTGTAAGATTAATCTACGTACACTTAAACAAAAAATCTGATGTTTACCAAACTTAAGTTGTACTTAAAAGTGTTAAACCTATACAATTTTGGTAAGAAGAAGTAACCAAAAAATACATCAAAAGTAATATTTTTTATATATTTAAGTACATCTTAACCTGTTAAGGCCTAGCCCTATTTTCTGAAAATCCGCCTAAAAAATACATACCTAAGTAAATGGAAGATTGCTCCACTTCTACAAGGTCCATTTGCATGTTCTTGGTATCTAGCGACATCTATGGATCTCATGTGTATTGTATTCCCAGTGTCAGAAATATTGTGTTACTAGGCTTGAGTAAATTGTGATGAAACAAAGGAGAATATAAATTATGATTTTTCTTTGCATATTTGACAATTACCAGACATGCAAAATGCAAAAAAAAAAGAAGCAAATGAATAAAGGGAACATAATTAAACAGAATGTTTTGTAGATACAATACTGAATTCTGCCATCCGGACACATGCAATTTGAAATATTATTATAGAATATAGAATGCCAGGCCTATAAATTACCTTATTATACCCAAATTTCACATCTATGGATCGGGCCAAATCTCCTCTTTCAAATGGGAGAGTTCAATGTGGATTTTGTATCTCCAGGTGTGCAGCAAGAACCGTGAATGAAATCTACTGTAAATACAGTCAGTTTAAAACATTTTAGACAGGTCCGCCATTTTTTATCGAATTGCAACATGGATGGCTGCTAAACGTTCACAGAAGGTAGACACTAACTGCGCTCCAATATATGCCAATAATGTTCAGTTTTGTGGTAGATAATCCCAAAAAATAAGACAAATAAAAAAAATGCATACACAAGTAATTTGCTTGCAGGAAGCTGGAATCGGCTAGGTAATGTAGTTTTTTTTAAATGTCAACGGTCATTGAGAGCTCTGGATGTCCTCTCCTCATATGACTACAAATCAAATTGCGACGCAAATTCAAAATGGCAGATATTCGCTAAATTATGAACACATTCCATAAACTAAAATCTCACTAATAACAATTTTATTTTTATTTTTTATTGATATTTTAACCCCCTCCTTTTTCCTCCGATTTTTCTCCCATCCCAATGTTAGTCGTTATGCCAATTCCCAATCCCCTTCCTGGTCGCTGCGCACTTACCCCCCACAGTCGGTCTGGGAGAGTAGAGGCTATCACGTGCTTCCTCCGACACACGTCTAGCCAATCAACCGCTTCTTTTCACCTGGCAGCGCGGACTCTCACTGAGAGGGTGTAACGTGTGGAAGGATCACACTACCCCCCTTAGATCCTATCCGCGCTGAGCAGGCGCCCCGACCGAACTGTAGGAGTCGCTGTTTACAACGACCCGGACCCACCCCGCCAGCTTTCCCACCCTCTAATACAGCCAATTGTATTAGGCCATGGTTAGACTAGTGTATTCCTGGCGTTTTTTTTATACGTTTTTGACGACGTTTGATGTCCCTATTGGCAACATGGAAGAACACAAGATGGCAAGATACAACGTCAGGAGAGCAGTAATAGAGGCAAAACGGCGTTACAGGGATAAAGTTGAACTTCAGTTTGAACAGGCTGACTCTAGAGGCATGTGGCAGGGCCTCAGAACAATGACAGACTACAAAGGCACCCCCCTCAAACTGAACAGTGACATCTCCTTAGCAAATTATCTCAATTCCTTCTATGCGAGGTTTGAGGCTGTGAATAACAACACCAGCCTACAAACCACGGCAATGGGGGGGGGGGGGGGGGGGGTCTGCTGATGGAGACTCAGTGTTCAGGGTAACAGAGCATGAGGTGAGACGGATCTTTAAAAAAGTGAATATCAGGAAGGCAGCAGGACCGGACGGCATCCCCGGCCGCGTCCTAAAAGTCTGTGCCGACCAACTGGCCCCGGTATTCACTGACATCTTCAACCTCTCCTTGGAACAGGCTGTCATCCCCACCTGTCTGAAGAAGTCCACCATCATCCCTGTACCCAAAAAATCTACGCCCGCTTGCCTCAACGACTACCGCCCTGTAGCCCTCACCTCCATAGCCATGAAGTGCTTTGAGAAGCTAGTGAAGGGCTACATCTGTTCCTCCCTCCCCATCAACCTGGACCCTCTGCAATTTGCATATCGCCCCAACAGGTCCACGGAGGACGCCATAGCCCATGTGCTGCACACAGCAGCATCACACCTGGACAAGAGGCAGGGGAACTATGTGAGAATGCTGTTCATCGACTACAGCTCAGCATTCAACACCATAGTCCCCTCCAAACTCATAGCCAAGCTCAGGGACCTGGGCTTGAACTATGACCTGTGCCAGTGGGTCTTGGACTTCCTGACGGGCAGACCCCAGGTGGTAAGAGCCGGCAACTGCACCTCCTCATCCATCACGCTCAACATAGGGGCCCCCCAGGGCTGTGTTCTGAGCCCCCTCCTCTACTCCCTGTACACACATGACTGCGTAGCACAGCGGAACAACAACACCATCATCAAATTTGCTGATGACACAGTAGTGGTGGGCCTGATCTCTGCCAACGACGAAAGGGCCTACCTGGAAGAGGTAGAGAACCTGTCACAGTGGTGTCAGGAGAACTGCCTCTCCCTGAACGTCAGCAAAACAAAAGAGATGATTGTGGACTTCAGGAGGTCGGGGGTCAAGGACTACAGCCCCCTCAGCATCGACGGGGCACCGGTTGAGAGAGTGAACAGTTTCAAGTACCTCGGAGCCCACATATCCGAGGACTTGACATGGACCACACACATTGACAGTGTTGTGAAGAAGGCACGACAACGCCTCTACTTCCTCAGGCGCCTAAGGAAGTTCCAAGTCAGTCAGAAGATCCTTAGGAACTTCTACTCATGTACAATAGAGAGCATCCTGACCGGCAACATCACCTCCTGGTTTGGGAATAGCACTGCACAAGACCGTAGCAGACTACAAAGAGTGACACGTTCAGCCGAACGCACAATTGGAGGGGGGCTTCCCACCCTCCAGAACATTTACAACAAGCGGTGCAAGGGGAAGGCTAAGAGAATTATTAAGGACTCGAGCCACCCGAACAACTGCCTCTTTGAACTGCTGCGGTCAGGCAAGCGATACCGGAGTCTTAAGGCGAGCACAGAAAGACTCAGAAGAAGCTTCTATCCCCAGGCCATCAGGCTGCTAAACGAACAATAATCGCTAAACGAACAATAATCACTATGCAACAACCATCAAATGCACACAGCACACACACCCACACGCACACACTCACTCAAACAAACAACACACTGCAGCACCCACTCTCCACACTTTAGATCACACAAACACACTTACACTTTATATTTATTGATAAAGGATTTGCACTACAACTCGTACACCTACTGTGAATTGTACCTAAATTGCACCTCGTCCCATTTCTCCATTTCTGCCTTGCACTATATAGTATTGTATATTAGTACACTGCACAGTATTGTATATTGTATGATAACTACGTCTATTCTGCATCGAACATTGTACATATGTCTAAACTGAACACTGTGACCTCTTTTTTTTACTTCTAATTTTACTATGTTTTTATTTCATACTTATCTTGTCTTGCACAGTCTCTGGAGCGCAACAGTAAGAAGCATTTTGTACAAAAGTATTCTGTACTTCTGTATGACAACTATTAAAGAAACTTGAACTTGAAACTATTACACAGAAATGCGTTTTTTGGCGTTTTTTTGTGGATACGGCTGAAATGCAAAATTGTGTTTGCGTTTGGAGATACGCAAAAAAAACGAATCGACAACAGCGTGTAGTCAGCACGCTAGCCGTTGTTGCGAAAACGCCCATGCGCAGTAGATACCATCGCGTGCCCTTCCGGTGACAACAGTGTGTGTTTGGGACATAGCTCCGTGTCCCAAATAGCTTCAGCTACCATGTGTTGTCAAGTTATTGTTATAAGGACCCCAGTCCAAGCTACAACAGTCTGCATTCCCTTAACAATTGTTTGTATTGAGCCGTATTGTATTGTACCCATATGCAATATGTTAAATAAAGTTTACATCCATTCATTCTGCTAGCATTACCGATTGCATGAGCAGCTGGCTAACGTGAGCGATCAGGATTCAGACCCTGTTAGCTCAGAGATCCTCTTTCAACTTAACAAGCATTAAACAAAATGGCCCAGTCATCTATTGACCTTTGTTTAATACACACAGCGTTGTCTCTAATGTTATCTAACTACTGATAGCTCGCGATATCATCAGTTTTGGTGCTGGCTAAGTAGCGTGAGCTAACGTTAGCTTCTAGCCACAATGCTATATTGTTATAATGGCATACTCCATTGACGTTAGCATGCAGCTAACAATGCTACCGATCGTTTTTTAGACTAAACTATCCGCTCTTGGTGGTCACTTGTGTTGATGTTAGTTTTGTTTCATCAACAAATGACAGGCAGAACACACAGTGAATGTATCCGTTTTGTTTATTGCACTTTTATTAGGCTTTGCTGAAAAAGAATTGCTGCATTGAGTAAATAGGCAAGATGGTGGCGCGGCATAGGCGCCTGCCTTATTGACATTTTCTTTGCTGGAGCTTCCAGGAAGTGTATTGGCACATTCGTTCTGATTGGTTGAAATTGCCTTCATGTTTGCCACCTACTGCCACTTACTGCTTCGGCAGTGTACTACATCAGTGTGCTCGGGTGACAAAAACGGAAAAAAAACGAAAGTGTGACTCGAGGCGCACGACGTTATAGTTGAAAGTGGGGGTGCATTTTTTTTTTTTTTTTTTACATTTTTTTTTTTTTTTTTTTTTTTTTTGCAAGGGGTGGTTTGGAGGGTGTCCGGCAGGACCCCCTCCACGGCAGATTTTTTTACATTTAATGAACACCTGTATGTGCAATTTCCTAGCTAGGCACGTATGATAGCCAATTACTATTATAATAATAATAATAATAACTTTCCCATCCTCCCAAAGCCCCTCCAGCCCCGTTCACATCCGCAGCACCAACAACAACAACAACAACTAATTGACGCTATCAATAGCCCCAGTGAGCGCGGCGGCTGAATGAATGAAAACTTTATTTAACAGATTACAGAATGGGTACAATACAGTACGGCTCAATACACACAATTGTTAAGGGGATGCAGACCAGAGAAAGACGTTTGTCTTGTTTACATCAGGGTCCCCTTTCGTGACTGTGCTGCACCGAGTGAATCCACAGTCACTTGCTCCTCAATGGGAAACCAACCTAGATTTACCATGAAGGACTGGTTCTGGCCGAACCGTTCGTTATACAAGTATCACAGAGACATTACAAAGGTGCTCACAGTTGCACAAGGGGTTCGCACAGAGATACGGGATGGTTTGAAAGCTCGGCGTTGCTAATAAATATTTTTAATATTTTTTTATAAACTGCTCAAAGCGGCATTATTTCCACCGTTGGGTGATCACAGCGCCTGCGCACCATCCTGTATCTCTGGATTCACTCGGTGCAGCGCCGAGGCTCACCATACGAGAAATATTCAGTTTCAATCTGTTTGCGCATTTAGTATACAGTCACAGTGTTCGACTTACGTGATGATTTGCTCCATTTTGATGTAAACGCCGAAGAATAATCCTCACGAGTCACAATGTTATCCAATATCCAGCCTGAATTTTTCAAGGGCTTTCGAAAAAGCCGCCTCCCCCAACATGTCGTATACGGCATGCCGACGAACCGTGGCCCGTGGGCACTGGATCAAACCATTAAAGTGGGGGGTCACACAATCTTTGGAAACTTAAAAACTTGCTATTAAGTGTCATTGCGTATTATTAATTTGATTGAAATTACGTAGTTATGGTTCGATAAGATTTATATATTGGGGGGATATTTATATCATATGATATGATCAAAAAGTGAGGGAGCAAAGAGACAAGCTTGCTCCCCCAAGTTCAATAGTCCTGGAGCACGTGCATCGTCTGCTCCGTTAAGTGGGCGCCTATGGTCGCGGCGATACGCATATGAAAACAATACGAAGATGATACGAAAGGTGTAACCGCCGCCTTAGTGTGAACGGCCAGCCAAGCTGGTGACAACGGCAGGCGAACAGGGCGAATCCAGCGTCTCCGGTGTTGGTGACGAACTCAATCTCCCCTACGCCACCTGACCGCCCTCTCACTAATAACACTTTAACTTATTGGTAAACAAACGTATTGTTGAAAATATACACTATGACTGCTGTTTTGACATGATTAGGGTCTTTACTCTTGGCTACATTTGAAAAAAAAAACGCAACATTATGTCACACAGTCTGGAGAGATTGATTTATGATGTGATGTCATCTGCCGGTGGACCGCAAGGGCTAAACAGAAGTACAACTTTTAACACACTAAGTGCAACTTAAGTGGTTTCAATTTAACACAACTTTAGTATACTACTCATTTATACAAAGTATACTTTCAGAAAATATACTTATATATTAAATACTTATTTCAACTTGGGATTCCATGCATTGAAATGTGAAACCAGAGATATGGATCTGTCAGAAAAGAGTGCATGCAGTTTTGTGTTGACCACATCTAAAGTCCCCCACATAGTCGGGCGGAACGGACTCTGCAGAGGTCCGTGCATACTCGAAGCGTACTCAAAGCGTGAAGTTCCAATATTCTCACTGCGCGGACGTCCGCGTCACTCACTTGGTGTCACACAAAGGCTACTCTGCATGTTGGTTGACATCGACCTGCATTAAACGTGACACCGATCTGTATTTTCCTCTGAACACTCCATGCCAAGAGAGAGTATAGGGCAGTATCATGGTTAAAAGGGTAGGATTGGTCCGGTAAAACTTTGGCAGGTAGATGATGCAACATTTTGTTTTACTATCGCTAATCGCTATATATTTCATCATTTGAAGAAACTTGAGACGTTTGAATGGCTTTTCTAAATGAAGTGTGTAAAACTGCCAGTTTTATTTCGAAATCTTGGAAACGGACATAACCTAGACTCTTTATTTTGACATCGGTGGATGACGCTGTGACAGAGAGTGTAAATAGCATGCAAGGATTGTGGGAAATGTAGTAAACTGGCATGCGCAGAGTCTGGTCCGCTCACAGTATGCCAGACTATGTGGCGGCCTTTAGCCAAAAACACATATTCTCCGACGAGTCAGAAAAGTTTTGCCCATCACCTCCTCCATCAAATCCGATAGTTTCAGCCGGGATCCTTATAGGACAGACAGGCGAGAGAAAACCTTGCGCACAATGAGCTAATGGAATCAAACATGCAGTGCGGGTTTTGCATGTTAATGCTGGCGGCAGTGTCGATAGCGTTTAAAGATGTCAGTTGGTGGATAGCGAGATGGATGGGCCTTCGTCTGCCTCTTCACTTCTCACTGCAAGGAAGTTAAACAGCACCGGACTGAAATAGAAAACTTCAATATCTATTTAGAGAGAGAGAAAGAGAGAGGGTTAGCGAGAGGGAAAGGGAGCTGTACAGAGAGAGAGCATGGGGGGGGGGGGGGGGGGGGTTGAAATAAGGCAATAAGTCCCTGACCTCAAGAACACATTGCAACACATTGATGGTGTTGTTGTTAGTTGATCAATAGGAGAGTGCTATGCAGCCTATACGGTTAATGGCAGGGGATTGGCAAAATTTGTAACGGAATTAAGGGGGAGGCAAAGACTGCAGAGTCTCCCTCTGTTCAATCAATGTATATGTCCATAATGACATGACGTACGGGTCGGGGAACACGTATGACTTTCAATATCACTGATGCTTCTGATATCTCTGTTTTCAGGAATTGTGGTAAATGTGAATATGTCCTATGGAACATTATGGAATTAATTTTGATTGGGCTTCATCAGCCATATCATCATGGAACTTATCTTGGTCATGTGACAGATGAACAAAAGTTAAGACATGTCAAAGTACCTGTCTAAAAAGGTAATATGGATGTATATAATATTTATATAAAGTAAAGCCATGAAATAAAACATGTAAACAACATCACAAGGATTCCTTTATCAGGAATCCTAACATCTTTTGCAAAGCAACATAATTCACTGAGATTGCCTTGTGTGGGTGAATAGCATTATTTGCTCCTCAGTTGGTTGAGCTAATAGAGAGTTTTTTTCACGAAGGAAATGTATGCAAATCAAGTTGTGGTGCAAACATGCTCTTCAAAAGATCACAGCGCAACCAAAAGTCTCATTCGATCACTAGTTGTAAGTGATCTCTGCATGCGGCATGTTTTTAGATTAATACACTAGGGGCTGGCTGCGAATGAGGAAATCAGGCACACTTGTTAAAAAAAGCAGGGTGCCTCATTATGAAGGCCTTTCAAAGATATTCCCGAAAGGAATACTTTCTCCCACCTGTAACTTGCCTGCCTTGTTGTTGATGATGACGCCTGCATCTGGCAGTTTTGATAGCAGCCATTCCCAGAAGAGGTCGTCACAGGTCCTGAAAGTCGGACTCATTGCGAAACAGGCCCATCACCCAACGCTTTCTTTCCATCACCCAACACTTTCTTGCAGACCTGACCGACATAAATACATTTCTTAAACAAAGCATGAAACCGTCCAGACCCGTGACACAACTACATGTCGGCTCTTGTGTTGTTCATATTTTGCAGATGAAAGCTGGATAATGTGGAAAATGCGATGATGATTTTAGGGAGATGCAGATAAATGCTTTGCTTCAAACGTCCTACAATACGTCCCTCACAAAACATCCATGTATGACTGACCACAATTGACTGGCCAGATTTAGCTCACGGCTGCAGTCCTGTGTGCTGTGGTAAAAAACAGGGACCCTACCCTAAAACAGGCCTAGGAGAATCTGACCCTACCCTAAATAGACCTGAAGAAATTGGACCCAATCGAAGAGAGACCCGATGTAATCAAACGAATGTCTGGAACCTGAACAGGCCCAATGGTAGAGAGATGGAGAGAGAAAGAGATGCTGTGGCCAGCGTTGGTGTTGGTGGCAAGCAGCTGCATGTCAGTATTTAATTTGCAAAGACTTTTAACTTAACATAGAATAAAGCTAATCTGAGCCTTTCTTCGTCTTTGTAATCAAGCCTCAATTACTGACCAGGCTGGACAAACGCCCAGGGGCCCCCAGACCACCAAGGGCCCAGGGAACCCCAGGATTCTTGTGTATACTAATTTAATAATTTTAATAATTTAAATCGGAATAATGCCTATGCAAGCATGATTTTAATCTAAACGGGCCCCAGCATACTGTTTAAAGTACAGGTCATACAAGGCTCTAGAACTTAGTATTACAGAGCTGTTTTATTATATATCTTTTATGTTCTTCCCAGAGGAGCGTGCACCTGGACCCCCCTTAGTTATATCATTCCCCTGAGGGACAGCTTGGCTAGTGACAAAATCTGAAACATGTTAGTAATATTGAAAAAATCGAATCTACGCTATCAATGTGTGATGCTGAAACCCTAATCCATGTATATTCCAGACTCAGGGTTTTTCCTGCCTAGAAAATTTGGAGGTGGCCACCTATGTCGATTCCTGGGCCGCCTCGGTCAAAAATGCTCAATGTCAGCAAAAACTATAACACATACAATGACCGTATAGAGATTATCGCCACAGATAAGTTTGGCATGGGGCCACACATCCTGAGGGGCTACAGGGGGGCATACTGACAGGATTATTGTACCATATACACATTACCTATCTGAGTTTAAAGTCAAGTCAAGAGTTTTATTTGTCACGGCATACAAGTATACAATGAAATGCGGGGGGTCTCGCCCGCAACGATTGTGCATAATACAATAATACAATAGTAAGAATCCAATAGGATACGAACGACATTTGTGCAATAATACAAGTAATCAAATATATCGGTATATGTACATGAGTTATTTACAGAGCATGGTAAGACATGCTAGGACCTGTGATAGTGCAATACACTGTTAGCTACGGATGAGGCACTGGTTCTTTATGTACACTGCTATACAATGCTATATTATACAATCTCAAGTTATACTATACTATTTTTTAAAGTGACCTTTCATTTTGTAAAGTGACCATAAGTGTGAGCATGTGCAGCATGAGTGTGTGTGTTCATGTCAAAGTGGCTGCTAGTGTGTGAGCGTGTACAGTGTGTGTGTTGTGTGTGTGCTCATGTGTGCTTGTGTGTGGAGAGTTCAGTGTTCAAGACTCTGATGGCCTGGGGGAAGAAGCTGAGCCGAAGTCTCTCTGTCCTAGTTGCTGGTGTTCGCAGGCGTTTGCCTGACCGCAGCAGCTTGAACAGGCTGTTGTTAGGGTGGTGAGGGTCTTTCATTATTCTGCAGGCTCTGGATTTGCACCTCTTGTTATATAGGACCTGCAGGGGTGGTAGTGCAATACCTGTAGTACGCTCGGCTGAGCGTACTGGGCGTTTATTGTACCATATACATGACCTATCTGAGTTTATTGTACCATATACACCTTACCTATCTGAGCTTATTGTACCATATACACCTTACCTATCTGACCTTATTGTACCATATACACCTTACAGTACCTATCTGATCTTATTGTACCATACAACACCTTACCTATCTGAGCTTATTGTACCATATACACCTTACCTATCTGAGCTTATTGTACCATATACACCTTACCAATCTGATCTTATTGTACCATACAACACCTTACCTATCTGAGCTTATTGTACCATATACACCTTACCTATCTGAGCTTATTGTACCATATACACCTTACCTATCTGAGCTTATTGTACCATATACACCTTACCTATCTGACCTTATTGTACCATATACACCTTACCAATCTGATCTTATTGTACCATACAACACCTTACCTATCTGAGCTTATTGTACCATATACACCTTACCTATCTGAGCTTATTGTACCATATACACCTTACCTATCTGAGCTTATTGTACCATATACACCTTACCTATCTGACCTTATTGTACCATATACACCTTACAGTACCTATCTGATCTTATTGTACCATACAACACCTTACCTATCTGAGCTTATTGTACCATATACACCTTACCTATCTGAGCTTATTGTACCATATACACCTTACCAATCTGATCTTATTGTACCATACAACACCTTACCAATCTGATCTTATTGTACCATACAACACCTTACCTATCTGAGCTTATTGTACCATATACACCTTACCTATGTGAGCTTATTGTACCATATACACCTTACCTATCTGAGCTTATTGTACCATATACACCTTACCTATCTGAGCTTATTGTACCATATACACCTTACCTATCTGAGCTTATTGTACCATATACACCTTACCTATCTGACTGTATTGTACCATATACACCTTACCAATCTGAGCTTATTGTACCATATACACCTTACCTATCTGAGCTTATTGTACCATACAACACCTTACCTATCTGAGCTTATTGTACCATATACACCTTACCTATCTGAGCTTATTGTACCATATACACCTTACCAATCTGATCTTATTGTACCATACAACACCTTACCTATCTGAGCTTATTGTACCATATACACCTTACCTATCTGAGCTTATTGTACCATATACACCTTACCTATCTGAGCTTATTGTACCATATACACCTTACCTATCTGAGTTTATGGTACCATATACACCTTACCTATCTGAGCTTATTGTACCATATACACCTTACCTATCTGAGCTTATTGTACCATATAAACCTTACCTATTCCTCCTTCAGTTATAAAATAATCAGTTGGGTTCATCCTTCCATTATGTTAAATACATCTTTAAATCAAGCCTGAAAAACCTTTAAAAAAAACCCTACCTTTATTCACTTTATTCAGCCTACCCTAGACATTTGTTTCACTTCATTACAGCCTACCCTAGACCTTTTATCCACTTTATTACACCCTACCTTATTCATTTTATTCACTTTATTACAGCCTACCCTAGCACTTTTTAATAATGATGTTTTCAACATGTTTATTTGCTAGCTGTATGTTTTGCCCTACTGTATTTCCTCTTGCAAATTATAATGGAACTATGCTGCATGGTGATTTTAAATTAAATGGATTGATCAAAAGAAAAATGCATTCGACTGTTAGCATGAAGCGTGTGTGTGTGTGTGTGTGTGTCACCATGTAGCTCAGCCTTATTATGTTCTGTCTTCATTAATAACTGCTATGCGTTTTAATTTCCTTTGCTGCGCTTAAATTAAACATGTCATCCTTTAAAATAAATAGCATAGATCTCATACGTCTACTCTCTCATTATCTCTGTTTCTCTCTCTCTCTCTGTTGTTCTTTCTCACTGTCGCTCTCTCTCTCTCACTGTCGCTCTCTCTCACAGTCGCTCTATCTCCCTCCCTCCCACACACATTTTTCAGATGATTTACAGGATAAATAAAACATTCCTCCAATTAGTCTTAAGTCTAATAAATTAGTCATAAATTCAATCATCGGAATATTATGAGCTGGAGATTCATGGTTTAGGTCGCAGAGGAAATATATCCGTTGCTAATATATTACATCAGTGCCGAGACATAAATATGAAATGGTGGGTGTCTATGTGAAGATATCATCACTAGCCAAACAAAACAAACAGCATAGAGAAATGTGTGTAACATTGTGGTAAATTTGGGTATCAAACAATATGACCATACATATGGAGGTCTAAAGCTGCCATTATAATAAATAAATATATTAAATAATAAAGCAAGAAATGTAGAAATAAAAAGCTCAATTATCAATCACAATTTATTATTTAATGTTTATATTTATTTCTCTCTTTATTTATTTCCCTATGTATTCATTTCCCTATTTATCCATTTCCCTATTTATCTAATTGTTTTCTGTTTTAAAATCCACACACCACAGTACTAGATTTCAAGTGTACAGCTGCAACTGTAAAATGTAATGTGAAGGTCAAAAATCAAAAGAAAGTGATGGCGACAGACACCTGCATTTCAAGTTGAAGTGGAGTCTGCCTCACCAACAGCTGCTAAACATCAATACAGCCAGGCAAGCAATCTTATATCACCTGTAACTGTTAGATGAATGATTCACTTCTTAAAGTTATTGGACCTCATGCACCAACATTCTCGTAAGTTTCCTCGTAAATAACCTCATAGGAAGTTTGTAAAACAAAACCTACAATAGTCCCCCCTGGGGTCATCAACGCATGGAGAGGTTCTCATTGGTCTCCAGCCAGATATGGCGATTTATCGCTTGGATGCCACCACGTTAACACATTCCCGCCCAAGCACGGAGATCTCCGTGTTTCGATTCCACCCGTTGTGGACAGAGGCACGGATATATCCGTGGGAAGTTGTTATTGCTTTTATTCCATTTTAATAACCTATTCAAGGTCGCCGAGCGGCACTGCAGATTTACCATACTCTATGAATTCGAGAAGGTGCAATACCGGCCAGATCCTCTTAGGGGCGCTATCGCGATAATGCAGTGTGCCCTGTGGCTGAACGGATCAGTCTTTTATTTTTTTTACTTTCAATGGAGATTTCAGTAGCAGGATTCTGGATGTGCAGCATGTAGCTTGGATTACGTTTCGGATCGCAGATTTCACCATGCAATAAGGGGATTTATCATCAGCCAATGGACATATCGATCTACCATATGGCGATTGATAACAGGGAAATGCTCGGGGGGATCAGCCCGGACCACAGTAAGATCTTTTTCACGTAAAGTACAGCCCAATCGGGCATTATTATGATACTCAACCAGGCGTTCGGCTTGTGAGGCTAATGAGGCTAACGCGGTTATTGGTAATCGATAATCAGAAACAACGTCCCCCGCCCCCCCCCCCCCTTTCATGCATACATTCTTTGGGATCGTGCCGATCATATGCAGTTTGAGTTATTTCTGTAGCATCTGTAAAACGGAAATGTCATTGGATATAACGTTAGCAGCTATTAGCCCTATATCTAGCCTTCCAGAAAATATATTAGTCCCAAATCCCGTATAACACTTATATTCACGGCGCTATAAAATGAGAACCTATTGATGATTTTTTTTTCTTTAAGCCATTTTGAAGGGACAGTTTATGGACTCAATTGACAATGAGAATGGACAGATAGCAATACTATAAAGTATAGATTTAGCTGTTGTTTGACATTAATTAAACTCATCCCAATGGCCCCGAATGTGTTAATGAATGGGAGGACGAGCACATTTGCGAACGCATAAACTATATCTTAAATTATGTGTCTAATACACCCGTCGCTTATCAATGACTTGCTTGCAGTCAACATGTACGAAACAGATCGTTTTTTCATCAGTACATTTCCGTTTTATACTGTTTTGAATAAGAGATAATACACAAAACATGTTGTCATTTTCCGGCTGATTTATGAATCGTTTTCAAATAAACGCTAGATTATCGAGAGTATTTGTGTTCTTATGCACGATACAAAAGCGGGCTGAAAAATCATTTATTCGTGCCGCACTCTGCGCCTAACGCCAGACACACACACACACACACACACACACACACACACACACACACACACTCACACACACACACACACACACACACACACGTTGAGAAATCTGTGAAAACCAACTCTGTTAACCCAAAATTGGTAACATAGATTCCTTACCTCAGATCAGATGTTCTGCAAAAAGATGAATCCAATTCCTGATCGCCATTCCAAATATTGATCGCGTTTATTGATCCAACGTTATAGTCCGAAACGCATGATCCAAGCTGATCCAGCCTCGTCAGTGTATCTGGTAACACGACACTGCTTGCCAGAGGTGGGGAAACCCTGGGGCGGAGTTATTCTCTGATGCACTTTTTCACTCAATCCAATCCAATGATGTGCATTACCATCCGGGAGACGATAGGAGGCGGTATTTGCCCTTTTCGAGCTCAGAGCCATTCCCAATGATAAGGTCAGGCTGGACGGATGAAAAATTTATGGATATCGCTAATAAAATAAATAACGATTAAATAACGAGAAATCTCGTTAATGGCAACCAACGCATGGCGGCCAATAACTAGATCTCTCGTTGTTGGCACCCAATGTGTTAAGTTGCCAAAATGATCGCAGCTCCGAACTCCTTGAATGAAGTACGTCACTCACACTCTTAAACTGGAAGCGTATTCTCATACACCTGCATTTGCATACAGACAGGCCCCGCCAGCTCCTTATAAGGCGAGGACCGTGTGCAAAACGGAAGCGAGAGGCTGAACATTGCATTTCTGCTGTGCTGACCCCTGTGACAGGTAGCGCGGAAGCAATTTGCGACTGAAAATTACATTAGATTAAAATGTATCATCATCATACAGCACAAGTACAATACAACAAAAATAAGTGCACAGGTGATTAAACTGGGTATAAAATATAATATAATAATGCTCATCAGATGCATGTACAGAGTTGCAGTATTAATATGTACAGTGATACAGGTATAAAGACCCTAAAGTAAGATGCCTAAAGTAAGGCATAGGCTACTGTAGAACATCTCAGCCCAACCGTCCACCAACGGTGCCCCCCGTCCACCAGCGCTGCCACCCTGTCCGCCAGCGCTGTCCACCAGCGGTACCCCTCAGGCTGACCGTTCACCTGCGGTGCCACACGTGCACCTAGTGCCCGTGGCAACATGGGTCCAGTGATGGGCAAGCTACTTGGAAAATGTAGCAAGCTACACTACAAGTTACTCTCAATTTAATATAGCTCAACTACAATGGAAGCTATCCCCAGAGAAATGTAGGAAGCTACACTACAAGAACATGGCAAAAATAGCTAGCTACATCGGCACTACTGTTTTTTTTTTTGTTTTTTTTTTTACTTCGTGATCCAGTTTCCACCAAACAAATAGGCAGGCAAAAAAAATCTCAGTTTGATTGTTTATTATAAAACTGAAACAAGCCCTCGGTCTGGCTTTTTGTGTCATCCTTTTAACATGAACTTGTATTATGTACAAAATCCAGGAAGGCAAGTTTAGCTGGGTGCAGCCTCTACAAAAGAAAAGAAAGAGACCATTTGGTTTGATCAGTTTTTATAGTATAGTTTGTTGATTACTTTTGATGCAGTAATGGTCTTTTTCTTTTCTATTCTATCTTTATGTATTATGTATCCCTAAACTCTGCATCTTCTGAAACCTGCCCACTTTATCAACCAAAAACACACTTCTTCAATATCTGAATTGTAACCGTTTTACTTCATTTTACTACTATTATGCTACCATGTATATACTACTACCAACTATGCTAATATGTCTATACTACTACAGTATGTACTCAGAGTATAACACTCAAGCTTGACACTGACAAACAATACTACTTATCCTTGGCTGCTAGATATGTACCACTCGTGCTGACTTGTTGTACAGAATTTGTAAGTTGCTTTGAATGAAAGCGTCAGCTAAATGACCAAATGTATTTAAATATGTAACTCACAAAACATTCCATGGCCCCAAAATCATGTGGGGACCCCCCCCTGGGGGTCCTGACCCACAGGTTGAGAACCACTGCTCTAGGTGATCTTTTCCCCCTTTTTTCCTTTTCTCCACCCCCATAATATTGTTCATTTTCTGCCTACAGTGAAACATCATCATGATAGCAGCTATCTGTTAGTTAAAGCTGTTGACAAAAAGTGTACTGACTTGTGTGCTGTTTGGGAACAGTTGATTTTCATCAGCTCACCTGAATGTGTTCTCAAGTTAGTGCTGGCCGTGTGGGAAGTTGAGAGCAGCATATGTTTTAGGCGTTTTTTCAGTCAAACTCATAAATGTGTCCAGATAGGGCCATGGAGAGGCATTGTTGTTATTGACATCATCATCTTCATCAATGCCATCAGTGGAAACATCGAATCCCTCTGCCATTATTTCGCGCGGACTGGTTCATGTAATCTCTGTTATTGTTAAATTGCATTCATTCATTCTCATTCAGTGGTCTGCGTTTCGATTTTCACTTCCTGATTTGCGGGTTGGAGTCCCGCCCTATCCTGCCTCTGATTGGCCTACCCGTAATGTTTTGGCCTAACCATACCCAATCGTGAGTCGTCATACTCATATCTAAACCAACCAACCAAACATAGTGGGTTTTCTACAGAGAGTTTTTTTTTCTCCTCACAAATCTTTATAGTCTAGACTGTTTCTCCCAATAGTAGCGATGTAGCGTTTCCTCGTCGCTACGTCACTACTTTGTTCTAAAAATAGCTGCGCTACAGAGACCGCGGTGGTGATGGAAGCGGCGCTTGCGACTACCCAGGCCCAAATAAAATGCACATTCCCTGACACCTTTGTTTGAGTATTACTGAAGTGATGTGTTTAGTTCTTGAGATAAATTGTAAACTGTATCTAATAATAGTGACAAAATCAAGTAAGTCAAATTCAGGTTTAACCTCTAGCCCGAGCGGTCCCTCGGCAGACCGCAAATGACAGCGTGCCATAAATCCATATCTACAGACTGTATGAATTAATGTTGTGTTTTTTTTTCAAATGTAGCCAAGAGTAAAGACCCTAACCCTGTCAAAACAGCATTCATAGTGTATATTTTCAGCAATACGTTTGTTTACCAATAGGTTAAAGTGTCATTAGTGAAATATGAGTTTTGGAAATGTATTCGGAAACCGGCGAATATAGACGCTTGGAAATGCGCACCGCCATTTTGTTTGTAGTCATATGAGGAGATGAGACACTTTCAATGGGCGTTGGAATTTCGAAAAACTACACTATTTTTCTGATTGACCAGAAATGCGGACTCCAACGTAGTCTGGTGAAAAGGCACTGTCTTCACGCGATCACCAGTACCCACTCTCTGACAAACAGTTTGCTGTCAGAGTTCATGTGGGGGACAGGAAACTGGCCCAGATGTACTAAAAAGGTAGGCGACACTGCCACTTGTCTGGATTCGCACATCCATACAAAAGGTGTGGGAGAGTGACAGTGTCTAGTATCGTAATAAAAAGAAAAACATAAAACGAATATACTCGTTTTTGGCATTCAACGCATGGGCGCCAAAAACTAATATTATACTTGTTATTGTCAGTCAATGAGTTAACTTTTGTCATAGGTCTGTTGGTGCATGAGGTCCATTGTCTTGTTACATGTGGATGGCATCACATTTTACACTGACTGTCTTAAAGTGCCACTTGCAGGTTAAACCCTACTCTTCAATTATGGGTAGTTTACATCATTGGTATCTAATTTCATTATTTATTTTTTTCCATTTGACGCCGGAAATTCCACTCAGAAAGGGTTAAAAATTTCCAAGCACGAATAACATGTATGGAGCCAATCAAAAAGCTTATCAGACGCTATCAGTGCCGTGACGTCACTGAAGGTAACTTTTCCCTACTTCTCATCCACTACAATGGAGTTTGACAAGTGCAGAAAGCCATTTCCTTGATCCAAATGGACGCCTTACAAGACAAAAATGGGTTTAATCGTCGGAGAGACTTTGATGGACCTCTACTACTGCATTTTTGGTTGAAACAAAGGTAGTTATAAGGTTTTTAATGTCGTAAAAAAAGAACTACATTTACCACTAGGCAGCCTGTTGTTCAGTACAGCAGCGCTATTGGCTGTCGCCTTATTCCCGTCACAGGTCATAGTACCAAGCTAGCTAGCTAACGTTAACGTTAGCATTATGTCTACTGTCGTGAACCATTTTAAATCGGGGCATGTAGAAGAGTTTCGGGAATGAGTAAAATGTGCAGGTCCTCTTCTCAGACCTGTGGGGCAAAGCACTGCACGCATCATTCCGGCTAGCAAGCAACACGTCACGGCATGTTGATAGCACGATAGTAGCCCCTTTCGTGACTGATGCACTCGGTGCATCACAGTCACGAAACGGGCTACCACGATAGCTAACTAACGTTACCGTTACAAGCTCAAACACCTTAATAACTACTACTACTGTTGTGTCCATAAGTTCCCTGGCAGAATACTTTGTTTGTGAGGACAAAGGTATACAGGAGTTAGGAGTTTCGATAATGCCGGCTAGCAAGCTAGCTAGCTAGCTACTAACGTTATATACACAATATGTACAACGACACAATGATTTACATTAGTATTTACAAATATGGTAACAGGGTTGTGGCTTTTACAAATAGTGGTTAGCTTTAGAGATAAATGGCTATGATCACGGAGTGTTACATCCCAATGTATATATTCCCCAGTGTGTGTCTCCATGTGTGTGTGTTCTCCATTTTGTTTCCTCCCTCCAGCCATTGTTCCCTTCACCATTGGTCCCTGCCAGGCCAATCCTTCCATTATTGCAACACAGCACCGATTGGTGGATGGCTTTCCAGACTCCAACACTCAATCCACACCACCCAATCATGGATCACCCCACACCTGTTAAAACATGGCTTCTCACTTCAGTCTTTCTCTCTCTCTGGCATGAGGCTAGGCCTGTTGTGTTTTTGGTAAACCTGTAACTTTGACAGTATTGCATTTCGTTTATTGGCCTTTGGTGCTTAGTAGTAATTTCCTTGTGTGTGTATGGCCACAGAGAGAGCATTGTTAGTTATAGTTTGTTTTTGTATATATTCTGCTTTTGTTTCTGTATAATTAATGTGTTTTTCTCTCTTTCTCAGGAAGCACAGATGGGGTGAGCTGCCATTTCCTTTGGACATTGTTTTCTCCTGTTTTGGTTAGGTAAGAGTAGTTTAGGTAATGTAATCTCTTTTACCATAGATTAGATTGGGTTTATTTGGAGTATAGTGGTGTTTGTTTGTTGTTTTGGCCTGGGCTCACCCCTGAGCTACATGTGCTTCCTTTGCCTCTATTCAATAAATATCATTGTTGTTTACAAACCTGGTCCATCTTTTCTGTCAACCAACTGTTATGTTACAGCCCTTTACCCTTAGACACACAGGGGTCGTAACATAAATGGGGGCTCTGCCTGGATCTTGTAACCCGTGTTCAATTGTTGGTTGATGGATTTGGTGAACTGTGTTTGTTTACACTTGTATAGTAATTAATTGATTTGTGTGTAAAAATGGCATTTGTGTAAAAAAAAAAATGGCAGTTAGTACTTTTGATCTGGGGAAATTCTTGAGCAATCCTACTTGGGAAGCGCTGGATAGCTGCCGCAAGGCAGACTTAGTGGAGATTGCCACACATTTTAAACTCTCGGTTCAACAAAAGCATCTTAAGCAGGATATCAGGTGTCTTGTGGTAGATAAGCTGTTGGAGCAGGGGACGCTTGTTTTACCTGCGGTCTCTGATGAACATGCAAGTCCTCCTGGTGAACCTACGGAAGCACCGCCTTCTGAGGAGCAAGCCCAGGGTGCTGAAAAGGCAGGTGTGAACGTCACATTGCCACATTTTCACTTGACCTCTCCTGTGTCAACTGGGTCTCGAGAAGGGGCCCAGGTCAAGGTTAGAATAGCACGTCTCCAGATGGAGGCTCAGGAGAAGGCACAAGCACGTGAGGCGGAGTATCGGCTTCGTAGAATGGAGCTTGAGGCAGAAAATGAAAGGGCTGTTAACATTCGTAGGTTGGAGCTTGAGCATGAAGTGGAAAAAGAGCTCAGACTGCGGAGGTTGGAGCTGGAAGTCCTAAGGAGTGAATCCAACTCTGCTACACCGACTCCTCCACAAGGCCCGGGTATGTCCTCCTCCACAGCTTATTCATCACACACTTTTGATATAAGTAAACACATTGCTTTGGTGCCTCCGTTCCGCGAGACAGAAGTTGATACTTATTTTAATGTGTTTGAGCGTATTGCTGCTTCATTGCGCTGGCCAAGAGAGGTCTGGCCTTTGTTGCTTCAATGCAAATTGACTGGTAAAGCCCAAGAGGTTTGTTCAACACTTTCCCTAGAAGATAGTCTGTTGTATGATACTGTGAAGGCTGCCATCCTTCGTGCATATGAGCTTGTGCCCGAAGCTTATAGGCAGAGGTTTCGAAGTCACAAGAGAGCTGTCAACCAGACCTTTGTAGAGTTTGCTAGAGAGAAGGGAACTCTCTTTGATAAATGGTGTGCAGCAAGCAAG
This sequence comes from Notolepis coatsorum, assembly GCF_963971535.1. NCBI lineage: Eukaryota > Metazoa > Chordata > Actinopteri > Aulopiformes > Paralepididae > Notolepis > Notolepis coatsorum. Next base: position 103,746,615 of record NC_140166.1, read on the forward strand.
GCCTCAGATCTTAACTCTCTCAGAGAACTCATTCTATTAGAAGAGTTTAAGAATCGTTTGCCAGAGCGTATTGTAATTTACCTGAGTGAGCAGAAAGTGTCCACTCTGCAGCAAGCTGCTGTATTAGCTGATGAGTTTGCGCTAACCCATAAAACTGTGTTTGTAGATAGGCGTGACTCGTTTCTCCCCCATGATTTCTCTCAGAGACCTTCTGTCCCCAACCATTCAGAATTCACACACCCCCGACCAAAAATGTCACCTCCATGCTCAAAAGAGGAGCGGACATGTTACTACTGTCATAAATCTGGTCATGTTATTTCTGACTGTTTAACATTGAAACGTAAGCAGCAACCGTCCTCTCAGAACTTTAGACAACCCAAAGGGGTTGGTCTGATTAAAATGGCACCTGATTCCGATCAACAGATGCACAATGATCAGGATGTTCTCGATCCTTGTTTCAGGCCATTTACTTCCAAGGGTTTAGTTTCCTTGACAGGGGATCCAAAAGATCAGTGTACAGTTCAGATCTTACGACATACTGGAGCCTCACAATCCTTTATCCTCTCTGATGTACTACCTCTGTCTGAGAAATCTTCCTGTGGTTCTAGTGTCCTAGTTCAAGGTATTGAGATGGGTTTCGTCCCAGCCCCGTTACACTGTATTCATGTACAATCTGATTTGGTCACTGGTTTCTTTAAAATAGGGGTGAGACCTTCCTTGCCAGTTAAAGGCATTTCCTTTATCATGGGAAATGATTTAGCTGGAGGACAGGTGAACGCTGTGCTGGAAGTGTTGGATCACCCAGACACAGATTCTCTGTCTGATGACTTGTCACAGAACTTCCCTGAAGTTTTTTCTGCAAGTGTTGTCACTCGGGCTCAATTGAAAAAGAGAGGTGATGAAATTAATTTGTCTGACTCGGTTTTTGCTTCAGCCTTTGTCAGGGAGGAGTTGCTGGCTCCTACTTCTGATACCGCTGACAAACCACCGACTCATAGTAAGGTACCCCCACAGACAACTGTAACTAGTTCCGACGCTTTGAAGTTACCCGTTACTCGTGAAATGCTAATTACTGCCCAGAAGGCTGACCCTTCTCTTGCAAAATGTTTCTCTTCTCTTGAAACAGAACAGAGGAGAGAGTTGCATTCTTATTTTGTGGATGAAGGAGTTTTGATGCGTACATGGAGGTCCCATGGTACTAGACTGGCAGAGCATGCACAATCGGAGATAGGGCTACCAGATCAGGTACCAGACTGGAGCACTGTTTATCAGATTGGTGTCCCTGCAGTTTATCATCAGCATGTACTGTTCTTGGCCCATGGCCACCCTTGGTCTGGACACTTGGGAGTCACTAAAACATACAACAGAATACTTCAACAACTACTTTTCTTTTGGCCCGGTTTGAAGTCTGATGTAGCACAGTACTGTCGTACCTGTAGTACTTGTCAGATCACCGGAAAGCCAAACCAGGTAATTCCACCTGCTCCCCTCTGTCCTATACCAGCGGTCGGTGAACCATTTGAACATGTCATAGTTGACTGTGTTGGTCCGTTGCCAAGGACCAAAGCCGGCAATCAGTTTTTGTTGACAATAATGTGTACCGCCACCCGTTTCCCTGAGGCTATCCCTCTTCGCAGAATTACAGCGCCTGTAATAATTAAGGCTTTGACGAAGTTCTTCTCCACGTTTGGACTGCCTAAGGTAGTACAAACGGACCAAGGCACCAACTTCCTGTCTAGGTTATTTGAGCAAGTGTTACAGTCCCTGGGTATCCGACATATAGTGTCCAGTGCCTACCACCCTGAAACTCAGGGGGCTCTAGAACGTTGGCATCAGACCTTAAAGTCCATGCTGCGTAAATATTGCTTAGACACAGAGAAAGATTGGGATGAGGGTGTCCCCCTTGTTCTATTTGCTGCGCGAGAGACCATACAGGAGTCTCTTGGTTTCAGTCCTGCTGAGCTCGTTTTTGGGCACACTGTTAGAGGGCCTCTGAAAGTTCTTAAAGAGCGGTTCATGTCAAAGGGTGCCAGCACACCCACTAATGTTCTAGATTTTGTTAGCCAGTTTCGAGAGCGACTGCATCAGGCGTGCTCTCTCGCAAAAGAAGCGCTCTCTTCTTCCCAGAGAACTATGAAACGGCACTATGACGAGAAAGCTGTGTTACATCCCAATGTATATATTCCCCAGTGTGTGTCTCCATGTGTGTGTGTTCTCCATTTTGTTTCCTCCCTCCAGCCATTGTTCCCTTCACCATTGGTCCCTGCCAGGCCAATCCTTCCATTATTGCAACACAGCACCGATTGGTGGATGGCTTTCCAGACTCCAACACTCAATCCACACCACCCAATCATGGATCACCCCACACCTGTTAAAACATGGCTTCTCACTTCAGTCTTTCTCTCTCTCTGGCATGAGGCTAGGCCTGTTGTGTTTTTGGTAAACCTGTAACTTTGACAGTATTGCATTTCGTTTATTGGCCTTTGGTGCTTAGTAGTAATTTCCTTGTGTGTGTATGGCCACAGAGAGAGCATTGTTAGTTATAGTTTGTTTTTGTATATATTCTGCTTTTGTTTCTGTATAATTAATGTGTTTTTCTCTCTTTCTCAGGAAGCACAGATGGGGTGAGCTGCCATTTCCTTTGGACATTGTTTTCTCCTGTTTTGGTTAGGTAAGAGTAGTTTAGGTAATGTAATCTCTTTTACCATAGATTAGATTGGGTTTATTTGGAGTATAGTGGTGTTTGTTTGTTGTTTTGGCCTGGGCTCACCCCTGAGCTACATGTGCTTCCTTTGCCTCTATTCAATAAATATCATTGTTGTTTACAAACCTGGTCCATCTTTTCTGTCAACCAACTGTTATGTTACAGCCCTTTACCCTTAGACACACAGGGGTCGTAACATAAATGGGGGCTCTGCCTGGATCTTGTAACCCGTGTTCAATTGTTGGTTGATGGATTTGGTGAACTGTGTTTGTTTACACTTGTATAGTAATTAATTGATTTGTGTGTAAAAATGGCATTTGTGTAAAAAAAAAAATGGCAGTTAGTACTTTTGATCTGGGGAAATTCTTGAGCAATCCTACTTGGGAAGCGCTGGATAGCTGCCGCAAGGCAGACTTAGTGGAGATTGCCACACATTTTAAACTCTCGGTTCAACAAAAGCATCTTAAGCAGGATATCAGGTGTCTTGTGGTAGATAAGCTGTTGGAGCAGGGGACGCTTGTTTTACCTGCGGTCTCTGATGAACATGCAAGTCCTCCTGGTGAACCTACGGAAGCACCGCCTTCTGAGGAGCAAGCCCAGGGTGCTGAAAAGGCAGGTGTGAACGTCACATTGCCACATTTTCACTTGACCTCTCCTGTGTCAACTGGGTCTCGAGAAGGGGCCCAGGTCAAGGTTAGAATAGCACGTCTCCAGATGGAGGCTCAGGAGAAGGCACAAGCACGTGAGGCGGAGTATCGGCTTCGTAGAATGGAGCTTGAGGCAGAAAATGAAAGGGCTGTTAACATTCGTAGGTTGGAGCTTGAGCATGAAGTGGAAAAAGAGCTCAGACTGCGGAGGTTGGAGCTGGAAGTCCTAAGGAGTGAATCCAACTCTGCTACACCGACTCCTCCACAAGGCCCGGGTATGTCCTCCTCCACAGCTTATTCATCACACACTTTTGATATAAGTAAACACATTGCTTTGGTGCCTCCGTTCCGCGAGACAGAAGTTGATACTTATTTTAATGTGTTTGAGCGTATTGCTGCTTCATTGCGCTGGCCAAGAGAGGTCTGGCCTTTGTTGCTTCAATGCAAATTGACTGGTAAAGCCCAAGAGGTTTGTTCAACACTTTCCCTAGAAGATAGTCTGTTGTATGATACTGTGAAGGCTGCCATCCTTCGTGCATATGAGCTTGTGCCCGAAGCTTATAGGCAGAGGTTTCGAAGTCACAAGAGAGCTGTCAACCAGACCTTTGTAGAGTTTGCTAGAGAGAAGGGAACTCTCTTTGATAAATGGTGTGCAGCAAGCAAGGCCTCAGATCTTAACTCTCTCAGAGAACTCATTCTATTAGAAGAGTTTAAGAATCGTTTGCCAGAGCGTATTGTAATTTACCTGAGTGAGCAGAAAGTGTCCACTCTGCAGCAAGCTGCTGTATTAGCTGATGAGTTTGCGCTAACCCATAAAACTGTGTTTGTAGATAGGCGTGACTCGTTTCTCCCCCATGATTTCTCTCAGAGACCTTCTGTCCCCAACCATTCAGAATTCACACACCCCCGACCAAAAATGTCACCTCCATGCTCAAAAGAGGAGCGGACATGTTACTACTGTCATAAATCTGGTCATGTTATTTCTGACTGTTTAACATTGAAACGTAAGCAGCAACCGTCCTCTCAGAACTTTAGACAACCCAAAGGGGTTGGTCTGATTAAAATGGCACCTGATTCCGATCAACAGATGCACAATGATCAGGATGTTCTCGATCCTTGTTTCAGGCCATTTACTTCCAAGGGTTTAGTTTCCTTGACAGGGGATCCAAAAGATCAGTGTACAGTTCAGATCTTACGACATACTGGAGCCTCACAATCCTTTATCCTCTCTGATGTACTACCTCTGTCTGAGAAATCTTCCTGTGGTTCTAGTGTCCTAGTTCAAGGTATTGAGATGGGTTTCGTCCCAGCCCCGTTACACTGTATTCATGTACAATCTGATTTGGTCACTGGTTTCTTTAAAATAGGGGTGAGACCTTCCTTGCCAGTTAAAGGCATTTCCTTTATCATGGGAAATGATTTAGCTGGAGGACAGGTGAACGCTGTGCTGGAAGTGTTGGATCACCCAGACACAGATTCTCTGTCTGATGACTTGTCACAGAACTTCCCTGAAGTTTTTTCTGCAAGTGTTGTCACTCGGGCTCAATTGAAAAAGAGAGGTGATGAAATTAATTTGTCTGACTCGGTTTTTGCTTCAGCCTTTGTCAGGGAGGAGTTGCTGGCTCCTACTTCTGATACCGCTGACAAACCACCGACTCATAGTAAGGTACCCCCACAGACAACTGTAACTAGTTCCGACGCTTTGAAGTTACCCGTTACTCGTGAAATGCTAATTACTGCCCAGAAGGCTGACCCTTCTCTTGCAAAATGTTTCTCTTCTCTTGAAACAGAACAGAGGAGAGAGTTGCATTCTTATTTTGTGGATGAAGGAGTTTTGATGCGTACATGGAGGTCCCATGGTACTAGACTGGCAGAGCATGCACAATCGGAGATAGGGCTACCAGATCAGGTACCAGACTGGAGCACTGTTTATCAGATTGGTGTCCCTGCAGTTTATCATCAGCATGTACTGTTCTTGGCCCATGGCCACCCTTGGTCTGGACACTTGGGAGTCACTAAAACATACAACAGAATACTTCAACAACTACTTTTCTTTTGGCCCGGTTTGAAGTCTGATGTAGCACAGTACTGTCGTACCTGTAGTACTTGTCAGATCACCGGAAAGCCAAACCAGGTAATTCCACCTGCTCCCCTCTGTCCTATACCAGCGGTCGGTGAACCATTTGAACATGTCATAGTTGACTGTGTTGGTCCGTTGCCAAGGACCAAAGCCGGCAATCAGTTTTTGTTGACAATAATGTGTACCGCCACCCGTTTCCCTGAGGCTATCCCTCTTCGCAGAATTACAGCGCCTGTAATAATTAAGGCTTTGACGAAGTTCTTCTCCACGTTTGGACTGCCTAAGGTAGTACAAACGGACCAAGGCACCAACTTCCTGTCTAGGTTATTTGAGCAAGTGTTACAGTCCCTGGGTATCCGACATATAGTGTCCAGTGCCTACCACCCTGAAACTCAGGGGGCTCTAGAACGTTGGCATCAGACCTTAAAGTCCATGCTGCGTAAATATTGCTTAGACACAGAGAAAGATTGGGATGAGGGTGTCCCCCTTGTTCTATTTGCTGCGCGAGAGACCATACAGGAGTCTCTTGGTTTCAGTCCTGCTGAGCTCGTTTTTGGGCACACTGTTAGAGGGCCTCTGAAAGTTCTTAAAGAGCGGTTCATGTCAAAGGGTGCCAGCACACCCACTAATGTTCTAGATTTTGTTAGCCAGTTTCGAGAGCGACTGCATCAGGCGTGCTCTCTCGCAAAAGAAGCGCTCTCTTCTTCCCAGAGAACTATGAAACGGCACTATGACGAGAAAGCTGTGTTACATCCCAATGTATATATTCCCCAGTGTGTGTCTCCATGTGTGTGTGTTCTCCATTTTGTTTCCTCCCTCCAGCCATTGTTCCCTTCACCATTGGTCCCTGCCAGGCCAATCCTTCCATTATTGCAACACAGCACCGATTGGTGGATGGCTTTCCAGACTCCAACACTCAATCCACACCACCCAATCATGGATCACCCCACACCTGTTAAAACATGGCTTCTCACTTCAGTCTTTCTCTCTCTCTGGCATGAGGCTAGGCCTGTTGTGTTTTTGGTAAACCTGTAACTTTGACAGTATTGCATTTCGTTTATTGGCCTTTGGTGCTTAGTAGTAATTTCCTTGTGTGTGTATGGCCACAGAGAGAGCATTGTTAGTTATAGTTTGTTTTTGTATATATTCTGCTTTTGTTTCTGTATAATTAATGTGTTTTTCTCTCTTTCTCAGGAAGCACAGATGGGGTGAGCTGCCATTTCCTTTGGACATTGTTTTCTCCTGTTTTGGTTAGGTAAGAGTAGTTTAGGTAATGTAATCTCTTTTACCATAGATTAGATTGGGTTTATTTGGAGTATAGTGGTGTTTGTTTGTTGTTTTGGCCTGGGCTCACCCCTGAGCTACATGTGCTTCCTTTGCCTCTATTCAATAAATATCATTGTTGTTTACAAACCTGGTCCATCTTTTCTGTCAACCAACTGTTATGTTACAGCCCTTTACCCTTAGACACACAGGGGTCGTAACATAAATGGGGGCTCTGCCTGGATCTTGTAACCCGTGTTCAATTGTTGGTTGATGGATTTGGTGAACTGTGTTTGTTTACACTTGTATAGTAATTAATTGATTTGTGTGTAAAAATGGCATTTGTGTAAAAAAAAAAATGGCAGTTAGTACTTTTGATCTGGGGAAATTCTTGAGCAATCCTACTTGGGAAGCGCTGGATAGCTGCCGCAAGGCAGACTTAGTGGAGATTGCCACACATTTTAAACTCTCGGTTCAACAAAAGCATCTTAAGCAGGATATCAGGTGTCTTGTGGTAGATAAGCTGTTGGAGCAGGGGACGCTTGTTTTACCTGCGGTCTCTGATGAACATGCAAGTCCTCCTGGTGAACCTACGGAAGCACCGCCTTCTGAGGAGCAAGCCCAGGGTGCTGAAAAGGCAGGTGTGAACGTCACATTGCCACATTTTCACTTGACCTCTCCTGTGTCAACTGGGTCTCGAGAAGGGGCCCAGGTCAAGGTTAGAATAGCACGTCTCCAGATGGAGGCTCAGGAGAAGGCACAAGCACGTGAGGCGGAGTATCGGCTTCGTAGAATGGAGCTTGAGGCAGAAAATGAAAGGGCTGTTAACATTCGTAGGTTGGAGCTTGAGCATGAAGTGGAAAAAGAGCTCAGACTGCGGAGGTTGGAGCTGGAAGTCCTAAGGAGTGAATCCAACTCTGCTACACCGACTCCTCCACAAGGCCCGGGTATGTCCTCCTCCACAGCTTATTCATCACACACTTTTGATATAAGTAAACACATTGCTTTGGTGCCTCCGTTCCGCGAGACAGAAGTTGATACTTATTTTAATGTGTTTGAGCGTATTGCTGCTTCATTGCGCTGGCCAAGAGAGGTCTGGCCTTTGTTGCTTCAATGCAAATTGACTGGTAAAGCCCAAGAGGTTTGTTCAACACTTTCCCTAGAAGATAGTCTGTTGTATGATACTGTGAAGGCTGCCATCCTTCGTGCATATGAGCTTGTGCCCGAAGCTTATAGGCAGAGGTTTCGAAGTCACAAGAGAGCTGTCAACCAGACCTTTGTAGAGTTTGCTAGAGAGAAGGGAACTCTCTTTGATAAATGGTGTGCAGCAAGCAAGGCCTCAGATCTTAACTCTCTCAGAGAACTCATTCTATTAGAAGAGTTTAAGAATCGTTTGCCAGAGCGTATTGTAATTTACCTGAGTGAGCAGAAAGTGTCCACTCTGCAGCAAGCTGCTGTATTAGCTGATGAGTTTGCGCTAACCCATAAAACTGTGTTTGTAGATAGGCGTGACTCGTTTCTCCCCCATGATTTCTCTCAGAGACCTTCTGTCCCCAACCATTCAGAATTCACACACCCCCGACCAAAAATGTCACCTCCATGCTCAAAAGAGGAGCGGACATGTTACTACTGTCATAAATCTGGTCATGTTATTTCTGACTGTTTAACATTGAAACGTAAGCAGCAACCGTCCTCTCAGAACTTTAGACAACCCAAAGGGGTTGGTCTGATTAAAATGGCACCTGATTCCGATCAACAGATGCACAATGATCAGGATGTTCTCGATCCTTGTTTCAGGCCATTTACTTCCAAGGGTTTAGTTTCCTTGACAGGGGATCCAAAAGATCAGTGTACAGTTCAGATCTTACGACATACTGGAGCCTCACAATCCTTTATCCTCTCTGATGTACTACCTCTGTCTGAGAAATCTTCCTGTGGTTCTAGTGTCCTAGTTCAAGGTATTGAGATGGGTTTCGTCCCAGCCCCGTTACACTGTATTCATGTACAATCTGATTTGGTCACTGGTTTCTTTAAAATAGGGGTGAGACCTTCCTTGCCAGTTAAAGGCATTTCCTTTATCATGGGAAATGATTTAGCTGGAGGACAGGTGAACGCTGTGCTGGAAGTGTTGGATCACCCAGACACAGATTCTCTGTCTGATGACTTGTCACAGAACTTCCCTGAAGTTTTTTCTGCAAGTGTTGTCACTCGGGCTCAATTGAAAAAGAGAGGTGATGAAATTAATTTGTCTGACTCGGTTTTTGCTTCAGCCTTTGTCAGGGAGGAGTTGCTGGCTCCTACTTCTGATACCGCTGACAAACCACCGACTCATAGTAAGGTACCCCCACAGACAACTGTAACTAGTTCCGACGCTTTGAAGTTACCCGTTACTCGTGAAATGCTAATTACTGCCCAGAAGGCTGACCCTTCTCTTGCAAAATGTTTCTCTTCTCTTGAAACAGAACAGAGGAGAGAGTTGCATTCTTATTTTGTGGATGAAGGAGTTTTGATGCGTACATGGAGGTCCCATGGTACTAGACTGGCAGAGCATGCACAATCGGAGATAGGGCTACCAGATCAGGTACCAGACTGGAGCACTGTTTATCAGATTGGTGTCCCTGCAGTTTATCATCAGCATGTACTGTTCTTGGCCCATGGCCACCCTTGGTCTGGACACTTGGGAGTCACTAAAACATACAACAGAATACTTCAACAACTACTTTTCTTTTGGCCCGGTTTGAAGTCTGATGTAGCACAGTACTGTCGTACCTGTAGTACTTGTCAGATCACCGGAAAGCCAAACCAGGTAATTCCACCTGCTCCCCTCTGTCCTATACCAGCGGTCGGTGAACCATTTGAACATGTCATAGTTGACTGTGTTGGTCCGTTGCCAAGGACCAAAGCCGGCAATCAGTTTTTGTTGACAATAATGTGTACCGCCACCCGTTTCCCTGAGGCTATCCCTCTTCGCAGAATTACAGCGCCTGTAATAATTAAGGCTTTGACGAAGTTCTTCTCCACGTTTGGACTGCCTAAGGTAGTACAAACGGACCAAGGCACCAACTTCCTGTCTAGGTTATTTGAGCAAGTGTTACAGTCCCTGGGTATCCGACATATAGTGTCCAGTGCCTACCACCCTGAAACTCAGGGGGCTCTAGAACGTTGGCATCAGACCTTAAAGTCCATGCTGCGTAAATATTGCTTAGACACAGAGAAAGATTGGGATGAGGGTGTCCCCCTTGTTCTATTTGCTGCGCGAGAGACCATACAGGAGTCTCTTGGTTTCAGTCCTGCTGAGCTCGTTTTTGGGCACACTGTTAGAGGGCCTCTGAAAGTTCTTAAAGAGCGGTTCATGTCAAAGGGTGCCAGCACACCCACTAATGTTCTAGATTTTGTTAGCCAGTTTCGAGAGCGACTGCATCAGGCGTGCTCTCTCGCAAAAGAAGCGCTCTCTTCTTCCCAGAGAACTATGAAACGGCACTATGACGAGAAAGCTGTGTTACATCCCAATGTATATATTCCCCAGTGTGTGTCTCCATGTGTGTGTGTTCTCCATTTTGTTTCCTCCCTCCAGCCATTGTTCCCTTCACCATTGGTCCCTGCCAGGCCAATCCTTCCATTATTGCAACACAGCACCGATTGGTGGATGGCTTTCCAGACTCCAACACTCAATCCACACCACCCAATCATGGATCACCCCACACCTGTTAAAACATGGCTTCTCACTTCAGTCTTTCTCTCTCTCTGGCATGAGGCTAGGCCTGTTGTGTTTTTGGTAAACCTGTAACTTTGACAGTATTGCATTTCGTTTATTGGCCTTTGGTGCTTAGTAGTAATTTCCTTGTGTGTGTATGGCCACAGAGAGAGCATTGTTAGTTATAGTTTGTTTTTGTATATATTCTGCTTTTGTTTCTGTATAATTAATGTGTTTTTCTCTCTTTCTCAGGAAGCACAGATGGGGTGAGCTGCCATTTCCTTTGGACATTGTTTTCTCCTGTTTTGGTTAGGTAAGAGTAGTTTAGGTAATGTAATCTCTTTTACCATAGATTAGATTGGGTTTATTTGGAGTATAGTGGTGTTTGTTTGTTGTTTTGGCCTGGGCTCACCCCTGAGCTACATGTGCTTCCTTTGCCTCTATTCAATAAATATCATTGTTGTTTACAAACCTGGTCCATCTTTTCTGTCAACCAACTGTTATGTTACAGCCCTTTACCCTTAGACACACAGGGGTCGTAACATAAATGGGGGCTCTGCCTGGATCTTGTAACCCGTGTTCAATTGTTGGTTGATGGATTTGGTGAACTGTGTTTGTTTACACTTGTATAGTAATTAATTGATTTGTGTGTAAAAATGGCATTTGTGTAAAAAAAAAAATGGCAGTTAGTACTTTTGATCTGGGGAAATTCTTGAGCAATCCTACTTGGGAAGCGCTGGATAGCTGCCGCAAGGCAGACTTAGTGGAGATTGCCACACATTTTAAACTCTCGGTTCAACAAAAGCATCTTAAGCAGGATATCAGGTGTCTTGTGGTAGATAAGCTGTTGGAGCAGGGGACGCTTGTTTTACCTGCGGTCTCTGATGAACATGCAAGTCCTCCTGGTGAACCTACGGAAGCACCGCCTTCTGAGGAGCAAGCCCAGGGTGCTGAAAAGGCAGGTGTGAACGTCACATTGCCACATTTTCACTTGACCTCTCCTGTGTCAACTGGGTCTCGAGAAGGGGCCCAGGTCAAGGTTAGAATAGCACGTCTCCAGATGGAGGCTCAGGAGAAGGCACAAGCACGTGAGGCGGAGTATCGGCTTCGTAGAATGGAGCTTGAGGCAGAAAATGAAAGGGCTGTTAACATTCGTAGGTTGGAGCTTGAGCATGAAGTGGAAAAAGAGCTCAGACTGCGGAGGTTGGAGCTGGAAGTCCTAAGGAGTGAATCCAACTCTGCTACACCGACTCCTCCACAAGGCCCGGGTATGTCCTCCTCCACAGCTTATTCATCACACACTTTTGATATAAGTAAACACCAGTGGCGAAGCGTACCGGAGTTAACCGGGCCTTCATAATATTATATATTATTAATATTATATTCCAAATAAAATAAGTCCCTCGATACTCCGTGCTGCTGCTGCTGCTGACTTGAAATAAAATAGACCGTTCTGTGGGCAGTCGGCCCGACACTAAACAGCAGTCTGTTATAATCACATTTGTATGAGCTAACGAATTCCGTTATATTGGACATTTGTATTAATTATATCAAGCGAAGAATTGAGAAAGCAGAGAGAGACGGCAACATTATCGTGTGGTTCAACGCGTGATCGCTGAAACCAATGCCGATCTCCGCCTCCCAGCGAGTTGTCATTATTAGACATGCATGGTGACTCAACAACGAAACAAATGTAACTATTTTAATACAATTCAAATTGTGCTTAGAGGGAAGTTACGGTATGCAAAGAAAGATCAAGTCAAGAATTACCAAATGAAACGCACAGCAGCCCAGCCAATATTTCAAGACAGACATATATTTGTGTGGAAATAAAATGCGCAGCGGCAGATCAATATAATCAATATAAATTAATTTGTTTCACTCACCATTTTGACGTGGTTCACCTGAAGACGAAATCCATCCTCCTGTCCGTTTGGGTGAACTTTTCAATGACCCGGTCATACAGCTGATCAGTCCTTTTCAGATCCAGGAGCATTTCTTTTTCAATTGACATGGAGGATAATGCAGAGAGTCGGGCTTGTCCGGTTGTATTCCTTGCATATGTTTTAATGCGCTTGAGGGCAGAAAATGTCCTTTCCACGGTTGAGGTGGTGACAGGGATAGTTACAACTAAACACGTCAGTTTATATAGCTGCTTCATGCTTCATCCTTCTGGGGTTGGGCGGCCTTTTTTGACAATGTCCATCTTTTCATTGAATGTTCTTCTTGAAAAGGGAACTGTTAATAAATCCGCAACAACATCGACGGTATCATTTGCTGCTGCCATGTTTCAAGTTTGTCTCGTGTTGTCTTGCTTGATAGTTGACTAAGGTAGTCCGCGTTTGCCGTTTTGCGCTCTGATTGGCCGACGCAGCCAGACTCTAGAATACCTTGGCATCTAAAAGACTACGCCCATTGACTACAGCTCCAAATGTGATTGGCTGATCAAACTGTCACTCCACACCTGGGCTCCTGTTAAGGTTTATTGGGCAGGTCGAGCTAGAATACCCGATGGAGGAAAGTCTGCCTAGAGACTTGTGAAAAGAAATCTCCGATTGGCTGTTATTTTCTCCTGTACAAAAACGCTCTAATGCGCAGTGAATGGGTCGAAAACAACTATGGCGAGTGAAACTGTGCGGTTTTAACAGATTAGCGACACAAACTATTTTAATACATTTGATTAAAAAAAATAAAAAAATAAAAATAAAAAAAGTAATTTTTAAAATTCATATTTTCTTTCTTCTGAGGCTCACAGGGCCTTCTCTGAATACCTTGAAGGCCCTGAGAATTCGCCACTGGTAAACACATTGCTTTGGTGCCTCCGTTCCGCGAGACAGAAGTTGATACTTATTTTAATGTGTTTGAGCGTATTGCTGCTTCATTGCGCTGGCCAAGAGAGGTCTGGCCTTTGTTGCTTCAATGCAAATTGACTGGTAAAGCCCAAGAGGTTTGTTCAACACTTTCCCTAGAAGATAGTCTGTTGTATGATACTGTGAAGGCTGCCATCCTTCGTGCATATGAGCTTGTGCCCGAAGCTTATAGGCAGAGGTTTCGCAGTCACAAGAGAGCTGTCAACCAGACCTTTGTAGAGTTTGCTAGAGAGAAGGGAACTCTCTTTGATAAATGGTGTGCAGCAAGCAAGGCCTCAGATCTTAACTCTCTCAGAGAACTCATTCTATTAGAAGAGTTTAAGAATCGTTTGCCAGAGCGTATTGTAATTTACCTGAGTGAGCAGAAAGTGTCCACTCTGCAGCAAGCTGCTGTATTAGCTGATGAGTTTGCGCTAACCCATAAAACTGTGTTTGTAGATAGGCGTGACTCGTTTCTCCCCCATGATTTCTCTCAGAGACCTTCTGTCCCCAACCATTCAGAATTCACACACCCCCGACCAAAAATGTCACCTCCACGCTCAAAAGAGGAGCGGACATGTTACTACTGTCATAAATCTGGTCATGTTATTTCTGACTGTTTAACATTGAAACGTAAGCAGCAACCGTCCTCTCAGAACTTTAGACAACCCAAAGGGGTTGGTCTGATTAAAATGGCACCTGATTCCGATCAACAGATGCACAATGATCAGGATGTTCTCGATCCTTGTTTCAGGCCATTTACTTCCAAGGGTTTAGTTTCCTTGACAGGGGATCCAAAAGATCAGTGTACAGTTCAGATCTTACGAGATACTGGAGCCTCACAATCCTTTATCCTCTCTGATGTACTACCTCTGTCTGAGAAATCTTCCTGTGGTTCTAGTGTCCTAGTTCAAGGTATTGAGATGGGTTTCGTCCCAGCCCCGTTACACTGTATTCATGTACAATCTGATTTGGTCACTGGTTTCTTTAAAATAGGGGTGAGACCTTCCTTGCCAGTTAAAGGCATTTCCTTTATCATGGGAAATGATTTAGCTGGAGGACAGGTGAACGCTGTGCTGGAAGTGTTGGATCACCCAGACACAGATTCTCTGCCTGATGACTTGTCACAGAACTTCCCTGAAGTTTTTTCTGCAAGTGTTGTCACTCGGGCTCAATTGAAAAAGAGAGGTGATGAAATTAATTTGTCTGACTCTGTTTTTGCTTCAGCCCTTGTCAGGGAGGAGTTGCTGGCTCCAACTTCTGATACCGCTGACAAACCACCGACTCATAGTAAGGTACCCCCACAGACAACTGTAACTAGTTCCGACGCTTTGAAGTTACCCGTTACTCGTGAAATGCTAATTACTGCCCAGAAGGCTGACCCTTCTCTTGCAAAATGTTTCTCTTCTCTTGAAACAGAACAGAGGAGAGAGTTGCATTCTTATTTTGTGGATGAAGGAGTTTTGATGCGTACATGGAGGTCCCATGGTACTAGACTGGCAGAGCATGCACAATCGGAGATAGGGCTACCAGATCAGGTACCAGACTGGAGCACTGTTTATCAGATTGGTGTCCCTGCAGTTTATCGTCAGCATGTACTGTTCTTGGCCCATGACCACCCTTGGTCTGGACACTTGAGAGTCACTAAAACATACAACAGAATACTTCAACAACTACTTTTCTTTTGGCCCGGTTTGAAGTCCGATGTAGCACAGTACTGTCGTACCTGTAGTACTTGTCAGATCACCGGAAAGCCAAACCAGGTAATTCCACCTGCTCCCCTCTGTCCTATACCAGCGGTCGGTGAACCATTTGAACATGTCATAGTTGACTGTGTTGGTCCGTTGCCAAGGACCAAAGCCGGCAATCAGTTTTTGTTGACAATAATGTGTACCGCCACCCGTTTCCCTGAGGCTATCCCTCTTCGCAGAATTACAGCGCCTGTAATAATTAAGGCTTTGACGAAGTTCTTCTCCACGTTTGGACTGCCTAAGGTAGTACAAACGGACCAAGGCACCAACTTCCTGTCTAGGTTATTTGAGCAAGTGTTACAGTCCCTGGGTATCCGACATATAGTGTCCAGTGCCTACCACCCTGAAACTCAGGGGGCTCTAGAACGTTGGCATCAGACCTTAAAGTCCATGCTGCGTAAATATTGCTTAGACACAGAGAAAGATTGGGATGAGGGTGTCCCCCTTGTTCTATTTGCTGCGCGAGAGACCATACAGGAGTCTCTTGGTTTCAGTCCTGCTGAGCTCGTTTTTGGGCACACTGTTAGAGGGCCTCTGAAAGTTCTTAAAGAGCGGTTCATGTCAAAGGGTGCCAGCACACCCACTAATGTTCTAGATTTTGTTAGCCAGTTTCGAGAGCGACTGCATCAGGCGTGCTCTCTCGCAAAAGAAGCGCTCTCTTCTTCCCAGAGAACTATGAAACGGCACTATGACGAGAAAGCTGTGTTACATCCCAATGTATATATTCCCCAGTGTGTGTCTCCATGTGTGTGTGTTCTCCATTTTGTTTCCTCCCTCCAGCCATTGTTCCCTTCACCATTGGTCCCTGCCAGGCCAATCCTTCCATTATTGCAACACAGCACCGATTGGTGGATGGCTTTCCAGACTCCAACACTCAATCCACACCACCCAATCATGGATCACCCCACACCTGTTAAAACATGGCTTCTCACTTCAGTCTTTCTCTCTCTCTGGCATGAGGCTAGGCCTGTTGTGTTTTTGGTAAACCTGTAACTTTGACAGTATTGCATTTCGTTTATTGGCCTTTGGTGCTTAGTAGTAATTTCCTTGTGTGTGTATGGCCACAGAGAGAGCATTGTTAGTTATAGTTTGTTTTTGTATATATTCTGCTTTTGTTTCTGTATAATTCATGTGTTTTTCTATCTTTCTCAGGAAGCACAGATGGGGTGAGCTGCCATTTCCTTTGGACATTGTTTTCTCCTGTTTTGGTTAGGTAAGAGTAGTTTAGGTAATGTAATCTCTTTTACCATAGATTAGATTGGGTTTATTTGGAGTATAGTGGTGTTTGTTTGTTGTTTTGGCCTGGGCTCACCCCTGAGCTACATGTGCTTCCTTTGCCTCTATTCAATAAATATCATTGTTGTTTACAAACCTGGTCCATCTTTTCTGTCAACCAACTGTTATGTTACAGCCCTTTACCCTTAGACACACAGGGGTCGTAACACGGAGCAATAGTGTTAGGTGAAACAGATACTAGATCCTCGGCTAGTAGTAACAAGAAGGATCCTTGTTTCCTGCCACTATCTGCCTGTGATTCTCAACGCCCCCGCTGCCCTGATACCTTGTGTGACGTCATCATTAAGATGACACACGCACGCTATGAAACATGGATTAAAATATGCATGTACATGGTGGTTGTGGTTGGGCGGACAAAATGTTTGATAAAAACGCTAAAACTGGGTCAATTTCAGAAAAAATTATGCCCCTCTTCATGAAAGTCACCGTTGGCCTAGACCACATTGTTTATTGAACAAAAATACAACATGCAAGTGGGCCTTTAATGTTATGTTAGCTTGTATTACTATTAGCACTTAGCTAGGAGCTTAGCTAGAATATAACGCTATATATTACTCCTAATTAGCTAACAGTAGTACAAACATTGTGACGTGTTGTCAAAGCAGTTTGGTTAGAGCACATTAAGCAGCCAGTAATTTAGCCAATCGTAACTAACACTGTAGGCTGGTAAAGTTAGGTAGCTGCCAAGCTAGATGACCAGGAGAGGCAGCCTCAATAGCTAACTACAGCTTCATTACTGATGCAGGACCATCAGAGGCAGCCTCAATAGCTAACTACAGCTTCATTACTGCTCCCAGGACCATCAGAGGCAGCCTCAATAGCTAACTACAGCTTCATTACTGCTGCAGGACCATCAGAGGCAGCCTCAATAGCTAACTACAGCTTCATTACTGTTCATTACTAGATCCACTCCCTTTTATTGTATTATATAAATTATATTATATCAATATATTGACTATGACCATATTCTATAATTAAAGCGTTGTTATTTTCCTCTTTGTTGAATAAATTATTTCATAATTTAAAACTATATAAACTACATCCTTTCTGTATCCACAGCTCGGAAGTGTGCTGGTCGCTTCATGGGAATGTAGCACACCAGCCAGGGTTCGTCCACCCATCTAGTTCCTCGTCCTTCGCCGACACGTCCCTCGTGGTGTCTATAGGGACAGGAGAGAAACTGCCAAAAGCCACCATCCGTAGCCAAGTACGCTTGCGCACTATACAATTAATAACACTTGCATCATAGAAAACACGCTACTCACAATCCGCCCAGGGGTAGACTCATCTACCACCCAGGACGTGTGTTGTTTCACCCGGCGAGTGTGCTCCGTGTGGGTTGCTTGTCTCTCTAATTCGCTGTCACGGTGTGTACTCCAGGCTGCTACGACACGTACTCCAGGCTGTTACGACGCGCTTAGTTCTGCCAGCTGAACTCATTCATATCCTGGGGTCACCTGTAGGCCCACCCCAAGTCACTGTTTACAGGTTCCCCCAATCTAGGATCCTGCTTCCTATTGGCTACCAGCCGTGTTGCTCTCCAAGCAAGTTGTGGAGTTGTCTGGAGGTAGTGGCACAGGTGTTTTCTTTTGACAAATTAAAAGTGTGAGGTAAAAACAAAGTCACAGCAAAATACACCAGAAACAGAATAAGTCACAGCAAGGTAACACACCAATCAAATAGTATATGTAATTCAAACGTAAATTCCTCAAGAGTCCACCCCATGACACCTACACACTATACAACTTCAGTCAGAGCTGGAATCGTTGTGGTTTCACACTACATGACTGATCACGACAGGGGTTTACACAAGATCTTTCACCAGGAGGAATCCCAGACGAGTCGGTCTGGTTTCCAAACTACATTTTGTAACACACACGAGAAGTGACACAGGTTTTGGTCATGGAGGTATTTGTTTTTGGTATTAGTGCACAAGGCAAGGTTTTAGCGGTTTCTTATTTTCTCAGAACATTTTCTGTCATTCTTTCCTTGTCCAGGTCTCATTGTTTCTCATGCCACACCCACTGCCTGGTCTCTGTGTCAGATATCATTCTCTCTCTCTCCACGCGTTATTCTCCTTCATATTCCCATTGTGAATATTCAGAATATGACACTCTATCACCACATTCAGGTGATAAATACAGCATTAAAGTTTGTAAAATCATTACAATCTTGAGTAGCACTTTATAATAACACCCTGTTATAATACATTTATAAGGTATTTGAAGATAATGAACTAATCATGAACAAACCATTTATATACATTCATAAATGATTATTAAATCATTTATAACTATACTTGTATACCATTTACAAAGTATTTATAACGCATTAGTGGATAATGAACTAATCATGAACAAACCATTTATATACATTCATAAATGATTATTAAATCATTTATAACTATATTTGTATAACATTTACAGATTAGTTCTACATTATTTATAACTCATTATCAACATTGTTTGTACTTGATTTGTTCATCATTAAATAATGTTGTTTAATGTGTAGTAACACATTTGTAGATGCTTTGAAAAATGGATACGAAAAAACGACTATACTGTATCTCCATTTATTTTTCATGTTCAACAAATGATTTGTTAAGACATTCATAAAACATCTATAAATCATTTGCAGATGCTATCGTGGGGGCCAATCTAAAGTGAAGCCTATTCATCATTAACAAGTGTCTAATACAGTTAATTATTTGTTTACTTTTTCATCACATGTTAAAAATGTTGTAGGCAGCTTTCGGATACACCCTTCTTTGTGACATCAAACAGTGACAGAAT
Source organism: Notolepis coatsorum (assembly GCF_963971535.1). Taxonomy (NCBI): domain Eukaryota; kingdom Metazoa; phylum Chordata; class Actinopteri; order Aulopiformes; family Paralepididae; genus Notolepis; species Notolepis coatsorum. The sequence goes on from NC_140166.1 coordinate 103,765,691, forward strand.
TAGGACTAAAGATAAATGCAATTTTATTAACATATAAAATACATGTGCATGACATATAGTGTAACATGGGGGGGACTAGGACCCAGGAGTACCCTGGCCAGGTATTGAAGAGTATCTAGAGAGGAAGTTGTGTCACGTGTGTTGCCGTCTGTTTGAATGGAAGCACAAGTTATCCGTGCTGCTCCTGCCCCACGCTTTTAATAAGGTATGAGCAGGTTAAACACCTTTTTTTGTTGGTAAATCTATTCCATAATTTCCGACCTACAAACAACTCTTATATGTTGTGTAGATGTTCGTGTAGATGTGGTGGGCGCTAACGTTACATTTGTTCCTAATGTGTGCTCAGTGCTCAGTATGTATGTGATGACGACACGACACACAAGAGTAATAATTATTTGTGTCGTGTCATCATCACTGAGCACACTGAGCACACATTAGGAACAAATGTAACGTTAGCGCCCACCACATCTACACGAACGTCTACACAACATATAAGAGTTGTTTGTAGGTCGGAAATTATGGAATAGATTTACCAACAAAAAAATTTGTTTAACCTGCTCATACCTTATTAAAAGCGTGGGGCAGGAGCAGCACGGATAGCGTAAGGTTAAGTTCAAGTTCAAGTTTCAAGTTTCTTTAATAGTTGTCATACAGAAGTACAGAATACTTTCATACAAAATGCTTCTTACTGTTACGCTCCAGAGACTGTGCTAGACAAGATAGTATCAAATAACATAGTATAGCATGTAATTTAGAAGTAGAAAATGAGGTCACAGTGTTCAGTATAGACATATGTACAATGTTCGATGCAGAATAGACGTAACTGAGTTACCATATAATATACAATACTATGCAGTGTACTAATGTACAGTACTATATAGTGCAAAGCAGAAATGGGATGAGGTACAATTTAGGTACAATTTACAGTAAGGTGTACGAGTTGTAGTGCAATCCTTCATCAATAAATGTATAAAAGTGTGGGGAGTGGGTGCTACAGTGTGTTTGTTTAAAGTGAGTGTGTGCTATAAAGTGTGTGGAGTGGGTGCTACAGTGTGTTTGTTTAAAGTGAGTGTGTGCGTGTGGATGTGTGTGCTATGTGCGTTTGATGGTTGTTGTGTAGTGTTCATTGTTCGTTGAGCAGCCTGATGGCCTGGGGATAGAAGCTTCTTCTGAGTCTTTCTGTGCTCGCCTTGAGACTCCGGTATCGCTTGCCTGACCGCAGCAGTTCAAAGAGGCAGTTGTTCTGGTGACTGGAGTCTTTGATGATTCTCTTAGCTTTGCCCCTGCAACGCTTGTTGTAAATGTTCTGGAGTGTGGGGAGCCCCCCTCCAATTGTGCGTTCGGCTGAACGTGTCACTCTTTGTAGTCTGCTTCGGTCTTGTGCAGTGCTATTCCCAAACCAGGAGGTGATGTTGCCAGTCAGGATGCTCTCTATTGTACATGAGTAGAAGTTCTTAAGGATCTTCTGACTGACTTGGAACTTCCTTAGGCGCCTGAGGAAGTAGAGGCGTTGTCGTGCCTTCTTCACAACACTGTCAATGTGTGTGGTCCATGTCAAGTCCTCGGATATGTAGGCTCTGAGGTACTTAAAGCTGTTGACTCTCTCAACCGGTGCCCCGTCGATGCTGAGGGGGCTGTAGTCCTTGACCCCCGACCTCCTGAAGTCCACAATCATCTCCTTTGTTTTGCTGACGTTCAGGGAGAGGCTGTTTTCCTGGCACCATCCCGCCAGGACCTTGACCTCTTCCAGGTAGGCCCTCTCGTCGTTGGCAGAGATCAGGCCCACCACCACTGTGTCGTCAGCAAATTTGATGATTGTATTGCTACTCCGCTGAGCCACACAGTCGTGTGTGTACAGGGAGTAGAGGAGGGGACTCAGAACACAGCCCTGGGGGGCCCCTATGTTGAGGGTGATGGATGAGGAGGTGCAGTTGCCTGCTCTCACCACCTGGGGTCTGCCCGTCAGGAAGTCCAAGACCCACTGGCAGAGGTCATAGTTCAAGCCCAGGTCCCTGAGCTTGGCTATGAGTATGGAGGGGACTATGGTATTGAATGCCGAGCTGTAGTCGATGAATAGCATTCTCACATAGTTCCCCTGCCTCTTGTCCAGGTGTGATGCTGCTGTGTGCAGCACATGGGCTATGGCGTCCTCCGTGGACCTGTTGGGGCGGTATGCAAATTGCAGGGGTCCATGAATATAACCAAGTTCTATGAATACTGATGACGCTCAGCGTCATCTGCACTAACCTCACTTCGTGCATATGCACTGAATAAAAATCCACAATGTACCTTTACATACCAACATTCATCTGGCCACACCCCTATCCGCTACCTTCATAAGCAGGTGTGTGGTCACCTACTCGCCTCCTTCCCAATCTTTCACCACAAGGCGAGATCAAGGGCCGCAGTGGCGTCCCGATGCTGAGCGTCACCAGTATTCATAGAACTTGGTTATATTCATAACCTTACGTTCTATATCATACTGGCTGCCGCTCAGCGTCATCTGCACTACAGGAGCTGAGCGGGAGCCTGAAGCTCGACAAATGTACCCCGCTGAGGCCCCCCACAACCATCAGACCGGAGAGGACCGAGCCCCCCCGACCCTCCCTAATGGAGGATACCCCCCTATTGGAGGACGGGAGGGAGACGGATCCGACCGTGCGAAGAGAAACTCGAGCAACTCAACACACAGGGTGAGCAGACCGTGGCTTGACCCCACGATTACGCACACGCACAACCCGCATGCCACCAGAGAACGATCGGAAGGAACAAACCTCGTAACCGCCCCCAAAATCACGTGGTTGAGAGCAAACTCAACCCCGTGGCAAGGACGTAGCAGCGGAGCGCGAAGGAAGACCCAGACCCACTGAAGGGACTGGATCCCCCGGAAAAAGGGGGCCCGGAGAGGTCAATGACGCCACAGCATCAAGACCTCACCAGGCGGTCACTTAGTGACATCGCCCCCCACATCGCCAGCGTATTCGGATAGGGCCCCTGCAAGAGCGGGCCCTTCCCCCCACTAGTACGCCGCCTGGCACACTGACCCTGGCAAACTCAGGCAGTCAGCATGGCCGTAACTTGAAGCACTCAAAAGGCTACATCACAGCGGAAGCAGGCAGCGCACCGGGGAGACGACCCCAGAGGGGGTCGATCCCTTAAACAAGGCAGCAGGCGTTTGACCCGAGCCTGGAGCACTGCGGACGAGACAGGCGCCAAAGGGGTCAACTGAAAACAGCACCCCGGCCGGAAAGGGCGTATCAAATCAAATCAAATGTATTTATAAGGCCCAACAACACACGTTAATGTCCCCATGGGCCGTACAGGTCTTCTTTAAACAAGTCAAGAAGAAAACATAACAATAAGTCAAGAACAGAACAAGGACACCATAAGGTCCAACAAATTTAAAATAAATGCAAATAAATGAAAGAATGCAAGCACTCCCAGACATACCCCACACGAAGGTAAGGAAAAACTCACTAAAACCTAACAATAGGTAAAAATGCTCCACAGGCAGTGTGGAGGAGAGAAACCTTAGAAGGGCCATTCAAGGGGGGATCTCCCTTCTTAGATGTCAGTGATAGTAGTGTTGCAGACGGACAGTTGGTAAGCATGCACTCAAGTGTGTAATGAAACACAGATGAGTGCATGCAATAGCAACTGAACATTTTGAAAGATTAAAGATAGAGCTGATAGCGATAGCAACTGAACATTTTGAAAGATTGAAGATAGAGCTGATAGCGAATCTATTTGAGGCACAGGGGCGGCGCAGAGAGGGTCGCGTCCTCCCCGTCTTAATCACGGGACATTCAACACTCCGGTCATTGCTCAGGGACAGCCGGAGACAGGGAGATAGGGGGCGGCGCAGAGAGGGTCGCAAACTCCCCGACATCATCGCGGGACGTCCGGCACTCCGGTCACCACTACGAGACCTATGCTGGCATTGTTGCGCACCATGACAAAGCCTCCACCAAAAAACCCCGACCCAGAGGGGCAGAGGCAGAGAAAGCTGACACGATTGGCAGGCGTCATGAACGTGCAGGGGCACACTCAACCGGGTAACCCGGGAGTTGACTCTGCTCCAACACACCAGGGAATCAACCACCCTCTTGGTACCACATGCGGTGGTTGTTCCTATAACCCCTCAAGAAAAAACTCAAACACACCTGCGGGTATACACTGGCTATACCGCAGTACAAGTGTTTCAGTTTTCAAAAAGGGGTTAATCCAGGCCTACGGGTCGACGAAACACAACTTCGGACCGGGCCCGGTGGCTCGGGAAGCACACAGGGCTACCAGAGGAGGTCCATAAGACCACCCCAACAGCCCCATCTTCGCCATGCGTGAGAGAGGAGCAAAAAGAATGGAGAACCAGCCCCTTCATGATAGCGCAGGGTACAACATGTACCCAACAAAGGATCTCCATAACGCCCAACCCTGCGACACCCGGGCCGACCCGGCATTTTTTCCCCCGAAAAAAGCACAAGTCCCTCAGGGTACCAGAACAGCAGATCTGCGTCCCCGACGGACAACGGGTTAACTGACCTGGACCAGCGTGACCAGAACCAGTCCCGTGCCCTAACCACGCCGACATCCCCACTCCAAGAGAGGGGGTAGGTACGCGTGTCGATCTAAAACATGAAAAGAGGGTGCCACCCAGACGGTCCCATTCGTACCGTGCTCAGTGGCCCACCCCAAGGGCATGAGACCCCTCTACCTATGTTTTGATCTATTCCGTTAATATCCCCCAGATATGAACGAGAATTCGTCGAGACCTAGTAAAAGGCGCTCGGAAGAGAAGACCTCCATCCCAGTTGCCCTATAAAAATGCTGTTTTAATAACGAGCAACCAAGGCCTACCAGCCTCATGCATGATTCTTATCAGAAACACCCCGAGCCAGCACTATGTACGCGTCGAGACCCAAACACATCAATGGATAGTCTAACAAGACACCAGACATTGTTCCTCCAAGTCGCCTGGGAGAACGACAAGGAGCCGTCGTGCTTCATGTTCTTTCCTCTTTTTATTAAAAAAGAAAGAAACACAGACTGACATGAACCCCACGTGACGCGGCTGAGGGTAAAAATTGTTTTCATTTTTACATCCCGCCACCCTCGCCACAGGGAGGAGATGGGAATCCCCAGAGAGACTTCCCACGCGAGCTGTATAGATTGAAAAGAAATATTGCAACATTGAGCTATGTAACACTTGGGTTAGGGCTCTCCGAGGAGGAGGCACTGAACCAATACACACTCAATAATCGAATTGAATCGAATACACACACAATAGAGCAGAACTCCTTTTTGAAGTTCTACTCACCTTGACAATCTGAGGAGGAGGCTCTGAAACTCTGAGGAGGCTCCCTCACTGGGAAGGAGAGTCCGAACTCACAGAAGGCACTTCTCCCTGAGGAGGAGATTCGTGAGGAGGAGCTCTGACAACTCCCTGAAACAGATCCATAACATGGAACCTGAACAACTCACGGAAGTCTTACCAATAGAGACGCGCTCAGTGACGTACTCTATGGCGGGGGAATTTCCACAGTGCACACGCCCAATTTTTCAGGCCGTGGGACCAGGAAACTCCCCCCCCCCCCCCCCCCCCCTACTCTGTAACGTGCCGAACAGCAACGTGACAGGAACCCTGAAGGACAGGGGGTTTTAACCCCTGACCAATCAGAAAAGGGGAGGAAAGGATTACCAGTTCACCCCTTTACGACCCCTGATACGATGTAATGACAAAGTAGAGCATGACCCAGTCATAGCATGCTACATGAAGCATCTAACAGCTTCACATAGCTCATGTGCTAACCTGCTATCTGAGTTTTACTAAGGAAAAAACACAGAACAGAGAGGGCCCCTTTAAGAGCCCCGGTCCAGACTTACACATGTGCTTCTGTGGGCCAAACCTAACCCAGTTGTAGATCTCACCGACACACACAACCTTTCATCACAACAAAAAATGGCAAAAGTACACTCTTACTACAGAGGAACGCCGTTTTTCATAACGAGAGAAGACACAAGTCCTCGATTATGTATTGGCCACAGGCCTTGCTAAGCACACATGATAAGTGACCAAACAACCTTTTCTTTAGGAAAATAATAGTTTCTCAACCGGAAGCACAACCCCAGCAACTTAAGCTGAGGGTTACATCGTATCCCCACAAACACAGTGACACAATATATTGTAAACAAACATGTCTGAGAGGAGGGAGGGAAGCCCCAGGGAAACCGGGGGGGTCACCCCTCCTACCTTACCCTTGATATGACCAGTTTGAACAGGTACCCCTGTTAATATGTGAACATGCTGTTCATTGTCATCACAGGCTGAGAAAAGATTCATTCCTCAATCACATGTCACTAAGCATAGCTTCACAGGTTAGCTAACCCTCTTAGTTGTGAGTTCACCCACGTTACAAACGTTACATAAACACACATGTTCTCATCACAACTAACCAGTTCATTTTCACACATGTAAAAAACAACGCCGATTTTCTATGGAGAGAGAAGCTATACCAGTGACAAGACAATTCACACACAACACGCATCGTATCCTCAATGTATTGCAGCAACACATGTTTTGGAAACATCGTTATTACAAAACATTTAGAAGGGAAGAAAATAAGAAGTGTTTAAAGTCCGGTCAGGACTCCTACCTTCACCCTGAGCGCAGGCCGAGAGGACTGCAACACTGGTCAACGGGACACCGAGTTGAACCCGGCATTTCCTGCGTCGGTGACGAGGGTAATATCCGCTATGCCACCCAGCCACCGTTCTCCATGTTGACGAAGTCCTCGCTGGCATGGCACCCGGGTGTAGGGTCGACTAACATCCTCTGTCAAAGATGACGTCGTAGTCAGAGTGTTTAAGGTATGTTATAGTCACAGTAACGTTCAACAGTGTAGCATTAAGCTAACAGCCGTCCGACTGATAGCAACAAGCTAACGTTTACTAGCCTAGTGAAATGAGCTAGCGCCGCAGCTAACAGCTGACTGGCTAACAACAGTAGGCCACAAACTAGCACGCCAGCTAAGCAGCTATCACCTGAACTGTACACAACGACATAATAAGCCACACTTCAGACATGCCGCCGCCTGAATCCCTCCGCATCCTAAGAGGGAAGAGAAAAAGAAATGTCAAACACAGTTTTCAATGGTGATTTACCAGACATACAGTGGAGCCGGCACAATTCCCATTCGGGCTGCAGCCGACTTGAGCATGGATCTTCCGATAACGAAGATCCATGCCCACATTTCCTCGTTAGGGTGTACTTCCACATTCATGTGAAAGATGGGGCCTGCACGGGACGCGTCAACATTTTAGGCAACCAACTTGCGTTCAGCGTTTCTCTGATTGGCCACGACGCCCATGTGACGTGGCAGCGCGAGAGAGCGGCAGTGCGGAAATAGGCTGCATTCTATTGCCATGCTCTGCGACAAACTCTAACCTTAACCAACTCCGAAAGAATGCCTAAACTTAACCCTAACCTTAACCAACTCCGAAAGAATGCCTAAACTTAACCCTAACCTTAACCAACTCCGAAAGAATGCCTAAACTTAACCGGCGAAAGAAATATTGCCATGCTCTAAGACAAACTCTAACCTTAACCAACTCCGAAAGAATGCCTAAACTTAACCCTAACCTTAACCAACTGCAAAAGAATGCCTAAACTTAACCCTAACCTTAACCAACTCCGAAAGAATGCCTAAACTTAACCGGCGAAAGAATGCATGTTAAAAAAAAAAAAAAAAATTGAAGTGATTCGAACTTGTCACCAACGCACCGCAGGATCCACAGCAAGGCGGCGAACGAGTTGAGCTAACCGTCGATGTTAAAAGAGGGGGGATTACGGCTGCATAATGCCGCGGCAGAGCTCCGCGCCGCGTCTCCGCAGGGGCGTGGCTAGGCGCTAGTTGGTTGCCTAAAGTAATGAAGCGCACGGGACAGAGAAGCATCCGCTTGTCCAGAGAATCCTGGGTTCAACCAGGTCTCGGTCGCGGCCCACTAGGTTGACCATCATGGGCGTCAGACCAAGATCCTCCGTCCGCCGCTTAAGAAGCCGAGCAGAGGACCCCAATCCGGGGCCGGCCTTCGTAAAATTTGTCAGCTAACCCCTGTGGGATATTTGTAGATATCCTGATGAAGAATGTTCTCAGTCAACCGAGGTTTGGATAATAACAAGGTTTATTAACCAAACAGATAGAATACATAGAGAGAATGGCTGAGGGCTTCCCCCCAGGTGATCAGCTGAAATGACCCAGGTAAAAGACCCCGATAGATCTCGGGAGGAGACCTATATAGGTAACAAGGGGGGGGTGTTGTCCCATTTGATAGGTCAGATGGGGGGGGGGTGGGGGTACAGGTTTGGGGAGAGGGGAGGGGGATGTCTTATTCCACAGATAGGGGGGGGGGGGGCACAGGTAAGGGGATATAGGGGAGGGGAATATATTTACATGAGAACATTATATTATACCACAATACTCACTTTTCTTTCTTATAATGTGGGTGAGATTAATGTATAATATACCAGGGTTGTTTGGAACAGGTAAAAGTGAATGGGTATGGTACAAGAATGGGACCGATGTAATCCATCGGTTATCAGATAATGAATAAAATAGAAAACAATTAAAATAATGAAAATTTTGGCCAATGTGATCTGGTTGTTGGCATAACAGTTTAAAATAGAATTATTTACATACATGATTCATGACATGATCGACTGGACTGCGGTCTGTGTTATTTTGATATCAGAGATGTGGGAATAGATATCACCCTTTTCTTTTATTAATCGCTCAAAATATCTATATCAATGAGTGGTCCTCAACTCTGATATCAAACAATAATTAACATAATCATTAGAAGCTATAGCTGTGCATATATCTTGGCATACATTCAGTCGTTCATGTCGTGACTCAGGGGAGCTAATGTGATGGTTGTACATACAGGCATCGTAATAAACCAATTAAATACATGCACTGTCTCTGTGTGGTCAGAGTGCACAGGGTGAAAACACAAAATCGTGTGCATAATTATTAGGAATAGGATTTACACATAAGCATTAACTTAGTGGCTAATGTGTACAAAAACATTTAAAACCGTTAATCTAGTGGTTTGTATAAAAAACTGATATAAAAGGTGATTATGATAATCGTTATGCATTGTTCTAGTATTTTGCTGTGGTGTATACTATCAATGGTCAAAACAAACTTGGTGTCTTGGAATAAACCAACTGGTTCTGTCTTGTTAACAATATAATTTTGCAATGTGACTCTGTGATCATTCCTTATTGTTATTATAAATTGGTTATTGCAATCTTATTGGTTGTATTTCATCATTTTCTTAGTTCATAATTTTCTAGATACATATGAACTTTGTGAAACAGCTCTTGTTTGTGAATCTGACAGTTGCTGCATCGCTGTTGACCATCTGTTCTCTGCCAGGGATGTGTCCTTCTGTGGTGACCTGCTGTGTGTTGAACGTATCGTACATTCAGTTGATGTTTCTGTGAGCCTGTCGTGTGGCAGTAAGACAGTAAAAAGTAAATAAATACATAACAATTTGGACAATGTGTGTTCAGAAGTCTCTTGGTCCACAGGTCTCATTTGATATGTGTCTCTTCTTGACGATGCAGTCGGGAACATTCACTGGTCGCCGTCCATTCCCTGTCAAGGGTCACCTGTAGCAGTGGGGCGGTCAACTATAGTGGTCTTGCAGACTCTTTTCCTGGAGCCTGCGTTGTTCTCCATCACCACCACACATCCGCCACTGTGCTCACGCTTGGCCCCCATCAGGCCTAGAGACATGGTGGTCAGGGCATTTTTGAATGTGTTGTGCTGGTTTCGTTGTCCTCTCCTCGTCATTGCGGTACCACTTGATGGAGGGCGAGGGCCCGCCGGTGTAGTGGCTAGTCAGTAGGACGCTCTCTCTCACCGGATGGTGATCTTGTCATCGGAATCCATCTTGATGGTCAGTGCTCTGGTTCCCTTCTGTAGATGGTCTGCCACGGGCCGCCGGGGTGAGGCTGCATGTCGTCCTTTCTGTCTCTGTTTCTCTTCCTTTGGGGACGTCTGTGTTGTGTGGCTGGGTTGGATGGCGGCTCTCCCACGGTTGCTGTCGTCGTCCTGGTTGTGTCCGCAGCTCCTTGGCGGCGTCCCTGGTGGTCCTCTGCTGTCGTGGGTCGCTCAGGTCGCTGGGTTGTGTTCCTCTCTGCCTGGTCCTGCCGTCGTTCGTGGTTCAGGTCACACGTCGTCTCACTCCTTCTCTCTTGTCGTGTCCTCTCACCAATATGATCTGAAGATGATAAAATTGCCTTAGAAAACCTCTTCACATAAATGATTCAACGCCTTTCTGCTAAAGAGGAAAATCATTTTTGGGATTAATTCAATTCATTGTAAATAAAATCACTTAATTGAAAATAGGAAATGCAAGCCAATTGCATTAGCAGTGATTTCTTATGTCAAGAAGGTCACATTCACTACAATCTTATCAGATCTTGTATCTAACTAGATCTTACAGCATTAGGCTTTAAATAAAATTGTAAATGAATGGCCAAAGTCTTGAATCAGATAAAATAGCTATTTTTTCTTCATAGTCTGTGATGTTAAATTGAAGTTGATCTTACCTGTGCGATGGGTGTGCCTCAGGATACTTACCTCGTCACGCCTTCTCTGACGTTCTTCACGTCTCAGTGTGGCTCGTCATAATTTAGCATGGGGAAAAACATAAATTCTAGGCAGCCAGTTAATTTTGCATGAAATACATCCATTCATTTTCTCGTCTACTTTTAAGTAGCATTAATTTAATTACCTCTAATACACCTTGTGCATTTTGATAATCATTGTGTAAATGATTATCCTGCTTTCAACTGATACAAATTAATCTAACCCTAGCTAACCTTACTGTCATGCATTTGTCCTAATAAACTAACCTACACTGTAGCACTCAACACTTTGATGACCATTGTTACTCAGCTGATAGAGTTGTGCCCTTTTTGATGTCCTGTCATACAGAACCTGTGAGTCGCTTTTGGATAAAAGTGTCAGCTAAATGATCAATGTACGTGTATACCTTGTACATTTAGATAATTGTGTTCCAATTTTGGTGGTTGATATTTTGCAGTCATGGAAATGTATTAGTTTTTTAAAAGAATAGTCATGCATGTTATTGGTTATAAGCAGAGAATAGAAGGAGGAGATTGTAAGTAAAGTTGTTTTCATCATTAATCTTTCATCTCGGGCACTTCTACTTTGTCTGGTTTCATTCAGAAATTATATCTCTAATTCGTGTGCCTTCTTGAAAATAGATGATGAAAACACTGGTTAGTTATTTTGTTAGTATGGGAATTAGGTACTTTCATGACTGCAAATTCATCATTTGTCTCTGATTCATGTTGAATAAGTGGTTCTCTGTTGGTCCACCAAGTCTGTGGTCAGAGTGCAGGCATTTGCATTGCTTTGTCTCTCTCACGCCATACCCTGTGGGTTTCAAGTGCCCACTCTGAATAGTGTCTGCTATCGTCTCGTTCCTGTAAAAGAAATTTACATGTGGGTGTTTGGATGCAGATTTGTTTTAAATGGTCAATCGATTGTCTCTCAGCTCCACACCATCTTCGGTTGAGTCTCGTGGTAACAAAGAGAAAATCTGCATCTAAAGCGATACTTCCTACTATACTAAGTGGAGATACTAAGTTGCGTCTGGTCAGAGTTCTCTCTGGCTATTTGCATTGTCTTTCAACTCCACATCGTCCTCAGCTGGGGTGAGTGAGTGTTTAAACACTGCTTTGTAATTCAATTTAGAGTTAACTCAGTCTGCCTCTCCTGTAAACACAAAAAAAATGTTAATTTCCCACTCCTCTAAGACCATCTGAGTGGGTTCTCCTTGATTGTCTGTGAGCTTAACAAAAACATCAGCTAGTTCTCATCCATCCCATTCTAGGATGTAATGATATAGTGTTTATCATTTATCAATCATATCGCTTATTTTGTACACAAGCACCATAAGAATGTGGAACCACACATTTTGAATCATGTTTAAAAATGTCTTACAATGGAAAGGGCTAGTTATCTTTCATTGGTTCTTTAGATAAACACATTAACTCAAGTGAATATAACCTACTTGTTAACCTAAACATCTTACTTTTAAACATAATCTATGTTGTTTGTGTCCAAGTTTTCAACATTAAAAGCTTATAAGGTCTAATCTAACGCTGTTTATGTGGACTACATTTCCTGTACTGCCATATACCGGAAACCGGAAGTGTTTGTTTAGCTCCCCGTATTGGTCAGTATGACCGGTACGCCCACAGATGCATTATAATTCTGAAACAGACATTGCAATTAGCTTTATGTGACTTATAACGTGTACAGTAATGAAAAAAAAAAATCACTCAAGCGATATGGGATAGCTGTAATTTACTGCAATGAGAAGATAGTTATGTCATGCAGTTACATTAGGATTGCATACTTACCGGAAAAAGCTGCCGTGTTCAAGTTGGATCCTCACAGTTCAGTTCAGTTATTGAATAACCATATTAACTTACCCCCTTTTGTGCCCATGTGTATCTTTAATCGAATAGTGGTTCCTGAGGCTGTAGCACGTTACGTGTCGTCAATGCAATGCTCGGCTCGTTTCTCTTGGTTGTCTGGGACAATGCGTTCCTGGAAACACTCTTCTGCATCTCGCCACAGCAACTCAACACTTTCCAATAGCAGCGCGCACATACATATACAAATAAAACATATACTACACGTGGATTTCATATACCCTCGCCCTCGGGCATATTAAACTTTACGTTCGCCTATGGATAGGCTCACAACAAAACCATAACTCCACGGCGCGCATAGCGTGACGTCATCGCTCCAAGCGACGTTCGTGCGTTCTCATTCGCCTCGGAAATAACGCTTTGCAATCCTGCAGTACTAGTTCCGTGAGCTCTCAATAGCCTGGAATTGACCTAAACCCAGCGTTTTGTTACCGAATGAACGCGCCTGTGCATATGTGAAAACGTAAACAAACTGAAACGATAAAACTATACTTCCCAAATGGTCGTTCCCGTGGGCCGGTTTTGTTGGTTCCGGAAATTACTATCCTAGTTTGTCGCGTGAATTGCACCTCAATGTTATTCTCTGTATAACGGTACTCATCTCTCAATGCTCGGCGCGATATCAGTCGGCATATTGTGCGCATACAAACGAGACTTTAAACAGACAAACAAACATTAATACATATAAGTTAACGTGTGTGTATATCTTACTGTATTGGATCGCTGTTCGTTTAGTCGACCAGCATCTGCTGCGACAAGGCATTTATCCCTTGATATAACTATACATCGTTATTAAAGTCATAACGACCGAATCCTGAACTTCGAAATTTAACAGCGATATATTAGATTATATATACCTTTTAATCATACTCTCGGTCCCTTCAACCCGCGACTAATGTCCCGTTAAATGTACATTCACGTACTACCGATACATCGCCGGTCACCTTCTCGCTTATCTGTATGATCAATTGGTTAATTCAATCCGAATACATCGTTTTCAGGAATGGAAGAGGTTGTGAGCTTGAGGTTGAAACTATGAATATATGACGTTACTCTGTTAAATCTAATTTATGTTATGATTATAACAGCTTCTCGGTCCTAACTTCCCGCCTCTTTGCCAAAAGAATCACATAACAGTTTCTAAGAGAGTAGCGTTTTCCAATGATATCACTCTAATAAGCTCACGTATCTCCTTTTGTTGCCTATATTTCAGTCTGCATCGGCTAGACTTGGGTTAGCAATCCAACAACCTTAATTTGTGCCCTAACTTTCGGTTTGGCAACAGCTCAAATCCGGGAATAGCACTAACAACCCATCCTCTCAGAACATCTGTCCAGATAAAGGACCCAGGTACACGCGTTCCCCAGTACGATTCTTAATACAGATCAGATATATTAATGCACATTATTCTTACTCAGCCATGATCTCAATATTTGACAACATTCTGTAAAATTCACCTGGCACAGAGAAAAGCGGGAAGGTTTTAATTCCTTGCCATACATTTTTGGTCGACCAGTCTATTATACTCACTTTTCTCTGTATAGCTGAAACAATACAGCACGCCGGTAGGACGCAAGAGTCCGTCACAAGTTCGTAGACGCCAATTGTGGGATATTTGTGGATATCCTGATGAAGAATGTTCTCAGTCAACCGAGGTTTGGATAATAACAAGGTTTAGTAACCAAACAGATAGAATACATAGAGAGAATGGCTGAGGGCTTCCCCCAGGTGATCAGCTGAAATGACCCAGGTAAAAGACCCCGATAGATCTCGGGAGGATACCTATATAGGTAACAAGGGGGGGGGGGGGGGGGGTGGTCCCATTTGATAGGTCAGATGGGGGGGGGGGGGGCACAGGTAAGGGGATATAGGGGAGGGGAATATATTTACATGAGAACATTATATTATACCACACCCCCATAGCATTAACAGACAACTAGCGCTCGCAAGCAAAACAATACTCACCCAGCTCGGAAGCAAACCGGCTTCTCACAACAGCCGGTGCCTCCCACAGTCCAGCTGTATAACCGGAGGTTCAATACCTATCCAGCCGCAGCAAGGAGGACTGCAGTTGGGGAGTATATCAGCGGCGCGAGCCCCTAATACGAAAAAGCCGGTGGAGGTCAGAATGATCATCATCTTCCAGACACTCCAGTGAAGAAGACAATATCGCCGTATTTTCTCCAAAATAGTGAGAGAGAAAATAAAGATATAATGTCAACGTATCTTCCCGTCTTCTGTTTTCCTCTCAACTTTCTTCAGCTTAACAACCTCGTCAAGTGATGTATACAACAGGCACTTCCTTGTGGTGAAAGTGAAGAAGGAGGCGAGTAGGTGACCACACACCTGCTTATGAAGGTAGCGGATAGGGGTGTGGCCAGACGAATGTTGGTATGTAAAGGTACATTGTGGATTTTTATTCAGTGCATATGCACGAAGTGAGGTTAGTGCAGATGACGCTGAGCGGCAGCCAGTATGATATAGAACTTGTGCTTCCATTCAAACAGACGGCAACACACGTGACGTCAAGTCTCGCTCGCGTGAGACTTCCTCTCTAGATACTCTTCAATACCTGGCCAGGGTACTCCTGGGTCCTAGTGCCCCCCAAGTTACACTATATGCCATGCACATGTATTTTATATGCAAAATTGCATTTATCTTTAGTACTAATTCTGTCACTGTTTGATGTCACAAAGAAGGGTGTATCCGAAAGCTACCTACAACATTTGTAACATGTGATGAAAAAGTTAACAAATAATTAACTGTATTAGACACTTGTTACTTTAGATTGGCCCCCACGATAGCATCTGCAAATGATTTATAGATGTTTTATGAATGTCTTAACAAATCATTTGTTGAACATGAAAAATAAATGGAGATACAGTATAGTCGTTTTTTCGTATCCATTTTTCAAAGCATCTACAAATGTGTTACTACACATTAAACAACATTATTTAATGATGAACAAATCAAGTACAAACAATGTTGATAATGAGTTATAAATAATGTAGAACTAATCTGTAAACGTTATACAAATATAGTTATAAATGATCTAATAATAATTTATGAATGTATATAAATGGTTTGTTCATGATTAGTTCATTATCTACAAATACCTTATAAATGTATTATAACAGGGTGTTATTATAAAGTGCTACCCAATCTTGATAGCAAGCTAGCAAGAGAACAAAGCCAACTTGTCAACCGCACTCTTGTAATGGGCTGTATTGTACTGGCTGTTTCCCAGATCTCCACCCACAATATCTGAAAAGAAACTTCTTAATTCTTTACTACTATCTACTATGCTACTATGTTCAAGTTTGGCACTGCTAGATGAACAATACTAGGGGTGCACCGATATATCGGTTGGGTATCGGTATCGGCCGATAAGTGCCTTGTTGACTGCCATCGGCCTGTCGGCCGATAAGCTCAAATGTGCCGATGGCAGTAGCCGATAAATATCCATCAATTTGTGTTGCATCAATCTGGCCCACACGTTCAAACTTTGAAAAAAGTTTCAGTCAAGCGACCTGCACAACGCCACCCCCACACACACACACGCTACTGCATCAAAGTTACTACTTATGATTAACAAAGGCATTCGTTTTGTGGCATTAACGTTCAATAACATCAGCGTATTTACCGGACCATTACTGATTCATATCTTAGCCCGTACTGAGTTGTACCCATTCTGCAATCTGTTAATAAAGTTTTCAATCAGACAAATGTATAGAAAAGCTTTTATTATAACATTCGTTGCAGTAAAATCATTATGCCTCGTTTGGTCATCCTGCGGAGCGCTGGTAAGTCTACTCGTGGCCGCGGGGAGCTAAAGTTATTAGCGCCGGTAGGTTTGTTGTTGATCTCTTGCTGCAGATCAATGGCGGACTTCCCGGAAGTAAAGCGCTTGCCGATTGGTTGTAAGAACAGCAGGGGCGGGTGCAAGCAGTGTAACGTAATTGGCAGAATCGACTGTCAATCAAAA
Organism: Notolepis coatsorum; assembly: GCF_963971535.1. Lineage (NCBI taxonomy): Eukaryota > Metazoa > Chordata > Actinopteri > Aulopiformes > Paralepididae > Notolepis > Notolepis coatsorum. Next base: position 103,782,214 of record NC_140166.1, read on the forward strand.
TTGTTCTGTTGCATTCTCAAAGACACTCTGATGTCACAAGAACACCGCCATCTTGGTATTGGGGAAACAAACGGATTTCTACGATCAAATGTATGCGTTGAGCTCCGTTTTTATTACACATTTGATCACATTCTTGTTCATTTCATAACCTTTTCATATAATTAGTTTTGAAAATATTGAGGCCAACATGGCATTCCACTATTTCGAAAGCCTTTCTGGTGATTCTAAGTACATGTTTCCCCCAAGCCATAGACATGCACTTAGACAGAAAGTTAAAAAGACAGGAAGTTGACTTCGAGAATTGCTTTGGTTGAGAGATAGTGCTCTCTTATTAAAACTAATAGGTTGCCATGCCTAAAATAATAGTATACTAATACTATACTATATAGTATAGTATACTAATAATAATAGTATAGGCCTACTGATAGCATAGGGCTAAAACATTTTCATTTGTTATATGGTTATAATAAAAGCTTTTCTATACATTTGTCTGATTGATTGATTGAATACAGTACAGCTCAGTGGACTGGAGGATGAAGACCAGAAAAATACTTTCGGCTTTTTTACATAAGGGTCCTCCATTTTCAATTCATCAAAACATCTAGAGACATACAAATATACAGTCGTTTCATAAAAAAAAAGAAAAAAGTATATATAAAAAAAAAATAATTATAATACTTTTTTTTGCCATAAATATCGGTATCGGTATCGGCCAATTGTGTTAGTTGAACAATCGGTATCGGTATCTGTGGCAAATTTTCATATCGGTGCATCCCTAAACAATACCACTTTCCCTTAGCAGCAAGAGGTGTAGGCCTCCTGCTGACTTGTTGTACACAATTTGTAAGTCGCTTTGGATAAAAGCGTCAGCTAAATGGCTGAATGTAAATGTAATATATTCACTGTATTGTGTGTCTATAAAAGGTTTGTTTACAGTGGTAATGTTTGTAAACACTTAAGTAAAACATATAAAAAACAAACAAACACAGATTGGGTCTTTAAAGCAGTGTCTGCGCTTTAATTGTGTACCCCCCCCCCAACCAAATGGTCTGAGTCTATACTGTTCAGCAAACCTCCAACCCGTCCTAACTGAATTTTACAGTAGGCCAGTTGGAGGTTTAGTGCCTTGCTAAAGGAGGTTTCTGCTCCATCTGCATGGAATAGCCTGCAAGACGAGCTTAAACTACAGGATTCATTCACTCTTAATTAATTCAAACATATGATGAAGACCATGGAATCTGAGACCATAAGAAACTGTAAATGTTTTACCCTCTTAGCATGCAACAGCCTTTTTTAATACAATATGGAATTAAAGCCCTATTTGTTGACTGTCGATAGCCGTTTCAGACGATAAAATCCGTTCAGCGGTTCTCGAGTTACATGCCGATATGTGAGGCGTGCACCTTTCAAATACCACTCCCGACTCTCGAGCCTCTACTGTACCTCCGTCAATCATTTGGCGATCACTTTTTAGACATGACATTTTGTATCTCGGCTCCTGGAGGTCGCAGAGAGTTGATCTTGGGCTCAAAAGTTGCGGAAACACCACATTTATATTAGTGTTATGAACAAACATATGCCCTAAAACCTTAACTTTTTGAGATATTCATGAAAAACCTTTTTTTATCTCTGAATTGATCAGCGCCCAAGCCACTTCAGCCAAATCTGCTCATGAAGGCCATGCAGTTAGTTTGGGCCAAAGTTCTAAATCTACTCATGGGGCATACTAGTGTTTAGGTTGAGGCTTTGTTATAAGATGAGGACCCCAACAACCACCCAAGAAACAAAGCAAACCACTTGAAGTCCAAAAAAACTTAATTTTTTTAATCCACTTTTTCTCCTCTTTTTCTATTTTCCATCCCAATTACACTGTGCCAATTCTTCCCTCCCCTGTATTGAACGTTGCTCGCATATTCCCCCCACTGGCCGGTTGTAGGGAGGATAGAAGCCTTGCATCACTTGTCCCCTCCGATTCACGAGGAGGCAGCCTCACATCTTTTCACCTGCCAGCACGGACTCTCATTGGTGAGGTGTAACGTGTGGGAGGCTCACACTATCCCCGCCATTTCCTGTCTCTGCTGTGCAGGCGTCCCCAACCGACCTGTAGGAGTCGCTGTCCACAATGTCCAGATTACCACCCATCGACTTCCACCCGCTAACTCTGCCAATTGAGTTAGTATGACGGCTGGCCCAAGCCGGAGGCAACGCCGACAGCCGGAGTCGAATCCGGTGTATCTTGCGTTGGTGACGAGCGCAATGTCCGCTGCACCACCCAGCCGCCCCCAAAAAAACGTTATTTGAACACATCACACATCCCATCACACAGGATTCAAACACTTGTTGAGGCATTTGCAATAAATGAGACATTTCATCCCCCTGCCAGCACAAGAACATGAGGTGCATTTATTAGATCTGCAGCTAAACTGCGGAAACTGTGCTCCACTTGACGAAGAGTTTCTCTCCATCGGTAGTCCATCCCTATTCAACAACCGGGGGACAAGGGAGTTGTAGAAGGCTGTTCCCCCACAGCCATCCTGCCTGGACTGTATCTCTCAACAGATGCTGTAGAAGTGCATCCTGTCTTGGGGGCAGGTCTCGCAGCTCATCTTTAACTGACTGCTTGAACAGCTGGAATCTGAGTCCATCTATACTTGCACAGTCGTACAGTCAGGGCCGCCAGGGAGAAATGCGAGGCCCTGTGCGAGATTTAATCGCGAGGCCCCCTTGACTATGTACACTGTACATAGTCAAGGATCTTCAGTCATAGTGCTCAGGTATTCTGCCACTGTGTACTCTCTGTTTAGGGCCAAATAGCATTTCAATTTCTTTCCAATGTGTCAATCAATCAATCAATCAAATGTATTTGTATAGCACGTTTAAACATGACGCTTGTCAACCAAAGTGCTTCACATGGCTAAGCTAAGTACAAAGAAAAGTATAAAATAAACAGAGAAATAAAATAAAATCAACGGATAGACAAAGGAAAAACAGAACAACACGTCAACAAGTACGGCAAGAGTCAAAGTGAGTCAGGGAAGGCCAGGCGATATAGGTGGGTTTTGAGTTTTGATTTAAAAGACTCGATGGAGGGGGCAGATTTGATGGACATGGGGATGCTGTTCCAGAGGTCAGGGGCTGCGACCGCAAAAGCACGTCCCCCCCTAGACTTGAAGTTGGACCTACGAGTGGTTAGGAGACCCTTATCAGCCGATCTGAGGGCCCTGGCGTTGGTATAGGGGGTGAGGAGGTCTGCTAGGTAAGCAGGGGCTTTACCATTTAGGGCTTTGTACACCATTAAGAGGACCTTGAAGTCTATTCTAAAGCGCACCGGGAACCAGTCGAGGGAGGCAAGTACAGGGGTGATGTGAGCTCTCTTCCGGGTACCTGTGAGCAGTCTAGTGGCAGCGTTTTGGGTTGTAGACGGGCTATGGTGGATTTATTTAGCCCCAGGTACAGGGAGTTACAGTAGTCTAAGCGTGAGGATTTGAAGGCGTGAATTATTCTTTCCAGGTCTGAGGGGGAGAGAATGGCCTTGATCTTGGCTATGGACCGGAGCTGGAAAAAGCATCCCTTCACCACCGAGTTTACCTGCCTATTGAAGGAAAACTCGGGGTCAAAGAGCACGCCCAGGTTTTTAACAAAGGGCTTGACTAGGGGAGACAGGTTACCCAGGCTGCTGGCAATGACATTGGTTTGGTTTGGAGCGCCGAAAAGGAGGATTTCACATTTTGAGTGATTGAGTTGTAGAAAATTGTGTGCCATCCAGCATTTGATGTCGTCTAGGCAGGAATGAAGACTGTCAATATTGTTTATATTGTTGGGTTTCATGGGGAGATAGACCTGGGTGTCGTCAGCATAAAAATGGAAAGAGATGTTGTGTTTTTTAATTATCAGACCAAGGGGCAGCATGTATAGGGAGAATAGGATAGGGCCAAGGATGGAGCCTTGTGGAACCCCGCAAGAGAGAGAGGCAGAGGGGGAGGAGCAGTTTCCGATGTTAACGGAGAAGCTTCTGTCACTGAGGTAGGAGGTGAACCATGATAGGGCTGTGCCACTGACACCAACTGCTTGGTGGAGACGGTCAATGAGGATAGCATGGTCTATTGTATCGAAAGCTGCACTGAGGTCTAAGAGCATAAGGACAGCGCAGTCCCGGTTGTCTGTAGTGAGGAGCAGGTCATTGGTGATCTTAAGCAGGGCAGATTCTGTGCTGTGGTTGGCTCTGAAACCTGACTGAAATGTGTCCAGGATGTTATTCAAGTGCAGGTAGGGAGACAGCTGAGAGAGAATAGCCTTTTAAAGGACCTTTGATAGGAATGGGAGCTTGGAGATTGGCCTGTAATTATTGAGCTGGGTGGAGTCTAGGTTGGGTTTTTTCAGAAGGGGCTGGACCTCTCTCTCTCTCTCTTTGGATTTAAGTGTTGATCTTTGTCCTTTTGGATCTCTCATACATGCTCTCTCTCTAACACACACACACACATGACAAACACACATGCTCTCTCTCTCTCTCTTTCTAACACACACAGTCTGCCTATGGCGGCCTTTCTCGATGGCTAGGCTGTGCTCGCTGAGTCTGTACATAGTCAAGGATCTTCAGTCACAGTGCTCAGGTATTCTGCCACTGTGTACTCTCTGTTTAGGGCCAAATAGCATTTCAATTTCTTTCCAATGTGTCTCTCTCTCTCTCTCTCTTTGGATTTAAGTGTTGATCTTTGTCCTTTTGGATCTCTCATACATGCTCTCTCTCTAACACACACACACACACATGACAAACACACACATGCTCTCTCTCTCTCTTTCTAACACACACAGTCTGCCTAGCGGCCGCCATAGGCAGACTGTGTGTGTTAGAAAGAGAGAGAGAGAGAGAGAGAGAGAGAGAGAGAGAGAGAGCATGTGTGTTTGTCATGTGTGTGTGTTAGAGAGAGAGCATGTATGAGAGATCCAAAAGGACAAAGATCAACACTTAAATCCAAAGAGAGAGAGAGAGAGAGAGACACATTGGAAAGAAATTGAAATGCTATTTGGCCCTAAACAGAGAGTACACAGTGGCAGAATACCTGAGCACTGTGACTGAAGATCCTTGACTATGTACAGTGTACATAGTCAAGGATCTTCAGTCACAGTACTCAGGTATTCTGCCACTGTGTACTCTCTGTTTAGGGCCAAATAGCATTTCAATTTCTTTCCAATGTGTCTCTCTCTCTCTCTCTTTGGATTTAAGTGTTGATCTTTGTCCTTTTGGATCTCTCATACATGCTCTCTCTCTAACACACACACACATGACAAACACACATGCTCTCTCTCTCTCTCTTTCTAACACACACAGTCTGCCTATGGCGGCCTTTCTCGATGGCTAGGCTGTGCTCGCTGAGTCTGTACATAGTCAAGGATCTTCAGTCACAGTGCTCAGGTATTCTGCCACTGTGTACTCTCTGTTTAGGGCCAAATAGCATTTCAATTTCTTTCCAATGTGTCTCTCTCTCTCTCTCTCTCTCTTTGGATTTAAGTGTTGATCTTTGTCCTTTTGGATCTCTCATACATGCTCTCTCTCTAACACACACACACATGACAAACACACATGCTCTCTCTCTCTCTCTCTCTCTCTCTCTTTCTAACACACACAGTCTGCCTAGCGGCCGCCATAGGCAGACTGTGTGTGTTAGAAAGAGAGAGAGAGAGAGAGAGCATGTGTGTTTGTCATGTGTGTGTGTGTTAGAGAGAGAGCATGTATGAGAGATCCAAAAGGACAAAGATCAACACTTAAATCCAAAGAGAGAGAGAGAGAGAGAGAGATGCACATTGGAAAGAAATTGAAATGCTATTTGGCCCTAAACAGAGAGTACACAGTGGCAGAATACCTGAGCACTGTGACTGAAGACCCTTGACTATGTACAGACTCAGCGAGCACAGCCTAGCCATCGAGAAAGGCCGCCATAGGCAGACTGTGTGTGTTAGAAAGAGAGAGAGAGAGCATGTGTGTGTTTGTCATGTGTGTGTGTGTTAGAGAGAGAGCATGTATGAGAGATCCAAAAGGACAAAGATCAACACTTAAATCCAAAGAGAGAGAGAGAGAGAGACACATTGGAAAGAAATTGAAATGCTATTTGGCCCTAAACAGAGAGTACACAGTGGCAGAATACCTGAGCACTGTGACTGAAGATCCTTGACTATGTACAGACTCAGCGAGCACAGCCTAGCCATCGAGAAAGGCCGCCATAGGCAGACTGTGTGTGTTAGAAAGAGAGAGAGAGAGCATGTGTGTGTTTGTCATGTGTGTGTGTGTTAGAGAGAGAGCATGTATGAGAGATCCAAAAGGACAAAGATCAACACTTAAATCCAAAGAGAGAGAGAGAGAGACACATTGGAAAGAAATTGAAATGCTATTTGGCCCTAAACAGAGAGTACACAGTGGCAGAATACCTGAGCACTGTGACTGAAGATCCTTGACTATGTACAGACTTAGCGAGCACAGCCTAGCCATCGAGAAAGGCCGCCATAGGCAGACTGTGTGTGTTAGAAAGAAAGAGAGAGAGAGAGCATGTGTGTTAGAGAGAGAGCATGTATGAGAGAGAGAGAGAGAGAGAGAGAGCATGTGTGTTTGTCATGTGTGTTAGAGAGAGAGCATGTATGAGAGATCCAAAAGGACAAAGATAAACACTTAAATCCAAAGAGAAGAGGGTATACCAGAGAAACCAAAGCAGCAAGGAGCCAATGGCCGACATCAGCTAAATAGGCTAGCCAGGTACTGTGACACCAGGCCACACACAGCTTTGGCCAACGGCCCAACGCTACCCAAGCTACACAAACGACCAAGACATTCACACACAGCACATGTCGTATCTCCAAATGTTGTGAAGTAGCATATGTTTTGCCTGGAAAAAAACATCGTTATTAACAAAACATTCGGGAGGGGAAGGAAGGAAGAGTGGGGTAATGTCATGACATTTTCATTAATCTTACCTGCACCAAGGAACGCAGGGCGAAAGGCCGCAACACACAGGTCTCCACGTTGACGAAAGGCCTCTCGCTGGCGGGACAAAATAAGCCAGAACCCCCTGCTATTCTCACGGCTAATGTCAATGGTCGACTCGTAGCACAAGCTAACAGCTAACTCTAGCCTAGGCTAACTGATAGCATCAAAGTAACGTGCGCAGCCGGCAGCTAGCCGGCAGCTAGCTACGACGTTAGCTGCTGGCTGCGCACGTTACTTTGATGCTATCAGTTAGCCAGTTAGCTCAACCCGGCTATCGCTAACCATTAGCTAACGCACTACCACTGAAACTACAACATGAGAAAAGCAATACAGGCGCTGACACCAGGCCACACACCGTTAGCTACTAACTCCATACTACAACAGGCTACAGCTAGTCGACCAGTTTGGCTCCAGAGAGAGAGAGAGAGATAGATCCACGGCGGGAATATAATAATAGGTTGAACTCACCATAACGCAGTATCAATGCCAATGGTAAAGTTGGAAGGAGACTTTCTTGGCCCACGGTGTAATTTCTTCTGATCCATGCTGCTTTTGAAAAGACATCCACTGGCTCCTCTGAATAGCGCTGAATTAGATCATCCCTCTACCTCGTGTGTCTTCTTCTTCTTCTTCTTCTTCTTCTATTTGGTGTATTACGGCGGACGGGAGAAGAGCCCGGAAACACTATCCTAAAATCTGTAGAGCAGCAAAGCCGCAGAAACCGGAAAACTGCAGTCTGCAGAGCCGCAAAGGCAGGAACAAGTCAGACACATTCTACAAACGTGTCTAATGTGAAATATATAAGCATATAAGCAAAACTAGATTTGAGGTCTGTGATGAAAAAGGGCCTCGCGGGAAGGGGGGCCTCGCAAAAAAAAAAAAAAAAAAAAATGTATTTTTTATTTTTTCGAGGCCCCCCTTCCCGCGAGGCCCTGTGCGACCGCACTGCTCGCACACCCCCTGAGGCGGCCCTGCGTACAGTCCAGCCTTGTTGTACCAGCTCATTACCCAGGGTTCAATAACTTCCATGCTGTTCCTAACAGTCTCAACACTAGGGCAGCAACTTAGTCCTCTCAATGCAGCAGTGAGCTCTGTCAACTTACTGTGGTTCATCCAGGCTTTGAATTAAGCATTCTTTGAGTGGCCAAAGAAGGCGCTCACAGATTCACAGCCACTGAAATAATGGAACACAGGCATGGCATCAGCCACATCTCCACCAAGCTTCTTGTGTGCTTCTGTGATTGAGTAGAACTGGCATTTGTCCGGAACAGCAAAGTCGACGAATTTGCAAATCACAACATACTGACTTTGTAGTGAACCCTAGTAGGATGACAACTACATCGGAGTCGACTGTTCTAACCGTAACTGACTTGATCCCCTTGTTTAGCATGTCCATCTCATGGCAAATGATGTGGTTGTTAGCCTCCTCAAGCATCTCTATGCGGTCATAAAGCTGGATCTCAACATTTTCGCCAACGTTTGCAAGGATCTTCCTGCCGTAGGTGATGCTGAACTCCTTGCTCCAGTTCCATGCATGTTCCTTGGCAAACATTAAATTCAGAGCTACCTTGTTGTCTTGATTAGACAGAAAACCTTCAAAGAATTGCTTAGATTCCGGCACGGTGTCATTCTCGCTGAAGGCCATCTGTGAACTACCTGCTGACCCCCGATTATTCCTAGTCGCAGTCTTAATGTTCATAGTCTGGTAGAGGTCAGCCACAATGTCAATACGATTTGCTCCCTTCTCATGACCAATCTTGGCAACACTGTTCAACACCTTGAAGACAAAGTCCCGGAATGTCATGCCTTTGGTGAGAGACTTCGCCAGGATTCGTACTTGCACAGATAGATCTATCACAAGTCCCTCTGAGGCTGTAGATTGAACTTGTACTCCGATGTCCTTCAGGATTTGAGACTTTTGGCTGTGATAAATGTCTCCATCCTTTCTTGACAGGGCTTCTGGTAAACCTGTGATTGAAATGAATAGTTTTACCAAAACTAAATTAGCACTGTCAAATCAATTCACTTATAAAATGAATAATTGAACGTCACTGTATCGAGAATCTGGTAAGACGAAAGTTGCCTGCGTCTAAAACATTGAATAACTTTGAAATTATATCAACTAGATTTACCTGTGAATTCACCACCAAAGAGCCTCCTTGTCTCTTCTTCTCTTGATCTGTAGGCCTCCTTCAGCTTTGCAAAGGTTCCTTTAGGTGGCTTGATTGCAGGGCTAGCAAGCTGGACTTTTGCACCTGAACTTTCGCACTAACATCCTTCTGAGCATATACAAATCGCTCCTGCACAAATTGGTCATGCTGTGTTTTGCCAACTGTAAAAATAAGGCTGCCATCTTTAGTTACCACATCTGGGAAGGGAATGGATGAGTTCAACCTCATGAACTGAGCTTGGTTGAAGGGGTTGGTAAGGATCCCCTGATACACCTTGAGAGTGTGGCTTGAAAACATTTCCTTGAAGGAGTCCAGCATTTCTTTGTGTCTGTGTGCTAGATCTTGACCTTCGACCTCAGCTAGGTAGCACTGGATTTCGGGTAGGGCAAGTTCGAGTTTCCTGAAGAATTCCTGATCTTCCCGATTGATGATATCGACGTATCCAGTGTCAGACTTGATGACCTTTATATTATGCTCCTGCTTTTGATCACATACAATCTTCGAAAATCGATTACCTCTGGTGTTTACTGTGAAAGAGCCTGATAGAAATTCCTTGAACAACTCTGGGTGTCTCCATTTGAGCTCTTTGAGATCCTGAAGAATGTCCATCTGGCATAGTGTGTATGATCAAGTGCAAAGTAAAGAGGAATGAGCTGCTCAAGTCCACTGACCATCATGATGAAGTTGGCCTCCCGAAAGTATCTGATGAAGATAAGATCCTTCTTGATTGCTTCAAGGACATTGGTCCAGTAGTGAAACATGGGGCTGTTTTCATTGGCCACCCAATTGCTCCAAATCAAACTGTTGTCCTCTAGATGTTTTGCCTGGAATGCCTCGTCTCTCTTATTGGCCAGGACCACAGCCAGGATTTGAATGCAGTATCTAACCTTCTTTATGGAATTCACATCACATACAGCAGTTGTCAGACCAGTGATGTTCAGATTAGCTGAGGTTAAGATGGTATCCAGGCCAGTTCCTTTTATCAACTGGCCAACACAGACCAGAGAAACCTTCTCAAGGTGCAGCCCACCCATAAAAGCAAAGTATGAATGAGAAAACACTTCTCCCATGATACGCGATACACCCAGAGAGGTTTCAAATTTCGGCCGTAGCCAAAACGGGCGTGGCGGAATGGCAGTGATTTTTCACAAATATCTGAAAAAGTTAAGGTTTTAGGGCATATGTTTGTACATAACACTAATATAAATGTGGTGTTTCCACAACTTTTGAGCCCAAAATCAACTCTCTGTGACCTTCAGGAGCCAAGATACAAAATGCCAGGCCTAAAAAGTGGGCGTGGCCGTTTCAGGGACTTCGCCTAGCAAATGTTTTGGGCTCCTTGCATTTTTTTGTTTATCAGGCCCTAAATTAACAGAAAAACATTGGCTCAAATGTTAATAATTTTTTGCACTATTATGCCTAAACTGACCAGACCATACCCCATGTGGGAATGAGTGAATTAGGGATCTAGGTGAAAAGTCACAAGCCAAAACAGGAAGAGAATTATCTGTCGAATGCATTGAAGTCTATGAGAAAATCGTTTTCTGAGCTCTCTCACTTTTTTACCAAAACCGCTTCTAATCAATGATTTCTGAATGGATTTTTATGAAATTTTCAGCCATACAATTTTTTTTGGAAATACTACTTATGGACTACTAACGATTAGTTATGTGAGTACTGGCTGAGTGTCTCACTCTTCGCCATTGAGATATACCTCATCTCCAGTACCTACTGTACTTCATTAATGAAACAAAGCACCCATGCATTTGACCAGGCCCCGCCCCAGCGTACCCCTATAAGGCACCAGGCATGGTCACACTCGCCCTTCCTCAGGAAAAGTTTTCCATCAAGAAACCCCCCCCCCCAAGGGACCTCAGGGCGCGCTAAGAGGGAAACGCTCAGCCAGTACTCTAACTAGGTTATATACATAACATATCGTTATATACTCGTACTAGCCAATCGCGTCTCGCTCTTCGCCATTGAGATATGGGGCAGAGCAGACGCGTGGCCCAACAAATGTACCCCCTGAGGACCCGCAAGCCCTACCACCAGGGGGGAGGGGAGTCCCGTCACCCCCCCTTCCTAGTGAAGAGGGGGCGGCAGTCAACTCCACCCAAGTGCGAAAAAGAGGGAACTAGTGACCCCTAAAAACGCACAGCACAGGCGGGACCACATGTGACACAGCACCTCATGGCACACACCCACACACCCCTGCTAACCCACCGAAGGGCAGGACGTCCCAGACCTCAGAACCGCCTGGGAAACAGAACCCTCAGTCATGTCCATGAGGTAAAACCTAATGAAGGGACCCGGGGAGGACCAGGAGGCCGCAGCACAGATGTCCTCCACCGAGGCCCCCCCTAACAAGGTGGCAGAGGCCGCCACCCCACGAGTGGAGTGCGCCCTGACACCCCCAGGGGGGGCCAGCCCAGCCAACGTGTAGCAAAGGGCAATGCCCTCGCACAGCCACCGTAACAAACAAAGAGCTGATCGGTAGCCCTGAGGTCCTGAGTCTGGCTGAGGTAACCCCCAAAGCCCGGACTGGACACGACAGGTGAAGGCGCGCCTCTAACTCACCAGCGTGAGGAGGCGGATGAAACGCCTGAACCACAATATCCCTGGAGCGAAAAGAACTCCAGATATTTTTTGGCACGAAGACTGGATTAGGCCTCAGAGTCGCACCGCTATTGACACGAATAGACAAGCACTCCAGCCGCACCGAGAGAGCACAAAGCTCACCCACGCGCTTAGCGGAGGTGATGGCAAGCAGGAACGCAGTCTTGAAAGACAGCTGTTCCAAAGACGCCTGCTCAAGAGGCTAAAACGGGGCCTCGGACAACCGGCCGAGGACCAGTTGGAGGTCCCAACTCGGAGATAGAGAACGTTCCACCGGCTTAAGGCGCCGAGCGCCAAGCAGGAAACGCTTCACAAGAGGGTGGCTGAACAACGTAACGCCCTCAAACCCCACATGACAAGAGGATATAGCCGCGGCATATACCCTCACCGTCGAAGCCGACAGTCTATCCAAAATAGACTGAAGGAAGGAAAGGACAGCGTCCAGGGGGCAGGACACCGGATCCCAGCCCCCCACCTTACACCACTCTTGGAAAATACGCCACCTACCCGCGTAAACCGCGATAGTGGAGGGAGCATGCGCGTTCCGGATGTTGTCGACCACAGAAGGGTCCATCCTCTCCAGACTCACCCTCTCACCAGCCAAACCATCAGAGGCTGGCCCAGCACAGAGAACTGACACAGAGACCCGTGCGCCTGAGAGAGGGCCCGCGATGACCAAGGAATAGGCCACGGCGGGGCTACCAAGAGCTGGATCAGGACCGGGAACCACACAGCCATGCCCCGGTCCGGCGAAACCAGGATCAAGGTCCTGCGCTCCCGACGTACCCGCTCCAACAACTGACTTATCATATGTATGGGGGGAAAAGCGTACAGAATCCCGGGCGGCCATGGATACATCGAGAAGGCATCCACCCCCAAGGGAGGATTGTCCTCCCATCTGACCGAGAACCACAAGGGGCACAGGTGAGACTGTCTGCTCGCAAACAGATCCACCGAAGCTTCCCCGAAGCGGTCCCAAACCTGTCTGACTATGTCTGGACGTAGACCCCACTCGTCGTGACGAAGACCGCATCACATCTGCGCCCACATTCTCCCTGCCAGGGATGTGGAGTGCCGTCAGGCTGCGCAGATTGCGAGACGCCCATAGCCTAAGCTCGAATGCCGCCCGGTGCAGACGGATGGAGCGTACTCCACCCTGTCTGTTGATATACGCCGCTGCCGTTGTGCTGTCCGTCCTGACCATCACGTGCTCGCCCCTCAGCATGGACCGTCCAGCTGCCCCCCACTGCATCGGTGAAGACCGTGACGTGTGACCGCCTGCTGCCCATGGGGACCCCGCTGGTGAGGGTACCAGGCCTCCTCCAGTAGGCGAGATCCCCCCGTATCGACAAGGGAACCTTCAACCGTTTCCACTTGTCTCTCACCAGGTCTATTTTCATACTGGAAAACCACCTCTGTATCCTCCTCATGAAGAGGAGGCCAAGAGGGACCACAGAGTGAGCAGATGCCATCATACCGAGCAGGCGCATCACATACAGCGCCGGAACCGTCCCGCCAGGACGGAGACCCCTGAGCGCGCCGAGGATAGACACTCGCCGCTGCTCCGAGAGGGTTGCCCTCATGGACCTTGAGCTTAGAACCAAGCCCAAGTACTCCACCTGTTGACTGGGAAGAGTCGTACTCTTCTTCCAGTTCACAGCAAAACCCAGCCTGGTATGAGACCTGGCGACCTCCTCCGACCGGCTGAGGAGCAGAATGTCGTCAAGATAGAAAATTATTTGTATCCCCTGACGATGTAAAGGCTCCAGCGTGGTCTCTACGCATTGGTGAATGTGCGGGGGGCCAGATAGTAGCCGAACGGCAACCTCTGGTATTCGTACGCCACGCCCTGAAACAGGAACCGCAGGAACTTCCTGTGAGGAGGGAAAATCAGGATGTGAAAATACGCATCCTTCAGGTCTATGGAGGTAAACCAGACCCCCACCCTGACAGCGTTTAACAGGTGTTTGACGGTCAACATTCTGAACCGTCTCCCCACAATCAGACGATTGAACGCGGACAGATCCAGTATAGGTCTGACACCTCCCGTTTTTTTGGGCACCAGAAGGAGTAGACGCCCGACATCGCGTTCTCCCATGGGACCATGACTACGGCTTGCTTCACCAACAGAGATTGGATCTCGTCGACCAGAGCTGTCACAGCTGCTGACCCTGACAACAGGGTCTGCACCAAACCTGAAAACGGAGGGTGGGCTTGTGCGAATTGCAAGACAAGCCCCCGCCTCAACATTGACTCCATCCACTTCGACATATGGCACTGCTGTAGCCATATGTGATGATAGTCCCAAAGCGCACCCGCCGCCACTTGGCGCTGGCCCGCAAGGAACTGTAGATAGGCGGCCCGGTCCCACCCGCTGTGCGTAGCCAACTCTGGACCCACTAACCATGTGGGCAGGGCATTTCGTGGAGTCGGGACATCGGTCCCTGACACAACCCACGAGGCAATCGCACCCAAGGGGGGACCCCGACAGAAAGGGCCGGTTTGATACGGGAGAAGCTGACATCATACCAGGTGACAAGAGCTCCCCCACTGAACACCCCTCCAGCATGGACCGCTGAGGGGCTGTTCTGCAGCTGGACATGCAAGGTGTGAGGACCCCATGGGTTCCTACACACCGTAGCCCTGCAGTGATATTACTACCACCCAAATCACGCGCGCCTGCCAGACCACTACCGGGCTCTCCGGAGTGGGAGGCACTAACGTGATACCCGGCCTGGCGAAGGTGAGGTCGGGGAAACCCGCACTGAGCATTCTTCCGAAGAGGCCTCGAGTCCCCTTGCTGACAACCTTTAAAGGTGACAGACGTAACACCAGGCTCCCCAAACGCAGTTGCAGAACGCGTGGCGAGGGAGCCGCGTGACAGCACAACATTCTCACGGACAGACCCAGGCTCAGCCATCAACTGGGTGTCAGCCCCTGTCCCCATGAGAAGCGAAACGTGGGGCCGCATACGCTTCAATGAAGACCCGCGGCCCGCAGCCAAAGGAAACAAATCAGAGCTCCTTTTCCGCTGGTGTTGGGGGAGGGAATGATCGGAGAGCGGGCTGCACACAGCAGGATGGCGACGGTTTCTTAGGCCGTGCTCATCCAATGTAGCCGATCCCTTGGCCGCCAAGGCTGTCGGCCTTGTGGACACCTGTTGACGTAGAGCCCAGGGTACCTCAGGCAGGGGAAACATGGCCACTTGTCAAGGGCCTCGCCATAGTCACTGACGAGGCCGTGCTCTCACCTCTGGCTGCATGGCGTGAGGCGGTTTGGGGCCCAGGTCAAATACCGCCCGCGTTTCCGCAGAATGACAAAGAAGTCCTTCCGCGGAAAGAGGAGCCTTAAGGAGAAGAAACCTTTCCTCCTCCCCAAGGGAAGACTGCTCCAACCAGAGATGCCTATTAATAAGTGTTGATAGCATCCTGGTCCTCCCTGCGGTTATAGCTTGCGACTGATTCAAGATTTCTATAACCCCAAAAACACGCACAATGTTTTCAGCGTCGGCTGGCCCTGAAGCCCCACTACCCGACGTCAATGTGGACAGAAAAACAATCAGCTGAGCCACGACACTGGCCGCAGCTAAATTCCATCCTATGGCAGTATAAACATCATCAGTCCATACTGCCACCTGCCGGGCTGACTTGCTCTCAAGCGTTGGCTTCCGGGTGGGACATCGTTCAACCCCGCCAGGGCAAAGGATCGATGCTACCTGGCTCTCAAGCCAAGGCACACCTGCCTTACGCCCTGTTGTCAGCCCATTTACCCGTAAAAAGGGTAAATAAGTCTCAGCAAAACACCCCACATTAACTACCGACTGACCTTCATCAATGAACCGGTTAAGAGGAGGGAAAAGCGGTGACATCCCACAGCGGGGAACAGTAGAACAGTGACCCAGCATTACAGCATTAACATTAGCAGCGCGCTCCAGGATAGCCCGGAAAACGTCCAACTCAGAGTCAAATGGGTGCTTTGTTTCGTTAAAAGTGCATTTTCTTTATTGTATCAGAAACTTCAGAATGTCATCTTTCAAAAGAGAACAGGCTCATGACTGTGCTATAAGTGCTATACGCAGGGCTTGACGTTGACACCTGCCCACCTGCCCAGGGCTAGTGAAAATGCTGAGTGGCTAGTGACTTTGGAAAACCACTAGCCACAGTGGCTAGTGAGCCAAAAAGTTAACGTCAAGCCCTGCATAGGTGTGTCAATGATAATGTTCACGCCGTTTGGAGCAATAATATAATTGCTAGGTTCAACACAGCCAAGGCATAGGTGTGTCAATGATAATGTTCACAGCGTTTGGAGCAACAATGTAATTGCTAGGTTCAACACAACTCTTCCACATCTACACCCTCCATCTTGTCCCAGTCAGCCGTTGCCCCAACTGGAGCTCCTTTTGCGGCTGAGTCACTGGTCGCAGGCAGTAGTAAACAATGGAGTCAACAGTCAGAAGCACAGTTGTACAGTTGGCGTGTAGCAGTATGATTACAATGATACTGTCCCCAGCAGGGGTTAGTGAAGAAGAAATTACCTATATTTATTACTTTTTGGGTGGGGGTGCGAGTGCGGGGATTTTTGGCTAGTAAAAATGCTGAGTGGCTAGTGACTTTGGAAAACCACTAGCCACAGTGGCTAGTGAGCCAAAAAGTTAACGTCAAGCCGTGGCTATACGTATAAAGAGACTCCATGTGCTATAAGTATAAAGTATAGTATTTTGGTTTGCAAAGTATGCAGTCCTCAAAAACGAAAACTAAAATGGCGACTCTTGGGGGCGATTGATAAGAGGTTGACAGAGTGTATTTATTTCCTTGGAGTCATGTGTCTAAATTAAAAATGAACTTCTTGGCCAAGTCACTCTTGTAAAATAGATTTTTTATCACAATGAGTTTTTAACTGGTTAAATAAAGGTTAAATAAAAGGACACTTCAGTGGTGGGTATTGAGGGAGCAGAGAGCATTTTCCCCACTCTTCCTCCAGCCAGAAGATGGAACCGGCGACCTTCGGGTCACAAGACTGCTTCTCTAACCATTAGGCCTTTACTACAGTATGATATTGTCAATGATTTGACAAACATTTATATGATATTACACTACAGACATGCTGAATCACTACAGTATTTCTGTGGCAAATCTCTGTAGTCTGTACGTTAAGGTTTTATATAGTTAATTTAGCTATGGGTTGGGACAGACTTGTCTACAGTACCTTCTCGCCTCTTTGTGTGTGTGTGTGTGTGTGTGTGTGTGTGTGTGTGTGTGTGTGTGTGTGTGTGTGTGTGTGTGTGTGTGTGTGTGTGTGTGTGTGTGTGTGTGTGTGTGTGTGTGTGTGTGTGTGTGTGTGTGTGTGTGTGTGTGTGTGTGTGTGTGTGTGTGTGTGTGTGTGTGTGTGTGTGTGTGTGTGTGTGTGTGTGTGTGTGTGTGCGTGCGTGCGTGCGTGCGTGCGTGCGTGCGTGCATGCGTGCATGCGTGTGTGTGTGTGTGTGTGTGTGCGTGCGTGCGCATGGCGGGTTAATCCAGGGTGCTGATCATTGCTCTTGGCTACTCACTCTTGTGTGTCTACTATATCTGTACTGGCGTCAGGGAGCCGCAGTCCCATACCCTTTTATCTCTCTCCCTCTGTCATTCTCTCTCTCTTTTTCTCCCTCTCCCTTGGTCATTCTCTCTCTCTTTCTCTCTCCTTTGGTCTGCCTTTCTCCTTGTTTCTCTCTCTCTTGATCTTTCTCTCCATCTCTGTCTCCCAGTCTCTCTCTCACTCTTCCTGTCTTATTTTTCTTTCTTTCTTTCTTTCTTTCTTTCTTTCTTTCTTTCTTTCTTTCTTTCTTTCTTTCTTTCTTTCTTTCTTTCTTTCTTTCTTTCTTTCTTTCTTTCTTTCTTTCTTTCTTTCTTTCGTTCGTTATTTCTTTCTTTCTGATGTCTCTCTCTTCTTTGTCTCTGCTTTGCATTCTCCTGTATTCCCGTCTTTCTCTGTCCCTCTCTCTTGCCCAGAGAGAGAGAGAGAAAGAGAAGAGGACAGAGGATGAAAGAGAGTTATCACCCTACTGTCTCTTTGTCCTCCTCATCCCAAGTCACATTATAACGTATATACTTATAAAGGGGCACTTAGCGGATTTTCAATCTTAATCCTATTGCTCCGTTGTGAGTAGGACATGTAACTCACTAATGTGTCCTGTGTCTTTAGAGCTCAGCCGCATCAACATCCCTCCGGGTGACGCCACTGAGAGGAGAGCAGACCTTTAGTGAACTGCAGACACTATTTCTTCAACCATGTTCCTCGAGTTGGGCCTGCAATTGAAAATAGTTGCTGCAGTTGAAAATAGTTGAGGAAATAGTATCTGCAGTTAGAGGTCTGCTCTCGTATAAAACCATAGATGCAATATTACAGTTTTTCTCAATTGCTTTGGTGCATTTCTCTGATCAGAATTAAAGTTTTCATAACTGTTAGTGCATTTCTCAAAACAATTAGTACAAATAGCAAAACCTAGTTGATAACCTGCAGAAGCTTGTCACTTGCTCAAAATAGATAGTTCATTCCTCAAAAGCAAGTATTCATGTCAATGAAAGTGTCACTGTCATCAAAATGAAAAGTCCTGACACCATTGTTTATGAACAAGATAGTCAAATGGCTTTGTCATGTTTTCATTATGACAGATCACTCTGTAAGTGTTTTCCAATGGAAAAAAGTAAGATATTGGTGACACTACCTGAAAATGCTCAAGACAGCACTATACACTATTTGCACAGCCATTTTAAATCTACAGTTACACATTACTGTACACACTGTACACATTGTAATATTCCCCCCTTGTTGGTCTGGGACATCAATGGTTGCTCTCTGTCCAATGGGATTTCTTCCACGCCGTCTACCTTTTGCCAGATTGAAACCCGCCTCATCAACGTATAATGTGTGCAGCGGTTCCCTGGTACACGCTTTATCCCAGAAGAGAGAGATAAAAGCTATAAACTTTTCCTGTCTAACATAATGCATTTTGGACAACATATTGTACAGTATGAACTGTCATGTAAGTGTACTGCATGGCACTACACAGAGTAACCAGTTTACAGCACTGAACATTAGAGTATGCATAGAACACATTTTGTTTTACTTGTGCATACTGGTGGCAGATCTCCTTCACACAGATGAAGGAATGGGTACAATAGGAGACACGCCTCCAGTTTTTCAAAAGTTTTTGACACGCCTCAGCTTCTGAGCTGAAGGCGTGTTTTTGATCTTAACTGATCACTATGACTTTATTGCTTTTATCGTTATATATGCCTATAATTGTGTACAGCACTTTGAGCTACATGACATGTATGAAAGGTGCTTTATAAATACTTACTTACTTACTTACTTACTTACTCTGTTCCAGTCAAATGGCTACTCATTTGTCAATTGTACTACAATTGTTTCATGCACATTTAATTTCCACTGAGCACTCTGTCAATTGTAGCGATTGAAACGGATTCAATATTCCCAAAGATGTTGTCATCCTCTATAACAGCGCTTTGTATCTCTGCAAACCTTATGGCATTGTTTGCAATCACCATTGCACAAATGTCTTCCTCTTAAAAAGGGGCCCTCTTCCACCTCTGCGAGGTTGTCTTGCAATCCTATGTGGTGCAGAGTAAAATTACAGTAATGTACAGCAAACATGAGATATACTGCTTTACAGTAACCCATATTACTGTAGTGTACAATAACAGTGCTTCCCACTTGTAAAATAATGCAGTACAGTACCATACTGTAAATATGGCAAATATTTACTGTAACACTACTGTACACTACAATACAGTCAATCTGTGCTGCAGTAAAGCTGTCTAAATGTAAAATGTAAAAAGTGACACGTTCTTGTCCCACTGCAAGCTTCATGTATGACACAATGGCAGTAGTGCAGTGCAGATTGTTTAGTGCTGAATTACTGTCCAATATACACACCTGCTCTCCCGACGAAATGTTTGAATACAGTCATTTAATTTACAGTGGTTCTCTCAACATTTGGCTGCACCCTTTGACCAGCCTCAGCCATTGTGAGGCCGTGATTGATAGATTTTGACAACTAGTTCAACATTTTTGTATGTAATGACTCAATCAATGAAATGAGGACTATTAGTTTTATAGGGAATGACTATTCAGCAGTCATAAGTATAGTTAATTTTGACTGACATGACATAAGCAAATGATAATGTTATAAAACAGCAGAGAATTGTATGAAAGCAATTGATGCATGTCCAAAAGCATTTGTAATTTGTTCGGAGGAATGATAAACTGCTACTATGATGTGCACAAATGACAAAATGTTGTGGAGGTTGAACTAACAGTTATGAGAACTTTAATTCTGATCAGAGAAATGCACCAAAGCAATTGAGAAAAACTGTATGTCATGACTGCCATCTTACCTGGGCGTCTAACCTTTTTGCCTGGGTATTGTTTACAATCCCACGCTGCCAGATGAGCATCAATCAGCGCGGCTGTGAGGGATTCCCTCATCAAGCAGCCCCTATATCACCTGACGGATCCTGTCGTCCCTCGTCGCAGTGTTAAACTGCCTACCTAGGTATGACGCCTCAGTCCGAAGACCTGCTAGACACTCTTGTGTGATTATTCCCTGTCCTAACATTCCTTCTCTTGTGTCCAGGACCTCCGTTCCAGCGAGCCCGTCTGGACCCCCTGGAGCTTGACAAAGGAGTTCCTGCTCTCACCCCCCCGACACAGCCTGTGTCAACCTTCTCCCGTACTGCACAAGGAGTGCACCTGTCCTACAGAACATTCTCCCGTACTGCACAAGGAGTGCACCTGTACTAACCCCAAGAGCATTCCCAATTCCTGTCAGTTGTATTTCTGGATGTAATTCTGTCTGCTTGGGGAGAACTATTAAACACCCTAAACCGCTCCATTCTCTCTCCTCCTGTGTTTGCTATTGGGCTCCGCAAAACCCCCTGCTCACATGCATGTTACAAAATCAAATGGCTGAACACAACCTTGCAGAGGCCATACATCTAACTAATGGGAGATAGTTTGATTACAGAAAACATGTGTCTGCATGAACACACAACTGTAACTGTACAAACAAATATCAAAATAAGGGTTGTCTCAGTTCACAACTATATTGGTCAAGTTTTGGGTGGGACTTGTTTAGCTTCTGATTCAATTGGGCGAGATGCTCGGTTATGTCACAAAACAATAAAGCTAGCTTTCACTGCTGCATGATTTTTGCCTGTAGCTCCTGTGAACATGCGATTTCAGTCTGCCTTTTAATTCTTGGACAATTTGTGTCAAATGCCAACGTAAATTGTACTCATCATAAATCCATTTGATTGCAAATTTTATAGAGAAACAGAGGTTTGAACACACTGAAATAAAATATTTGCTCCTTACTTTTGTGTTGACTTGTTGCCAGATGCCTGTTTTTGGGTTCCAGCTGAGAGGTAGGAGCTGGAAAACCTAACGGTTCCATAGCCTGAAGTCTTACAGGTCTAAAGTTTATAAAAATTCCCAACGAAAATTTGTGTTTAACAAAGGTTTTTGTAATGTGAGTACCGCAATAATTCTGCGTGATTATCCAAAATGGCCATCCACTTCCATTCATTCAGACGCGCAAGTCAACAAAAAAAATAACTTGTTTGTCTTCTTCTGCCCCCTTCTCATTGCAATCAGTGATCATCTGGGAGTGCTTTCGGAGCAGACACTCCTTGGCTAAAATGGTGGTCAATCATTTTTGCCATCAGTGGTGACTGGTCAGTTCAGGACCGTTTACAAGCGGACGTGGTCACTCATCGGAATGGCTTGTCAAATTACGCTCACCGGATATTTCATCTTGTAACTCGAGACCCGAATTTTTATCAGTTGCAAATTGCTTTCATGGTACCTGTTGAATATTACCCCCCATAGGGGTCAGCACAACTCGAGGTGCAATGCTTAGCCTGTCCTTATAAGGAGCTGGCGGGGTGTGTCTGTATGCAAATGCAGGTGTACGAGAACAAACTTCTTACGAAGATAGTTACAAAGACGTACACTTTCGATCATGAGGTCCAATGTTTCTAACTCTAGAGAACAGCCTACATTTAGTTTTACTAGCATTAACCTCTTAAAGGTGACATGCATTATACATGTCTTTTTTCAGTGTCTAGCATTGTATTATAGTAATAGGAGTTAGTATCAATGTGTTTGTGTCTCTAAATACCATATTGGCGGATTGCCGTCATTCAGGTCATTCATTTCCTGGTCCATTTTAATCAGGTCATTCTGATTTGACTCGCATGGTGACGTCACGTCGTGCTGGGGAAGAGGATAGTGATCCGATTGGCTCTGTGGTTGGGAGAGAGATAGAGAGGGAGGGATAGAGAGAGAGAGAGGAGAGATTGCTCCAAGTGCCCGCGTCTGCGTGTGCTTGTTTACACAGTGCTCCTCCGTGCCTCAGTCTATCTCTCTCTGTCTACCAGTCGCAGACTGTGTGGATGACTGTCACTCAAAGTGCTTATGGGCGGAGCCAGGCCATCACAGCCTGAAATACTGATGCTGTGAAATCAGGCTTTTGAGTACTTGATAAGAAATATAAAACAATGCATTTTTTTTTTAAACCTTACAGATGTCTTCAGTAGACTCATAGGAATTTTGTAAAGTTGCCCAAATAGTGCTAGGAATAGCAATGCAGGTCCCCTTTAAGCCCGACAATGACATCATGCCATTAATCCATCTATACAGAATGTATGAATTAATGTGGTGTTTTTCTTTCAAATGTAGCCGAGAGTAAAGACCCTAACCCTGTCAAAACACAAGTCAAAGTGTATATTTTCACAAGTATTGAGGCGAGTATTGATTAGCTCACGCCAGCCCCTGTCAATCATCTGACTTCTAAATTCACTTTTTTATTTCTCTTATTTTTTGGGATCATATCCCACAAACCTGAACGTTATTGCCTTAAAACAGAATGCATTTCGTTTCTCTACCTTTCTGTGAACGTCTAGCGAAAAACGGTGTTGCAATCTGATGAAAAATTATATCTGATTTATAATTTACATTATAAAAAAGTAACTGTACTTACAGTACATTTCAATCATGGTTTATGAATCACGCCTGGTGATACTAAATCCAGATTGGACTCTGCCATTGGAAAGGGGAGATTTGGCCCAATCCATAGATGTGCGACTTGGCCATAATAAGGTCATTTATAGGCCTGATATTCTATATTCTATAATTGTTACACACCCAGACCGCATCTATGCTTTTATCAACGCGTTCGTGTTTCCGGGTTCCCGTTTTGCGCTCTGATTGGCCACTGACCTACGCTAGTGCGCCCCCCTCGCTATGAGCGTAGCAGGACGCTGAAATGCAAATGCAGATCACAGTACTGCCTCCAGGAACAGCTGTTTCCGCGTGACTTTATGTGTGGGCTCGCTCTGAGGGAAGGAGGCCATTCATATTAATTTCTACATTTTATACATAATATCCCAGCGTTTCAACCAGCTGCACATTATACTCACATTATGTGCTCATTAGAACAAAAAAATGTACGCATATTGTATGGAAGCAAATGAGTGACAGAAGTATTTTAATTTTATCAGACACCAAATTTATAGCATTGAAAATAATTACTTTGAAAACATGTATCTGAATTTTTTCAGACACCAAATTTATAGCATTGAAAATAATTATTTTGAAAACATGTATCTGAATTTTTTTCAGACACCGAATTTATAGCATTGAAAATAATTACTTTGAAAATCATGTATCTGAATTGTTTTGCTCCGAATTTAGCTATGTGAAATAAAAATTCAGTGTTTAAAATTCAATGTAAAAAATTCGAATGCATAATAAAATTCAATGTAAAAAATTCAATGCATAATTGCGGTGTATAGAATTCAATGTAAAAAATTCGATAAATTCTGAGCAAAAAAATTCAGATACATGATTTTCAAAGTAATTATTTTCAATGCTATAAATTCGATGTCTGAAAAAATTCAGATACATGTTTTCAAAGTAATTATTTTCAATGCTATAAATTCGGTGTCTGAAAAAATTCAGATACATGTTTTCAAAGTAATTATTTTCAATGCTATAAATTCGGTGTCTGATAAAATTCAAATACTTCTGTCACTCATTTGCTTCCATAATATTGGTCAGGAAATGGCAAAACGCTAACATTATAAAATACCATGACATTGGGTAGAAATGTAGCAGGGTTAGGGTGACCTATTGACGGGTCTGGGAGAGAGATGCGGGGGCGGGGCTGCCTCGCGCTGACGCTGCCCGCCTCGAGGTGCACACAAGCGGCCGCGCGTCTCACATCACCAGCCACACCTGAACGAATCTATCCCCCCCAAATCGGCAGCCCCTCTCTGCTAGAGACATTCGCCCTATATTGTGCCATGCAGTGCATGTGTGCACTACCTACTATCTGTTGATACAATTATATAGAAAACAATATATTGTATATAATATATTTTAGGCAGTTTCGTGGCATGAATTGCATTTCGCTGTAGACCGCAGCAGCTGGTGATAGAAATATAGACTATCGGTCTACAGCGAAATACAGCGAAATACAATTCATGCCACGAAACTGCCTAAAATATATTATATACAATATATCGTTTTCTATATGCTTTCTGAATACATTCATGACTTTATATGATCGTTTCTGTCCTATTGTGCAGCAAAGTAGCCGACGAACTAGGAAGCCAGATAAACCATGCACAAAAGGAATTTCAAATGCCTGTAAAAAGAAGAATACTCTTTATAGAGATTTCATCAAGCATATAACTAAACAGAAAGAAATCAAATATAAAATATATAAAAATAAATTAATAGATACTATAAGAAAACGTAAGAAGGATTATTATAATAACTTACTAGAAATTAATAAAAATGATATTAAAGGAACATGGAAAATTATAAACACAATAATTGGAAAATCAAATAACAAACCAGGCTATTCAGTTTTCTGTAAATGAGGTAGTGGAGGAGTTTAATAATTTTTTTGTAAATGTTGGCCCATATCTTGCAAGGAAGATCAAGCCTCCACAGGGGGGAGCTATTGCAGAACAATTTGATAGGAATCCATCCACAATCTTTTTGTATGACGTATCTAATATGGAAATAATTGATATCTCAAGAATAAAACATCTACAGAGGTGAATGGGATAGACATGTCTCTTATTAAAAAACGAATCAAAGAAATTGTAGATCCAATAACTTTCATAATGTAATCTATCTTTTAGGATGGGGACCTTTCCAATTGAAATGAAAACAGCCAAAGTAATTCCAATACATAAAGCAGGAGATTTTTTATTTAATTTTTTTACAAATTATAGGCCTGTTTCTTTACTTCCTCAATTTTCAAAAATTCTGGGAACACTTTTTGTTGCACGTCTGGACAGTTTTATTGATAAGAATGAGATATTGATTGATAGCCGCCCAGTATGGATTCAGAACTAACAGATCCACATCAATGGCTATCATGCAGGTAGCAGAAGAGTTAACAAATTCAATCGATAATAAACAGTATGCAGTTGGAGTTTTTATTGATCTAAAAAAAGCTTTCGATACCATTGACCATGATATTTTACTCAGAAAACTTGAAAGGTATGGAATTAAAGGGGTAAGGCTCAGTTGGATAAAAAGTTATATAGAAAATAGGAAACAATGTGTGCAGATGGGGGAGACCAGATCATCCTGCAAAGTGATAACATGTGGGGTACCGCAAGGATCCATTTTAGGACCGAAATAATTTATATTGTATATTAATGATATCATTGATGTTTCTGATAAACTTAAATTTGTCATTTTTGCAGATGATACCAAAATGTTTTGTTCAGGTGCAGACCTACAACAGTTGCTAACAAATATTACGGGTGAACTGGGGAAGCTGACATGTTGGCTTGATAATAACAAACTCTCCTTAAATATAAGTAAGTCTACATTTATTTTGTTTGGTAATAAAAAAATTAGAGGTGGGCATAGATACATTTTTTTAATCTAGATGAATCTATCTGCAATCCTGGATTTAATCTAGATTCATCTAGATTAAAATGGCTCAAAAAAAAATAAAAAAAAACCTGCCGAAGGCATTCAAAATATGTGTGTTTACTTTTCCTTACTTTTTCTTTCCTCCTTATGTTTCTCAGGCCAGGTGACCCATTACACCATGAGCCCATCTCCCGTTTCCAAAATGCATTACAGACTGTTTGAAAAAGCTGTTTTGCTATGATAATTGGTAATGAAATATCAAAATAATGTTCAATAAGATGTACTTGTGTTTAATAAGTTGTTTTATTCAGAAGTTAACACAAACAAATAATATTACCAGTACAGTGCAGTATCTAGCACACTCTCAGGAGCAAAACAGAAAGAATCATTTCAAACTTGAACTATGTGACATGGCTTGAATCGACTGCTCCAGTGGAGTTGCTCAGTGGCCAATGGTGTCAACTGTGGTTGTACTGGGCAGCTCCCAGGTATGAATGGAACTGTATGAATGTGAAGCAGGGCGTTCCTGAAAAAGAGCATCTGTGCTCAGCGAACCTACCCTGGGTAAATAAAGGTAAAAAACAAAAAAAACAAAAAAAAATCATTTTTTTTTTTTTTTTTTTAGATTAATGCGTTAATTATATTATCGCGCGATACTAGTATAGCGTTAACGCAGCACGTTAACGCCGTTAACGGCCCAGCTCTAAAAAAAAATACATCCGGATACTCAAGTAGAGATATGTATAGATAATGTTCATCTTGAAAGAGTAAATGAATATACTTTTTTGGGTGTCGTGATAGACCAAAACCTCAGCTGGAAAACTCATATTAACTACGTAAAGAAAAAAACAGTGCGTAGCTTAGGTATCTTAAGAGAAACCAGACACATATTAAATTTGAGGTCATTATACACAATTTATTGTACTCTTTTATTACCATATCTAACTTACTGTATAGAAACTTTGGGAAACACATACAAAACTAATCTGTATCCTATTATCATCTTACAGAAAAAGGCAATAAGGGCTGTGAACAATGTTAGTTATCTCCATCCTACAAACACACTGTTTTTTGAACTAAGGGCATTAAAGTTCCTCGACTTAGTTGACCTTAAAACAGCAGAGATAGTTTTTAAAGCTAGAAGTTATCAACTGCCATGTAACTTACACATTTTGTTTAAAGAACGAGAGGTGACGTATAATTTAAGAAGAACACTCAATTTGGAACAGCCTAGAGCTCGAACCACACTTAAAAGTAAGTCTGTGTGTGTCAGTTAAATGATTGAAACTATGGAACAATATACCAGATGAAATAAAAAACAGCAGGAGTATTTTTAAGTTTAAAAATATGTTTAAAAACAGGGTTCTAGAATTTTATAGTCAAATTTTATCTACAATCTGTTTTTCTCTACCATGAAACTGTGAGGTTTTGCCCGCTGCTCACTACCTTATTCTCTGTCTTCTTTAAGCCTACTGTTAGGAATTCCCTATTCTCTGTCTTCTTTAAGCCTACTGTTAGGAATTCCCTACTCACTCTCTCTAGCCCCCACCCTCTCGTTCCTTACCCTTAGTGGCCACACCTGTTTGATATTCTATTATCTCTCGCACCTGTGGTGGCAGGCTAATTAGTCCCCCGGTGGGCTTTAAATACGAGGGCGCTTCCCCTCGTTTTGGCGTGGGGTCGTGTTGTATACTTGCCGAGTCATATTCTCTAAACATCTAGACTCTTTCGGGAGATCCTCTGTCTGCCTATGCTGTTCCATTCTCCGGCGTCGAGATGTTTGCTCCAGCCTTCGCCAGCTGTCGCCGTTGCCTGTGGGGGAGACTGGTCTGCGCTCCCTGTACTTCCACGGGAGGCACCCCAGCGTTCCACTGCAGACCCCCGCGCAGCTGTTCGTCCTGACGCACATCCAGACCAGCGCAGACGCTCTCCAGTCCTCAGCGCGCAACGCGCATCTTCCAGACCTCCGAGCTTGGCACGCTCCTCCGTACCAGCGCGCACTCCCAGCCTGACGCGCATCTTCTAGACCTCCGAGCTTGGCACGCTCCTCCGTACCAGCGCGCACTCCCAGCCTGACGCGCATCTTCTAGACCTCCGAGCTTGGCACGCTCCTCCGTACCAGCGCGCACTCCCAGCCTGACGCGCATCTTCTAGACCTCCGAGCTTGGCACGCTCCTCCGTACCAGCGCGCACTCCCAGCCTGATGCGCATCTTCCAGACCTCCGAGCTTGGCACGCTCTCCAGTCTCCAGCGCGCAACGCGCATCTTCCAAGGATCCTCGTGCTTGGCACACTCCTCCTGGCAGACGCACCCCGATGCGTCTCTCTGTTCCGACGCGCACACCAAGGTGTGGCGCGCCACTCTGTCCTCGGCTCCGACAGTCGGCTACCCGGTGACGACACCTTCGCCACCGCCGCCTGTTCCAGCACCACTCTGTCCTCGGCTCGGACTGCCGGCTCCCCGGTGGCGATACCCTCGCCACCGCCGCCTGTTCCAGCACCACTCTGTCCTCGGCTCGGACAGCCGGCGCCCCGGTGGCGACGCTCTCGCCCCGCTGCCTGTTCCTGTACCAGTACGCATACGCTGGAGCGGCCCAGATGATTTCCACCAGTCCTCCCAGTTCCTCCCTGTTCCCCAGCCCGCCTCCGCGGGCCTCAGTCCCCTAGTCCCTAGTCCTCTTTCCCTAGTTCTCCTAGTCCCTAGTCCTCTATCCTCAGTCCCCTAGTCCCTAGTCCTCTTTCCCTAGTTCTCCTAGTCCCTAGTCCTCTATCCCTAGCTCACCTAGTCCCTAGTCCTCTTTCCCTAGTTCTCCTAGTCCCTTGTCCTCTATCCCTAGCTCTTCTAGTCCCTAGTCCTCTCTCCCTAGTTCTCCTAGTCCCTAGTCCTCTATCCCTAGCTCTCCTTGTCCCTAGTCCTCTCTCCCTAGTTCTCCTAGTCCCTAGTCCTCTATCCCTAGCTCTCCTAGTCCCTAGTCCTCTCTCCCTAGTTCTCCTTGTCCCTTGTTTACCTAGTCTCTAGTTCCTCTGTCCCAAGGCGTTCCCTTAACCTTCCCTTAGGCGTTCCCTTACCTTCCCATAGTGTTCCCTTTTCCTGCATTTGTGATTCTCCCTTAAAGGGACAGTGCCCTTTTCCCTGTTTTTCCCTGTGTTTCAATAAATATCTGTTTCTTGGCAAACCACCATACCTGTCTTGTGTTGTGCGATTGGGGTCGGTTACAAACCATAACAGTACGACCCCACCAAGTCTACGACCCCAGCCAGCACAGACTGTGTATGTTGAGTTTGCCTTTTTTTTTCTTGTCCCCTCTAGCTCCCCTGTTAGCCCTGTTAGCTTCCCTGTTAGCCCAGTTTAGCTTCCTTGTTAGTCCTGTTTAGCTCCCTTGTTAGCCTGTTACTCCCCTGTTTAGCCCAGTTTGGCTTCCCTGTTTAGCTTGTTAGTCTCCCCTCTAGCTCCCCTGTTAGCCCAGTTTTGCTTCCTTGTTAGTCCTGTTTAGCTTTTTAGTCTCCCCGGTTAGCTCCCCTGTTTGCTTCCCGTTTAGCCCTGTTTGACCCCCCTGTAGCTAGCCATGCCCTGGCAGCTAACCCAGTCCCTCAGCAGAGCCCCTGTCTGCTAGCTTAGCCCCGGCTGCTAGCACAGCCTCTATGTTTATGCAGCCCTTGCTGCTGGCATAGGCCCTGTAGCTAGCCATGCCCTGGCGGCTAACCCAGTCCCTCAGCAGAGCCCCTGTCTGCTAGCTTAGCCCCGGCTGCTAGCACAGCCTCTATGTTTTTGCGGCCCTTGCTGCTGGCATGGGCCCAGTAGCTAGCCATGCCCTGGCAGCTAACCCAGTTTCCCTCTGCATGGCCCCGGCCTGCTAGCTTGGCCCCGGCTGTTAGCACAGCCTCTATGTTTATGCAGCCTTGCAGCTGGCATAGGCCCTGTAGCTAGCCAGGCCCAAGCAGCTACCTGGTCCCTCTGCATGGCCTCCACTTTTTTGTGTAGTTTATCTCACACAGCTAGGACTGTCCTTCCAGCTAGCTTGTTCTCTCATGCTGGTCCAGCCCTGTCTGCCAGCCTAGCTCCGGCAGCTAGCGCAGCCTCTATGTTGATGTAGCAGTACAGCTAGCATAGGCCCTGTGGCTATCAGTGCCCTGGCAGCTACCCTTTCCCTCTGCTAGCCTAGCTCCGGCAGCTTACGCAGCCTCTATGTTGAT
This sequence comes from Notolepis coatsorum, assembly GCF_963971535.1. Lineage (NCBI taxonomy): Eukaryota > Metazoa > Chordata > Actinopteri > Aulopiformes > Paralepididae > Notolepis > Notolepis coatsorum. Next base: position 103,812,129 of record NC_140166.1, read on the forward strand.
GTAGCAGTACAGCTAGCATAGGCCCTGTAGCTGTCAGTGCCCTGGCAGCTAACCTTCCCTCTGCTAGCCCTTTTCCCGGTGCTACCATGGTTACCCCTTTTGCTACCCTGCTTGCCCCTCAGTTCTCTAGACCAGTTCTCTAAACCAGTTCTCTAGACCAGTTCTCTAGCCCGGTTCTCTAGCCCAGTTCTCTAGACCAGTTCTCTAGACCAGTTCCTCTAGACTAGTTCTCTAGACCCAGTTCCTCTAGACCAGTTCCCCCAGTTGCCCCTCTGCTACCCTAGTTACCCCTCGGCGACCCTGTTTCTTTTGCTAGCCCCACTCTTGTGATGGCTTCCCCTGCTGGCTTGGCCAGTACCGTCTTGTTTTGCCCCCTGCCACTCTGTCTGTATTTGTTTTGGGTCGCCGGGTGGCTCCCGTTGGAGGGGGGGATACTGTGAGGTTTTGCCCGCTGCTCACTACCTTATTCTCTGTCTTCTTTAACCTACTGTTAGGAATTCCCTATTCTCTGTCTTCTTTAAGCCTACTGTTAGGAATTCCCTACTCACTCTCTCTAGCCCCCACCCTCTCGTTCCTTACCCTTAGTGGCCACACCTGTTTGATATTCTATTATCTCTCGCACCTGTGGTGGCAGGCTAATTAGTCCCCCGGTGGGCTTTAAATACGAGGGCGCTTCCCCTCGTTTTGGCGTGGGGTCGTGTTGTATACTTGCCGAGTCATATTCTCTAAACATCTAGACTCTTTCGGGAGATCCTCTGTCTGCCTATGCTGTTCCATTCTCCGGCGTCGAGATGTTTGCTCCAGCCTTCGCCAGCTGTCGCCGTTGCCTGTGGGGGAGACTGGTCTGCGCTCCCTGTACTTCCACGGGAGGCACCCCAGCGTTCCACTGCAGACCCCCGCGCAGCTGTTCGTCCTGACGCACATCCAGACCAGCGCAGACGCTCTCCAGTCCTCAGCGCGCAACGCGCATCTTCCAGACCTCCGAGCTTGGCACGCTCCTCCGTACCAGCGCGCACTCCCAGCCTGACGCGCATCTTCTAGACCTCCGAGCTTGGCACGCTCCTCCGTACCAGCGCGCACTCCCAGCCTGACGCGTATCTTCTAGACCTCCGAGCTTGGCACGCTCCTCCGTACCAGCGCGCACTCCCAGCCTGACGCGCATCTTCTAGACCTCCGAGCTTGGCACGCTCCTCCGTACCAGCGCGCACTCCCAGCCTGATGCGCATCTTCCAGACCTCCGAGCTTGGCACGCTCTCCAGTCTCCAGCGCGCAACGCGCATCTTCCAAGGATCCTCGTGCTTGGCACACTCCTCCTGGCAGACGCACCCCGATGCGTCTCTCTGTTCCGACGCGCACACCAAGGTGTGGCGCGCCACTCTGTCCTCGGCTCCGACAGTCGGCTACCCGGTGACGACACCTTCGCCACCGCCGCCTGTTCCAGCACCACTCTGTCCTCGGCTCGGACTGCCGGCTCCCCGGTGGCGATACCCTCGCCACCGCCGCCTGTTCCAGCACCACTCTGTCCTCGGCTCGGACAGCCGGCGCCCCGGTGGCGACGCTCTCGCCCCGCTGCCTGTTCCTGTACCAGTACGCATACGCTGGAGCGGCCCAGATGATTTCCACCAGTCCTCCCAGTTCCTCCCTGTTCCCCAGCCCGCCTCCGCGGGCCTCAGTCCCCTAGTCCCTAGTCCTCTTTCCCTAGTTCTCCTAGTCCCTAGTCCTCTATCCTCAGTCCCCTAGTCCCTAGTCCTCTTTCCCTAGTTCTCCTAGTCCCTAGTCCTCTATCCCTAGCTCACCTAGTCCCTAGTCCTCTTTCCCTAGTTCTCCTAGTCCCTTGTCCTCTATCCCTAGCTCTCCTAGTCCCTAGTCCTCTCTCCCTAGTTCTCCTAGTCCCTAGTCCTCTATCCCTAGCTCTCCTAGTCCCTAGTCCTCTCTCCCTAGTTCTCCTAGTCCCTAGTCCTCTATCCCTAGCTCTCCTAGTCCCTAGTCCTCTCTCCCTAGTTCTCCTTGTCCCTTGTTTACCTAGTCTCTAGTTCCTCTGTCCCAAGGCGTTCCCTTAACCTTCCCTTAGGCGTTCCCTTACCTTCCCATAGTGTTCCCTTTTCCTGCATTTGTGATTCTCCCTTAAAGGGACAGTGCCCTTTTCCCTGTTTTTCCCTGTGTTTCAATAAATATCTGTTTCTTGGCAAACCACGATACCTGTCTTGTGTTGTGCGATTGGGGTCGGTTACAAACCATAACAGAAACTCTGGTATTGCAGATGAATTTTAGATTTTCCTATGTTGGCTTATGTTCTTTTCAGGAACGGTTTTTGTTGATTGTTGATTTTTTGTTTGTTTTATCTTGCAAACTTTACCTTTTTTTTGTCTTTTCTGGTCGGTTTTTGTTGATTTTTGATTGTTGATTTTCTTTTTTTTTGTTATATTTTGAAAAACGTTAATTTTTTTATTTATTTTTTTAATTAGGGGTATGTTGCTCTATAAGCCTTCGGCTTCAAACCTATCCTTTTCGTTTGTTTATTTGTAAAGATGTTCGAAAAATTATTTGTTTGTTTATTTATTTGTATTTGTAAACATTCGAAATAAAATAATTCATTCATTCATTCAGACTGAGACAGAATCAATGACAAGTTTACTCTGAGTCCCGAACGTGCTGGTAATATGTCTTAAGTGGCTCAAACGGTCGCACCTGTGATATGATCTGATATCTGCTTGAGGAATGGCATTATGTCTTAAACTCGAAAGCACGTCCCTGTTCAGGTTATTTGCATACAAAACAACGCCTCCAGAGCTCCTTATAAGGCAAAGTAATGACACAGCTGTGTGGAAATGGATGCGGAAGTGCCTTGCGAGTCTTGCGCGACCCATCGAAATGAGATTACATTAATGTATTGTCATCATAGTACAGTGTGCACATTGCACAGTGCACATGCAGCATTGTCAAGGACACCTCTCATCCCAATCATGGACTGTTTGCCCTCCTCCCCTCCGTGAGGCCCCATCAATGGAAAATTAACCTGCCCGTACCCATGCTAATTGGTCCTTGTGCAAGACTATAAAAGCGGGGATCTATGATTAAACACCTGCTATCAGAATAATAGACAGTCAGAGTGACAAACTACAGAAGATGGCCACAAAAGATAGTACGAGTGATGAAGAGGACGAAACGGAGCATTTCATTGCCCCGGAATAAAACAACGTTTTTACTTTTACTTTTTAGTACTTAAGTAAATTTAAAAGCAGAAACTTTTAGACTTTTACTCAAGTGTGTTTTTAGCCAGATACTCTTTACACCCCAGTATATATCCTAGACTTAGGTTTATTACCATATGTGTATTCAAAATCACATCACTGTATATAATAATAATGTACATACATTAGCATATTTACTCCACATGTTCACTTCACATGTTACACTCAGTGATGTACCTGAACACGTTCAATGAACGATCGTTCATGAACGCGTTCGTATTTTGGGCGAACTTGAACTGAGCGTACTGTATATCCGCTAAATGAACATAATTGAGAACGCGTTCATTCTCAGCCCTGTGTAACGGAGTTCAAAAGTGCGTTCATTCTCAGCACTCTATTATAACGGCGTTCAAAGATGTGCCATATTTCATTTGCATTTCAGCCGAAAACTCAGTTAAAACACACTGTAAACAGGCTTAAAAATTATGCGTGAAACCACCCGATCTGGCAACGCGCCTGTCACCCCCTGCTACGTCATCAGACTCCTCCTCACAACAAGCAGTGGAACAGCAGAATCTGCGCGCAGAAGCAGAGAGTTGCAGCAGCACTCGCTCAGTCAGAGTCAGACTCTACCTCTAGACGTCGGCGTATGCATTTAAAAGAGTTTACAATTCAAACTATTTGATAAACTTTTACTTTCAGCCCGGAAATGCATTCTGATAAACTGGATTAAGGATAAGCCTCCATTTTTACAAATGTGGTATAGAGATATCTTCGGTGTGCTACCCCATGGAAGACACTGTGCAATGCATAGAGGCAACAACGCTTCCTTTCAGGAGGTGTGGGCCCCACTATTAGACTATTTTCCTGCTGAAATGTATCGGATCCTTCTAAAGGCCCAGTGCCCCCATTGTATGGACAGACCTAGGATAGGAAAAAATAAATATATGTATGTCTACATGTGAATGGGCTCGAGGCAAGTGCAATACTGTACAGTGCCTGTCTTGGTCTGCTTTCCTTTTTGCTTGTTTTTCTTTTTGTTTTGTTTTTGCTTGCTTATGGTGTGGATGATGGCATAGAGATGAACTGGAGGACCCCCCCCCCCCCTTGTCCCAATGTGTGTTTTTGTAATGTAAGTAACTGTACGTGAAAAATCTATAATAAAAAAAAAATCTAAAAAGAACTAAAAAGAACAAAAAAAATTCATTTTTGAAACCATGAACTTTAGTTCAACATTTTGAATTATGAACTATGAACTGAACTAGGTCATTTTAAAAATGTTGAACTGTGAACTGAACTAGTTCATGTAGAAAGTGAACTTTCCCAACACTGGTTACACTGTATACTAATACAATGCACTGTACTGCTCCTTTGCACTCTGCTTAGATATAAATCTAATCTAATCATAGCTTAAATATGATGATATTAATATAATGGAACAGCACACAGCATTTCATGTGTATTTCCACATCCGCCTTTTCCATTCATTCTGTTTTGATCTCTGTCAAACCGTGTCTATAATGGCTGTACTTGGTTTTATTGATTCTATAAAGTAGCCTACCTAGCTCCAAAGGAAATGAGGGAGCATACTGTATTTGTGCATACTAAATACAAGTGATTGAAGAGAGACTACATATACACATTATGTATGTATCTTTTCAACAATTTTAGACAACTTTATTGAATCTGTGGAACATGTTTGTTAAATTCTTTGCAAAAGAAAAACCTGAAATCTCATTTTAATAATTTATTTTCCAGCACGTCCTTCCCTTCTATTGAACACAGTGTTTATGTTGAATGTTGCACACACCGCATTTTAATTAAATGATGTCCTTCCTGGCCTGGCTACCCCACACCCAGGAATAAAAGACAAACTGATCAGTACATTAGGTGGGCAGTGTTCCTAGCTCCAAAAAGCAGAGCTAATTGATTAATCAAAGCTAATTCATTGATTTTCCCCCTTGTGACATCACCAAGGGCAATCATTTTTAACAGCTCATTTAGGCTTGTTAATCATAAGACTTTTCATACCCTGGCTCAAAAGCAATGAGTACATAATGTAATTCTTCCGCAGCGCCTAAATAGCACTTCAGACCGTTTGCCATGATATGTCCTCTTTAGCTTAGAACACAACCCCTCTCCATGTTCCTCTGTCTCTCTGTGTGTGTCAGCAGTGTGACTTTGTGGAGAGGACAGACTAGTTAGCAGGAGTCACTATAGGGGCAGATACAGATATGAGCACTGAACTTTCCTCCCACGTCAGCATAAAAGTGTGTAGATCCTGTTGCATGCAAGTCCTCCATCTCTTTGTGAGTGTGTGTGTGTGTGTGTGTGTGTGTGTGTGTGTGTGTGTGTGTGTGTGTGTGTGTGTGTGTGTGTGTGTGTGTGTGTGTGTGTGTGTGTGTGCGTGCGTGCGTGCGTGCGTGCATGCGTGTGTGTGTGTGTGTGTGTGTGTGTGTGTATGTGTGTGTGTGTGTGTGTGTGAGTGAGAGAGAGTCTGTGTCTGTGTGTGTGTGTGTGTATCTTGTTGCATGCAAGTCCTCTCTTTGTTTGAGTGTGTGTGCGTGTCTGGCTTGCAGGTGCTCCATTTGTGTGTTTGTGAGAAAGAGAGAATGTGTGTGTGTGTGTGTGTGTGTGTGTGTGTGTGTGTGCGTGCGTGCGTGCGTGCGTGCGTGCGTGCGTGCGTGCGTGCGTGCGTGCGTGCGTGCGTGCGTGCGTGCGTGCGTGCGTGCGTGTGTGCGCGTGTGTGTGTGTGTGTGTATGTGTGTGTGTGTGTGTGTGTGTGTGTGTGTGTGAGTGAGAGAGAGTCTGTGTCTGTGTGTGTGTGTGTGTATCTTGTTGCATGCAAGTCCTCTCTTTGTGTGAGTGTGTGCGTGTCTGGCTTGCAGGTGCTCCATTTGTGTGTTTGTGAGAAAGAGAGAATTTGTGTGTGTGTGTGTGTGTGTGTGTGTGTGTGTGTGTGTGTGTGTGTGTGTGTGTGTGTGTGTGTGTGTGTGTGTGTGTGTGTGTGTGTGTGTGTGTGTGTGTGTGTGTGTGTGTGTGTGTGTGTGTGTGTGTGTGTGTGTGTGTGTGTGTATCCTGTTGCATGCTAGTCCTCTCTCGGTGTCTGCCTCTTGATTGATTGTTCTGGGTAAATTGGGAGCGGTGCTTTGGAGGGAATTAAACCCTCTACCTTCTATTAATTCTCCTCTTTCTTTCCCTTCATCCGCATCCTCTTCTTCCTCCTCCTTGTTGCCCTTCTCCTCCTCCACCTCATCTGTGTCCTTATAGAAACATGTGACTTTGTTCATTCATGTATTTATTAATTAAATAATTGCAGTTTCTATCTATCTATCTCTATCTATCTATCTATCTATCTATCTATCTATCTATCTATCTATCTATCTATCTATCTATCTATCTATCTATCTATCTATCTATCTATCTATCTATCTATCTATCTATCTATCTATCTATCTATCTATCTATCTATCTATCTATCTATCTATCTATCTATCTATCTATCTATCTATCTATCTATCTATCTATCTATCTATCTATCTATCTATCTATCTATCTATCTATCTATCTATCTATCTAACTATCTATCTATCTATCTATCTATCTATCTATCTATCTATCTATCTATCTATCTATCTATCTATCTATCTATCTATCTATCTATCTATCTATATATCTATCTATCTATCTATCTATCTATCTATCTATCTATCTACAGTATCTATCTGTTTGTCTGTTAAATCAAATCTTATCTGTCTGTCAAATCAAATGTGGACATTTCCTGGTTGAGTCTAGGAATGTACACAGTGACCTGCTGGGTCAGTGGACTGAGAGCGGGGGACTCAAGCAGGTTGGAAAAGCTGGTCAGGAAGGCCAGTAACGTTGTGGGGAGCCTAGAGGAGCCTTGCTAAACTCCATGCCACCATGGACAACCCCTCCCACCCACTATACATGGACTTGGCTGATAGAAGTTCAGTGTTGGACTAAGGCCATGTCCAGACGAGTCCGATTTCAGTCGTATTCCTTTATTGATCCCATTGGGGAAAATCGGGAATAATCTATCGAATAATAGGCCTACATAGCCTATTGTATTTAAGTATGAGATTCACAAGACCCTCAACTTCCTAACGTCCAAAGCAGGTTTGCTGATTTCAAGAGGTATCTCTGTTGAATTATTCAAATTAAATTAAGTTATATTAAGTAACTAGTTTATTTTGGGGTTGATGAAGAACATATTCCATATCAAATTGGTGTAAAGATTTATTTTCAATTCACCTTTAATACCATCACTGTGTCCATAACACATTCACTCCTCCTCTCACACACACACACACACACACACACACACACACACACACACACACACACACACACACACACACACACACACACACACACACACACACACACACACACACACACACACACACACACACACACACACACACACAGTACGGCCATTTATAAATCAAAAGGACGCTGAAAACCAGATCCATGCCTTTATCTCAAGCCGACTCGACTACTGTAATGCACTCCTTACCGACCTCCCGAAAAAATACGATGATAACTATTTTATTGCAATGCATTATTGCATTATTTTATTCTATTTTACTAACTATTTTATTGCACTGCACTATTTTACTTTGTATCAGTGATAATCAAACCGTAAACAAAGACGCATATTAACACTTTCAGCGCCAGATGGCGCTGTTTACTGTTACTGTTGAAAGGCCAGCGCCTTTTAACATGGGGATACGTGGCTGTGTTTGCAGGCCTAAAGCTATATTATATATTATAGCTATGGATCTAATAATATAGTCGATTGTCATTGAGTTTCTTCCGGTCAAGATGCAAAAAACTTTTTCCATCCATACATTTCCGTTTTATACCGTCGTGAATATGAGTGTAGTTTCAGGGTGGTCTGGTGTCATTTCCAAAATGACAGACACCAAGCCACATAGTTTCAAATGGAGTGCAATGAACCGCAAGGTGTTAGGCGGCGGTATTGGACTTTTGAGATCTCAGACCCATCCCCAGTGATAACACAGGCTGCCGGCATGTCTTTATGAATGGAAATATCGAATAAAAGAAACAATGATGAAAACCCGACTCAACGTTCGGCGAGTTAACCCTAGATCTTAGATCCTAATATGCAAAACGATGTGATTTAATGTTCTATGTCTTACCTTGACTTTGTCTATTTTACTGCTATCTATTTTATGCTTTATGTCTCTACTTTATGCATTGCTCTTGATCTGCCAATGTTGTGCTCATTTTATGCCTGTCTTTTTGTACTGCTGTGAAGCACTTTGAGCTGCAATTCTTGTATGAAAGGTGCTATGCAAACACAGTGTATTATTATTATTATTATTATTATTATTATTATTATTATTATTATTATTATTATTATTATTATTATTATTATTATTATTATTATTATTATTATTATTATTATTATTATTATTATTATTATTATTATTATTATTATTATTATTATTATTATAATAAATTATTATAGTTTGCTTCATTAATTAAAGGGTGTGAATTTAAGTGTTCTATAGTGCCTTTTATCCACTTTAAGGTGGTGGTATAAGTTAAAGGTTGTGGTGTCGAAGTTAAAAAAAATCTGTGCCCGCTAGCGCGGGCACCTATCTGGGCTAAGCCCCGGATCTCCTACAATCCTAAATCCGCCCGTGACACACACACACACACACACATGTGTAAACACCGGTAAATCAATCGCTGGGGTCTGGGGCCAAAGGAAAGCGCTCCTACCTTTAGTAATGCATTGATAAAGAAGCTGCCATTGATTGGAAATGGCTCCTCAGCAGTGGCTTATCACAGATGAGATAATTCACGCTACTCTCAGTTTTAGAGAAATGGGAGACTGTTTATCTAGATACATGTAATTAATACATAGATTATTAAATAGATTAAAAACAAAAACGATGGATACCAAAGCCACAGAGAGTATCCCTAGCTCTCTATCTCTCTGTCTGTCTGTCTGTCTGTCTGCCTGCCTGTCTTCCTATCTGAATAACTCTGTCTTTCTGCACATCTGTATACGATAGCTCTTTCTGTATACTGTAGTCATGGTTGGCGTCACGTCTCAAAGCCACTCCCCTTGTTTGGGGGACAGTTACAGTTTATTCCCATATAATTTAACGCAATTCATATGTTTAGCCATTCATAAGTAAATATAGCCCCCATGGTGTAAACTCATTCCTAAGTTAAATACTCCCATTTCCCCAAGTGCAAAGTGTCTGCTAGTATCTAATGACCACCGTTACAAATGGTACCTGTTGACTGTAATAATATGGTTGAGCACAGCTCTCCAGCTGGGGTCGCTGTGGTGTTTAGAGGGGTGGGTGTAACAAGGTTGAAACCCCTTGGTGTAAACTCACTCCTAAATTAATAAATTCCCTGACTTTGCCACCTGAATTGGATCCTATTGGTTAAGACCATGGTGGGCTGTGTGTCCAGCTAGCAGGTCTGTACTGTGGGCCGTGTGTCCAGGGCTTTGTGTCCAGCTAGCAGGTCTGTACTGTGGGCTGTGTGTCCAGCTAGCAGGTCTGTACTGTGGGCTGTGTGTCCAGCTAGCAGGTCTGTACTGTGGGCTGTGTGTCCAGCTAGCAGGTCTGTACTGTGGGCTGTGTGTCCAGCTAGCAGGTCTGTATTGTGGGCTGTGTGTCCAGCTAGCAGGTCTGTAATGTGGGCTGTGTGTCCAGCTAGCAGGTCTGTACTGTGGGCTGTGTGTCCAGCTAGCAGGTCTGTACTGTGGGCTGTGTGTCCAGGACTGAGTGTTCAGCTAGCAGGTCTGTATTGTGGGCTGTATGTCCAGCTAGCAGGTTTGTAATGTTCGTGGCCCAAGGAGTGAATTTAGTCTTAATCTACTTTTATCAAGCCATATGTGTGGCCCATACTAGGTTATAATATGGAGTGTTAATTGAGTTAAGCCTGCAGTATGAAGGTTCCTGAAGTTAAATGGACACTGCTTTGATTTGAACATCCATTGCTATTGAAAGAAGAGACCTTCCTTCATCATCTTTTATGTGTTATAATTAGGGATGTTCGATATTGGCTTTTTTACCGATATCCGATATACCGATATTGTTCAACTCTTAACTCAATGGGGGCCATCCACGTAATATTACGTGTTTGCCCAACAACCGTTGGGTGTCAGCCACGTAATATCACGTTTTTGGTTCGTTTTTCTTTTTTTTCTGATATTAATATCCGATTTACTGTCACAGAGCTGTATTTTGTCTGGAAAATGCATATTGGGAGTCCGAAGGTGCAGTACCGGCAAGATTCTCCCAGGTGGCGGTATCGAGCTGCAGTAAACCCTGTTCCAGACCCTTGTGTTACACTGTAAGGTCTCCGGGGGCAGATTTTTACTAGACAGCAAGGCTATAGGTTCAATCGGTCGCATCCAAACGTCTACGGGACATCCGATGCATATGCTGTGATTGATTATGCCGTGGCCCTAATCGACATTGGATGTACCAGATGGTGATCAAACAATTGGAATATTATTTTTGGAATACTCACGGCCACAGGTAAGGACTATCTGACGTAAATTCTGGCTTGATTGTGCAATGTTTTCATACCGATCCAGCTGATTAGCGTTTTTAGCATTCAATACTAATGCCGTTACTGGTAATCAATAATCAGAAACGACTTCCCCCCCCCCCCCCCCCCCACTTTCATGCATTCATGGTGGAACATAATACCGATCATATGCATTTGGAATTTTAACTCTAGCTTGTGTAGGGCCGAAACGCCAATGGATTTAACGTTATTAGCTTAGCGCCTTATAAATAGCTTTGCAGGAATTATCCCAGATCATTCCGATATAACACTCATATTCATCACAGTATAAAACGGGATTGTATTGATGAAAAAAATATTTCTTTATGGCATATTGAACGGAAGGTTCATACTGTCAATTGACAATGACATAGCTATAATATAAAATATAGATTTAGCTCTACAAACAATGTGACACGTAATGAAAAGCTGGCCTTCCTAGAGTGGGGCCCGTCTAATAGCTGGCACTGATTGAGTTAATTTCCGATACCGATATCAACCCACAAAACTATATAATTTCAGGTAACTAACATTGTTTATCTCTTGTCATGGAATTAACACAACATTGTGTATACTTTTGACAATAAAAGTATGCATTGATGGGTTAATTTCACTGGGTGCATTCAACAAGGCATTCTAATGGCATGCTTTTTAGTCAGGCTGCTTTTGTATATAAGAATTAGGTCTTACTTGCTTGCCTGGGTAAATAAAGGTAAAAAAAATGTAAAAGTATATATATTTATTTTTTATTTTAAACCGATACCGATAATTTCCTAAATTACATCGGCCAATATCGGTAGGCTGATAATATTCGACATCTCTAGTTATAATGGAATATTTTTTATCAACTTTTATCAGGCCATAATGTCTGACCTACAGGCTGGTGATTGTGGTATACATAATATATATCATATACTTTCTATATTATATATAGGGCAGTCCTGATTACCATGCTTTGGGCTTTGAAGCTTTAGTAGTAATCATCATCGAACAATCAAAGCTTAATATTCTTCGCATGGAATAGTGTCAATGCAGTGCAGTGGAGGCTGCTGACCAAATTTTTAGGTGAAGCACAAATTATTATATTATATTTATAAAACATCCCCCAATGTGTGTGTCAGTAGTGGCTGGTGAGTTAAGAATTGGGGAGGACGGGAGATAAAAAAAAATTGAGTAACTCTTGACACACACCTCACTTACACACATCACAACAATAGCTTAGTCAAGAAGGCAAATCAAAAACTATTTGTTTACAGCAAGATCAGACCATTTCTCATCCTCACTGTTTCAAACACATCTACATGCAATTTCTTTGCAATTTCCTGCAAAAAGAGCTTATAAAATGCATGGTAAATGTCCACCCTGGACTCACCACTGTACTCACATCTTTACTGCCAAGACACAATAGGCTACAAGTCAAGAAGTATCACCACATCAATCCCACATGCACTCATTCCAGTACACACACACACACACACACACACACAGTATAAACAAACTATACTGCTGTGACGATTTCAATTAAACAGACCATTATGAGTCAATGGTACAGAAAAACTGTACATTGGAATATTGGTAAACATATCGGTCAATCCCATTGTCCCGTGGGATTATGCCCCCCCCCCCCCCCCCCTTCCCCGCGGTGATATTAATATTTGATTAGAAACGCAAGCGGCGGAAAGCTACCCGCTGCCCGCGACATGGTTCTTGGTGTATTAAACAGGCAATGCCACGGCGGGCTATTGAGTTCATATGCCATAAATGTCAATATGAATTGAAAATGGGGGACCCTTGCTCTGGTCTGCATCCCCTTAACAATTGTGTGTATTGAGCCGTACTGTATTGTACCCATTCTGCAATCTGTTAAATAAAGTTTTCATTCATTCATTAATTTGCTGTCTCGTTATAACACAAACAGCTCACCATGAACCATGACCAGCTTAATTACGTTAGTTAGCATCCAAGCTAATGTGATAATGTTAGTACAGTAGTTATTAGCATCCAAGCTAGCGTGATAACGTTAGTACAGTAGTTATTAGCATCCAAGCTAGCGTGATAACGTTAGTACAGTAGTTATTAGCATCCAAGCTAGAAACGGCTAGGCTGTCTGCTCTTACCTGCAATAATGTTGTCATCGTCCAGGACAGATAGACTTGTTAAATCATAATATCCACACTTTGTGCTGGTCCTCAGTAAATGTCCCGCCAGTGAAAAATAAGTTGCTATTAAAGTGCTAAATGAACGTGAATGTGTGTTCGAACATGGCCGCTCTGTTAATAAAATGTGCAATCAATCAACAAGGGGAGACGCAGCCCCTCCGTGTAGCTGCAGAGCTGCAGCCTGCAGAGTAGGAACCATTCTCTGATTGGATCTCAAGGCTGTCAATCATTCAACCTCCATGTAGCTGCAGAGCAGCAGAGATGGCAACATTCTCTGATTGGATTTCAAGGCTGTCAATCATTCAATCCCCCATTCAATGGCAAGAGTTTAAATGCACAGACCGTGCTTAGATGACGTTAATAGCCTATTTTGATTGGCTATTATTTATTATTTATTTAATCCCGGGTAAACCCGTACAGAATTCTGCACCAGTTTTACTGCAGCCATTACTGCAGTAGTGCAGTGCAGGCCTGAGCTCAGAGCTGTAAATTTTGGCCATTTTTGAAGAAAAAATAAATTCACTGGAATTTTTTTACAGAGGAAAACATTTCTAATAATAATAATAATAATAATAATAATAATAATAATAATAATAATAATAATAATAATAATAATAATAATAATAATAATAATAATAATAATAATAATAATAATAATAATAATAATAATAATAATAATAATAATAATAATAATAATAATAATAATAATAATAATAATAATAATAATAATAATAATAAAAAAACAAAAAACATATATATATACACGTGTTGTCATAGAGAAACCTCCACTGATGCAGTGTGGTAATGAGAGCAGGGTAGAATGGGTTTCTGTTCTCGTGACTCATGAAATTGTCCTTGTTCCACTATTCTAGTTAACCTTTTCAACAACATTTGACACAGAAAACCTTTTGCAATGGAATAGCAATGGGAATTTCAACCCGGAAGTAGAACTCCTTATTTCTGGAATTCTGGATTGACGTTCTCTTGAGTTTCTAACCACGTTTGCTTGTTTGCTAACCAACAAACGTTAACGTTAACTGTTGGACATATCTACAAAGTGGCAACACTCAGACACACATCTCAGCATGTCATGATAGCATACTGAGAAAGGCCTTCTTAGTCAGGTCAGTGAGTGGCAACATTACTAGGGATGTCCGATATTATCGGCCTACCGATATTATCGGCCGATATTGGCATTAAAATGTGATATCGGAAAATATCGGTATCGGTTTTCAAATTTTTTTATTTATTTTTTTTATATTTCTATAACCTTTATTTACCCAGGCAAGCAAGTAAGAACAAATTCTGATTTTATTTATTGTCAAAAGTATGCATAATGTTATGTTAATTCCACAACAAGACATATGTATTGTTAATTACCTAAAATTATTCAGTTTTTTGGGGGGGGGGAAACCCTGCATATATCGGTATCGGTTTATATCGGTTGATATCGGTATCGGAAAATAAGAGTTGGACAATATCGGTATATCGGTATCGGTAAAAAAGCCAATATCGAGCATCCCTTTACATTACATATTATTATAGGTTATTTGTTATTCTTCATGTTTGCTGGGATGCCTCACCATAGTACCTGTATGTATTTCCTCTCAGTATCATGTCAGACAGACAAACACCACTGTTGCTGCCCTGTCCATGGATTGCTGTTTGAGTCAAGAGGGACCTGTGTTCACAACTGAATCCCACTCTTTTAAACTGTGCACCAAACGTTACACTCTTGCCTTTACAGTAGATGAATTGGTCCCTGAAGGAACAGTTACAGTAACTTCTTCTTCTGTTTTGTTTAACGACAGTTGGCATCCATAAATGTTGTAATACCGCCATTTACTGGAATATAACAATGTATTTGATATCCTTTTCTTGATGCTAGGTTTACATGGATTCAGGCAGACGGCAAACCGGATATGAATTTAGTGGATGAGAGCAGGACGGTAAAATTAGGTTAGGCTGGCAGCAACCCACTAAAATAGATTTAATGTGAGGTAAGTTAACTTGAAGCCATAATACCTCAATTTCATTACAAATAATATCCTCCCTAACTTTCACAGGATTATGATTTTGAACATAAAAAGCTACACCGCCCCCATACATGGTCCTGTCCTTTCTGTGAAGATTATATGCTTGTATGCACACAGCTTCATCATCAAATGTGTCATCCAAATGGGTTTCATATATTGCAGATGTTAATTGTGTTTGAAAACAACAGATCCGTAAATGCATGCACTTTTTTCCCTAAACTACAAATATTCATGAGCAATCTTTCAAGCTTTTCTTTGGAAGTAAAGCAGCAATAGACATAAGACATGAAATGTATTTCCCACCCTAATGTTACCTTTATATAATGTAGCATGTC
Source organism: Notolepis coatsorum (assembly GCF_963971535.1). Lineage (NCBI taxonomy): Eukaryota > Metazoa > Chordata > Actinopteri > Aulopiformes > Paralepididae > Notolepis > Notolepis coatsorum. The sequence goes on from NC_140166.1 coordinate 103,827,440, forward strand.
ATACCATAGAATAGCAATGCCGCCTTTTTCTCTGGCAGGAATCAGCTCCGAACTGAATCAGGATAGTCCTTATTTATGAAAATGTTTCATCCTTTCAGATTTTTTGCATTGCCCAAAACTCTGTCTCTGTCCATAGGCCTTAGAAACGTCACCAGAAGAAGTCGAGGTTTGTTTATTTGTTTATTTGTTTTTTGTTATTTGCACTTACAAACAAACACTCTGGAATAAAAAGAAGTAAAAGAAGAACAGTTCAAATGTGCAGGAAAGGTCATGAAGCCCAAGGGCTTGTTGTAAGCGACCCCCCCCTCTTAAACCTACCACCCCCCTCCTCCCCACACACATTATGCGCAAACACACGCATGTCCCTCTCTCATACACACAGATACATACAATACAGCATTATACAACAATTAGAATGTTGAACAAAATAGAAGAGAAAAAGACTACTCACAAATACACAAGGATACTAAAGACTACAGCATCTGTAGTAATTGTTTAAGCTAAACTGGAAAGTCAAGTCAAGTCAAGAGTTTTATTTGTCACGGCATAGAAGTATACAATGAAATGCGGGGGGTCTTGCCTGCAATGATTGTGCATAATACAATAGTAATATATAATAAGAATCCAATAGAACAACATTGTGCAATAAAACAAGTAAACAAAGTAGGGCATATCGGTATTTGTACATGAGTTATTTACAGAGCATGGTAGGACATGCTAGGTCCTGTGGTAGTGCAATACACTGTTAGCTACGGATGAGGCACTGGGTCTTTATGTACACTGCTATACAATGCTATATTATACAATCTCAAGTTATACTATACTATTCTTACAGTGACCTTTCCTTTTGTAAAGTGACCATAAGTGTGAGCGTGTGCATCATGAGTGTGTGTGTGCTCATGTTAAAGTGGCTGCTAGTGTGTGAGCGTGTACAGTGTGTGTGTTGTGTGTGTGCTCATGTGTGCTTGTGTGTGGAGAGTTCAGTGTTCAAGGCTCTGATGGCCTGGGGGAAGAAGCTGAGCCGAAGTCTCTCTGTCCTAGTTGCTGGTGTTCGCAGGCGCTTGCCTGACTGCAGCAGCTTGAACAGGCTGTTGTTGGGGTGGTGAGGGTCTTTCATTATTCTGCAGGCTCTAGATTTGCACCTCTTGTTGTATAGGACCTATATATATATATTTTTTTTTTCATACAGTCAACATATTCTTAAATAATAGCGCTGCCCGAGGCTGGGCATGATACAGTCAACATATAGCAAGAGAGAGAGAGAGAGAGCGAGAGAGAGCTCCCGTTCTACAGTCAATATACAGTGTTATCGTGCACAGATCCGGCAATGCCCGTGACCAGAGGAGAGAGAAATATAATATAGTTAGTAAAAGCACTATATAAGCTCAGAACACAGCTCAGAACACAACACAGCTTAGAACACAGCTCAGAACACAGAACACATCTCAGAACACAGCACAGAACACAGCTCAGAACACAGAACACATCTCAGAACACAGCACAGAACACAGCTCAGAACACAGCTCAGAACACATCTCAGAACACAGCACAGAACACAGGACACCTCAGAACACAGAACACATGCAGAACACAGCTCAGCACACAAATAAGAACACAGCTCAGAACACAGAACACAGCTCAGCACACAGCTCAGAACACAGCTCAGAACACAGAACACAGCTCAGAACACATCTCAGAATACAGCTCAGAACACAGAACACAGCTCAGAACACAGCTCAGAACACATCTCAGAACACAGCACAGAACACAGCTCAGCACACAGCTCAGAACACAGCTCAGAACACAGGACACCTCAGAACACAGAACACATGCAGAACACAGCTCAGCACACAAATCAGAACACAGCTCAGAACACAGAACACAGCTCAGCACACAGCTCAGAACACAGCTCAGAACACAGAACACAGCTCAGAACACATCTCAGAATACAGCTCAGAACACAGAACACATGCAGAACACAGCTCAGCACACAGCTCAGAACACAGGACTAGGTACAGACTCAGCGAGCACAGCCTAGCCATCGAGAAAGGCCGCCATAGGCAGACCTGGCTCCCAAGCGAAGACAGACTATGCACCCACTGCACACAAGATGAGGTGGAAACCGAGCTCCACTTCTTAACAACCTGCCCACTATACCAAGACATCAGAGACATATACTTCCCACAAATTGCAAACACCCAAAGAGACTTTTAAAACATGGACAATAACTCAAAACTCCCATACCTACTGGGAGAAATACAATAATGTGCAAACACAGCAGCCAGATTTGTGAGCTGCTGTGACAAGAAAAGGACATCCAACGGAATACAACCACCATAAAGACTGTACAAGAAATTCCTTCTGTAATATACTGATTTCTTTTGTTTTATCTGTTTGATTGTTTTGTTTTGTTTGGCTTTGGCAATGTAAACATATGTTTCCCATGTCAATAAAGCCCATTTGGATCGAATTGAGAGAGAGAGAGAGAGAGAGAGAGAGAGAGAGAGAGAGAGAGAGAGAGAGAGAGAGAGAGAGAGGGAGAGAGGGAGAGGGCGAGAGAGAAAGAGAAAAAGAGAGAGAGAGCGAGAGAGAGAGAGAGAGAGAGAGAGAGAGAGGTGAAAATGTGACAAGGATAATAACAGGTATTGGAGGTGAACTGAATCCATCATTTGTGACGTGCGTTTGTTTCCCCCTCTCTCACCTGGTGATGATGGCCAGGTGGGATGGAGCCATGTAGGCCGCCATGAAGAGGACCACGTTCTCGTGCCTCGTCTGTCTGTAGTTCATCACCTCCTTCTTAAAAAGCTTCAGGTGGTCCTGGTTGTTGCCATGCCTAGTTAGCTAGCGTTAGCTAACGCTAGTTAGCCTTTAGCTAAGCTACTAGCCGACATGGCTAGCCCGACTGAACCACACGTTAGCACTCGATAGCTAGCGTTAGCTAACGCTAGTTAGCCTTTAGCTAAGCTACTAGCCGACATGGCTATCCCGACTGAACCACACGTTAGCACTCGATAACCTAGCTAAATCTAACTAGCTGTCCCTGCCTTTAGCTAAGCCGACATGGCTAGCCTGACTGAACTTTCTAACATGCAACAACTTTCATCTTCAGTCCATCTGCCGAACGACCGTCCTCTTTGTCTTGGCTGGCATAACCTCCAATGCTGCACACGCTCCCGTGGAAATAGTCAGACAGATGCACGCCGGCCGACTACCTTACCTGTAACCCCTCCCCTCGTTGAAACCAATAGTATATCTGCTGCAGAGCCGCAGAGCTCCAATAGTGTATGCAGAGCCACAGAGCTCCAATAGTATATCTGCAGAGCCGCAGAGCCCGGAACAAGTCAGACACATTCTACAAACGTGTCTAATGTGAAATATATAAGCATATAAGCAAAACTAGATTTTAGGTATGTGATGAAAAAGGGCCTCGCGGGAAGGGGGGCCTCGCAAAATAAAAAAATTAAAAAAATAAAAATAAAAAATAAATATATATATATATATTTGTTTTTGTTTTTGCGAGGCCCCCCTTCCCGCGAGGCCCTGTGCGACCGCACTTCTCGCACACCCCCTGAGACGGCCCTGCCTGCAGGGGTGGTAGTGCAATACCCGTGGTACGCTCGGCTGAGCGCACCACTCTCTGTAGGGCCTTCTTGTCCTGTGCCGTGCTGTTTCCATACCAGGCTTCCATGTTTCCAGTCAAGATGCTCTCTACAGCTCCGGAGTAGAAGAACTGGAGTATCTTCCCAGATACTCTGAACTTCCTTAACTGTCTCAGGTGGTAGAGGCGCTGCTTCACCTTTTTTACGACTGAGTCTGTGTGTTGTCCATGTCAGATCCTCTGAGATATGGACCCCCAGGTACTTGAAGCTGCTCACTCTGTCCACGATAGCCCTGTTTATCCTCAGTGGTGTGTGTGTGTCCTGCTGTCACCAGCGTTCCAGTACCTCAACCTCCTCCCGGTAGGCCTTCTCGTCATTGTCAGAGAGCAGCCCCACCACCACTGTGTCGTCCTCAAACTTCACTATGGAGTTGGAGCTGAACTTGGCCACACAGTCATGTGTGTATAGTGAGTACATCAGGGGGCTCAGAACACAGCCCTGGGGGGATCCGATGCTCAGGGTGATGGTGTTGGAGGTCTGACCCTCCACCCTGACCGCCTGTGGCCTTTCACTCAGAAAGTCCAGTTTCCAGGCGCTCAGAGCGGAGCTCAGACCCAGCTCGATCAGCTTGTCCACCAGTCTGGTGGGGACTATGGTGTTGAACGCTAAGCTGTAGTCATTGAACAACAGTCTCACATAGCCCCCCTTCTGGCGGTCTAGGTGAGAGAGGGTGCTGCGCAGTACTTGGGAGACCGCATCATCCGTGGACCTGTTTGGCCTGTATGCAAATTGCATAGGGTCCATATCACTGGGGAGGGAGGCACAAATGTGATCCTTGACCAGCCTCTCAAAACATTTCATGGCCACAGAGGTGAGTGCCACCGGTCTGTAGTCATTGAGACCTGTTGGGGGGGATTTCTTTGGTACCGGGATAATGGTAGACATCTTGAAGCAGGCAGGGACCACTGACTCCGCCAGGGATAGATTAAATATGGTGGTGAACACAGGGGCTAGCTGGTTGGCACAGGACTTAAGTATGTGTCCTGTTATTCCATCTGGGCCAGCAGCCTTTCTGGTGTTCACCTGCATAAATGCTCTTCTCACACTGGAACATGTTTGTGTTAGCTTTTGTATAGCATTCCACTGCACCTTGATAGACAAATGATAATTTGGCAACAGAGGTCCTATGAAAGGAATGTGTAAGACATAGAAGTCGAGGTCTACCAGGGATCTGCTGCTTGAGACACTTTTCCAGCCCGTTCAACTCGTTCTGTCCCAGTGGTGCTGGAATCCAGGTCTAGTTTGTCCTTGAGAAATGTCAGTACCTTCTCCTCTGATTCTAACCACCCTTTGTTCTCAGTCTCAGAGATACCATCAATAATCACATTGTGACGCCTGGACCAACCATTAAGGAAGTCCACTTTGGCACCTATTACAATAATTGGTTCTGCCAGTTTATGTATGTCACCTTAATTTGATTTACAGTTCAATGACAGACTGATACGGGCAGCTTTCAAGTCATCCACCTCCTTTTGTGTAAATTGGAGGCTGTCGAATGATTCCTGCAGCTCTTTTAACATTGTATTCATTCTTAAGTTAGTATTGTCTATGAAGGTGCTCACATACACTTTGAAGTTTGCTTTCTTGCTGTTGTAGCAGTTATTTCTGTATTTAAGTATAATCTTTCCAACTACTTCGCCTGTTTTATTCTCCACCCATCGATCATCCTTAGCAACACTACTATCACCAACATCCAAGAAGGGGGATCCCACCTTGAACGGCCCTTCTAAGGTTTATCTCCTTCACTTTGCCTGTGGTGCTTTTTTTCCTATTGCTAGGTTTTTAGTGAGTTTTTCCTTACCTTCGCCGGGGTATGTCTGGGAGTGTTGTTTAGGATTTCATGATGGGTTTATTTGGTTCTTGATTTATTGTGATGTATCTTATTGACCTAAAGAATACTTATCCAGCCCATGGGGACATTAACGTGTGATTGCGGGCTTTACAAATACATTTTATTTTATTTTGATTTGATTTGATTTGATTTGATTTGATTTGATTTGATTTGATTTGATTTGATTTGATTTGATTTGATTTGATTCAAGTAGTGCACACACCTGTGCCTGTGAGATGTATTGTACATTATATTTTTCTGTCCACCTTCCACCAGCCTTCTTGGCAGCTTGGGAGAGTATTTAGCTGTAGGCTCCAACTCCACTGAGGGGAAAATAGCCAGACTCAATCAGTCACAATTTCCCTAAAAAGAAATTAAGAAACACATAAAACTAGAGATGTCCGATATTATCGGCCTACCGATATTGGCATTCAAATGTAATATCGGAAATTATCGATTTTAAATAAATCATTATTTAACCTTTAAGATAAGATAAGATATTCCTTTATTGATCCCCTTGGCGAAATTCAGGCATCATAGCAGCATGGGGGAGGGGGGAGGGGAGGTACAGGTATAGTAAAAAGCAGTGTAAACAATATAACAAATCAATATGCTTAACATAACATAATTAACTCTGGACATGTGCATAATTTATTTACCCAGGCAAGCAAGTAAGAACAACTTCTTATTTTATTTATTGTCAAAAGTATGGATAATGTTGTGTTAATTCCACGACAAGAGATATGTAATGTTAATTACCTGAAATTATTCAGTTTTTTGGGGAGTGGGGGAAACCCAGCATATATCGGTATCGTAACGGTTTATATCGGTATCAGAAATTAAGAGTTGGACAATATCGGTATATCAGATATCGGAAAATTTCGGGCAGATAGTTCCCACAGATTCCACAGCACAGCAGCACTGTGGTATCAGTATGAAAAAGTGGTATGAAGTCATCACTAGTTGTAATCATATTTGTTGAACTATTTCTAGGTAGAAAAACATCAAAATATGGACATTCAAAATGTGTCCCTGGACTGCTGATATGGACCCACCTGCCCTAACATGTAGAACATGTTTCTATGTACGCTCTGAACTGCTGAATTGATAGCAGTGTAAAAAAAATAAAATTAAATAAAGAATATAGCATTTAGCAACATTGAGGAAATCTGAGCCCCCTCCTTCCATACATAGATGTTTGTTTCTGGCATCTGTGTTTGTTTGTGTTTGTTGGCCTTTTTCTCTACAGGATCCCATAGGGACCATTTTTCAGTGAGACAAGCAGTCTTTGGGGAGTAACACGGTTTCCTACTTTCACTTCTGCTCTCTTCTCCTCTCCTCTATAGGCTCCTCCTCCTCTTTCTTCCTTACATATCTCCTTTCCTCAACTCACCACCACCTTCTCTTCTCCTCCTCCTCTCCTTTCACCTCCTCCTCTCCTCTCTCCTCCTCTCTTCTCTTTCTCTCTTCTCGTCTCACTGCTGTTGGATGACATATTTTTTCTAAAAAGCTGTATGTGTGTGTGCTCTCTCTCTCTCTCTCTCTCTCTCTCTCTCTCTCTCTCTCTCTCTCTCTCTCTCTCTCTCAATTTCAAATGAAAATATGCTTAATTGGCACATATGCCAGGATACAATGCTACCAAAGCAGTACAGACTATGTATAGAAACAAAAAATGAGTAACTAGGGTAAGTCATACATATTATAATTGTGCAGCTTTACTCCCGCTGCTGGGGTGAAGGTATGGACAGGATGCCACTCAGTTGTAAAACGGTTTTAATTCTTTTCTCCAACAGGTTACAAACCTTGAAACAAAACACACATCCAATCAATAACTACCACAATACTACTATCATTCTTAAAACAAATCGCTTACACACATTCACTCACCAGTCCTCACTCGTTTCCCTTCGCTGCTGTCAAATTCCCCGCAACTTCTTGTTTACTGTTTCACTGACACCACGTGACGTATCTCAACCAATTACAGCCCACTCCTCGCTACGTCCCTGGATCACATGTGAATGAATACACCTCCATTCACAACTTTAACCAAGCATACAGTGCCTCCATACATCCGAAATGACAACATAATTATAACCATAGCTCAACTACCACTAATCAACATTCACATAAACGCACAGCATAAAAAACAACACAAAAAAAAACATTACTTATTTACAAACACAGACTAAAGTGCACCTAACCTCCACCACCACAATAGAAAGCTGCACACCTCCCACTTGGTATCCTGGTCTTTAGACCCAAGGAGACCACAACAGATAAACACTCTCCCTTGGTGGTGGACACAAGTCTGTTCAGAGTTGACTCAGGGAATGCTACTCCCTTTTTAGCTGCCAAACAAAGCTCTCGGAAGCGGCCCCAAGCTCCCATGCTTCGAGGACAGACCCTCTTTTTGAAGATGAAGAAATGCCCCTTCAAGGACAAAAATTTCACATATTTATTTTGTTACAGCTTGAGTTTGAGATGTAATGTCTTCCATTTATTCTGTAAAACTGAAATCTCAGTTCCATTGCTAACAGGCTGTTGTAGTTTCCAGCTGCTCAGAGAGCTTCTGTGCTCATATTCCATTCTTCCCAACTGTGCTATTAGACCATTGTTCTCTTCAGCATGTTTCAGCCTTTCAATTGAGGCAGAATCCATGACATGGGCAATGGCTGCATCATTCTCCTTCAGCTGTTGACCGAGTCCAGCAAGTAATTCCTTTCTTTGACTTATTTGAACGTTGATGCAGTTGATTTGCTCATCTTTGGCTTGCAATTCATTGTGTAGACAATGATGTTTGTTAACTGCCTCTCTCACTTTATCTGACTCTTTATGGAACTGTACGGGGAGATGCTCCACTTTCCCCTTCAGGGCAGAGGCCCCTTCACACTCATCATGGTGGATCTTCTCTCTCTCCTCAAGACTGTACTCAGTCATTTGCAACTGTGCTGATACTTTATCCAATTCACTTTTTAAAGAATTAATCTCAGACTGATGACTTTCTTGTGACCGTTTCATCATAGTATGTAAAGAGGCCTTTTCTTCCTCTAATGCAACACATTTCTCAGCCATGGTTAGCGACAAAATTGACAAATCTTTATCAGCACACTCTTTGCTTGCATCAAGTGCTTGGCCTCCCACTCTGCTCTCTCTATGGCTCCACCTCGGATTTGCCACTTGTTCACCGCTCGGCGGACCCAGCTGATGGCCCCCCCACAGAGCTTGGCCAAGCTGCTGAACCTTACACACAGCCTCTCTGGCATTGGGCAACACCAGGGTTTCGAGCGCCAGACTCGAAACCTCACCAGATTGCTTGGGCTGACTTCTTTCACGCCTCCCACTTTGACCGGACTGAACCCATGGCTTGAGAGAGAAGCCTCCAGCGGGGAGGATCTCTTCCACTCCTCTCGTGACCTTGTCCAGTTTCTGAGCCCTTTTTCTTTTGGTGTTTACCAGCTCGCAGGAGATCTCCTCCACCGTGATCGCTTTTGCTCTCATAGAGTGTGCAAAATGAGTCTTAGAGTTGTGGATTGACATCTCCATCTCCTCAAACAGATCAGGGTGCGTTCCCCCCACAGTCTTCCCTAGCGGGCCGTCCCACAGCACCAGATCTCCCACTCTCTTCATCCGCTGTGGAGCAAGCCGACCCTCCCGGTGGCTGATCAAGAGCTCGATCTTCTCTGGCCGGACCAGCTCCTCCGTTTTGACTTCTGGGAAGAATCTTTTAAGCTGCTTCGGGCTGACGACTCTGCCTGCTCGGGCGATTTCATCCAGGCCATAACAGACTATCTGGTGGGGACTCCATGTGTCCTCTGAAATACGCATCCTGACCTTGAGCAGGTACCTTTCTGTCTTGACTCTCACTTTCATCCCACCAACTCCATGCACAACCAACGTTATCTTCTCCCCTCTCAGTCTTTTGGCAGCTTGGTGGGTTATGTAGTTGGTGTCGGACGCAAGGTCTACTAGGGTCCCAATAGTTTGCCCTCCGTTTGTCATGACCTCCATGATCATCATAAGCACAGGATGCTCCCTCAGGCCATTTTTTCCACGGAGACTACCACCCTTACTGCTTGTGCTCATTGACATTGTTTGGTTGGTGAATGCCCTTAAAATCTGGTCCGCTGCTTCGGGGGAGACGTTAGCAAGTGCCTTCTGTTGCTCTTCTGAGAGTGTTCCTGTGTTTACGCCGCTTGTTTCCACCCTTTGCCTTCCCATTCTCCTCTCCTCTCCTTTTTGCCCTCCTTCTGCAGAGCACATGAGGTAGTGGTGGTCGGAGGTCTCTCCCTTTTGGCAGCACTTCCTGCAAAGGAACCTGTCGCTGCATTCTCCATCCCTCTGATGGGATGTCAAACATCTCTGGCAGGCTTCATTCCTTTCGACGACGTCTCTCTTCTCAGCCAGACTGAGCGCTTTGAACCTTTTGCAGAAGAACATTTTGCCTCCGTGCTCCTCATCTCCACACATGCTGCATTCTTCTCCAGTCGCAACCATTCCTGTTGCTCGTGTGAACGTCTTCCACTCTGGCTTGCTTGGCTTCTCGAACACTTCTGAGGGTCTTAGCTGCACCAACGCCTCAAGGACTACTTCTTCATTTTTTAAGAATTTTAGGAGAGCGTCAAAGTGGCCTTCAGGGGTGACATTGTTCACAGGTGCAGCTTTAAAGGTGAGCCAGCTTCTCAGCTCACATTCAGGCAGTTTGCTTTCAATAGCTTTGATAACAAGTGGATTCTTTATAGCTCCAATATTTCCTAAGTCTGTCAGGTCAGTAAGGGCCTTCTCAACAGCTTGGATGAGCTCTATTGTTTTTCTCGGCTGGTTACCTTTTGCCACCGGCAACTTCTCCAACTCTTCAATTATCTGAATGGCGATGGTGGTCTTATTCCCGAACCGGTTTTCAAGGACCCTAAACATATCATGAGCTGTGTCGTAGCTTGAGAGCCTAACGCCATTGATGATTCTCTCCTCCACACTGTCTAGGAGCTGGAATTTCTTTACTTCGGCTGACCCAGATGGATCTCCCTGTCGCTGGAGGTTTTCCCAGTCTCTTCGCCAACGGTGAAAGTCTCTCATGCAACCATTGAACTTTGGTAGCTGTATTGGGTGAAGGCGAACTCTCTGTATGGCTGCTGCTTGTGAGCCTCTCGCTTCCAGGCTTGCTATGCTAGCGCTGTGTGCTACCTCCCATGCTTTCCGCTGCGCCTTAGCCAGCTCGGCACGCTCTTCTGCGGCGGCCTCTGCCATTACCAACTGGATCTCAGCTGCCTTTTCTCTGGCATCTGCGGCCCTCTCCTCAGACCCAGCGCTAACTTCGGCTGCCTTTAGCCTGGTCTCAGCGGCTCTTCTTTCAGCCTCAGCGGCTCCTTTTTCAGCTTCTGCAATGTCGGAGGCGGCCTTTAGCCTGATTTCAATGGCTCTATCAGCCTGCTCTTTCTGGACCCTGCCGAATTCAACCACCCACCTTCGCCAGAGGTCAATTCTCTTGTCCTCCAGTACTTGCAGCTTTTTTCTAACCTCGCACGCAGCGCCTTCAGGGATCCACCCTTCCCAGACAGCTAGCAGACTTTCTGCCTTGGTGATGAGAGATTCCAAGAGTGTGACTTGTTCTTTACCATTTTCGTAGGTGATTGTTTCCAGGTTAACTTCTCCCGCACCTTCATAGCTTCTTTCTGCCCGTCCAATGGCTGCTTTTAGCTCGGTCTCTGCATATTTTGACCAAAGGTTGGAATGGATTGCCTGCTTCACCTCTTTTAATGTTGTATCACACTCTATGGTTACCCTCTCCAAGTCTGCTTTGGCTTTATCATCCACAGCCTCCATGTCGCCTGCTTCATCAATCAGACAGGCCTCACACACATAATTAGCTGCATGAAGCCTTTCTGCGTCCTCAGAAAGGGATTTCCACTCACTTTTCAATTCCTCTCGCAGCATAGTTGGCGCCATTCGCAAAATGCTGTTGGCCTTTCTTGTGAAAGCTGCCTTCACTTTGGCCCTCTCTTTCTTTAATTGATCCATTTTTATTTATTTTTATTTATTTATTATTTATTTGACCATAAAATAAATAATTGTAATAATAAATAACCTAATAAATAATAACCTAATTGAGCGTACCCGTAACTCCTTATCTACCTTGTGTCTTCCGCCCTCTCTAGCTGCCTAAACTAGCTCAGAAGCTACTTCCCTAACTATCCTAGCCTAACTAGTCTTCAGCGGCGTTACCAGGCTCACCAGAGGTCCCCCCAGGGATACCGCCCAAAAATGGAAAACAATACAAATAAACAAAGTGGAGTAGGTTTCACCTTCTCCCGCCGGCTTGCCACCCAGGTACACTCAAACTAAGCTAAAGGTCTTGAAATTAGAGGGCTACTAATCAGCATACACCTATATAATATGATTGGCACCATCGCAGGGCTAGTAAACAAACTATAGCTTTTATCCTCAACTGGATGGGGGACCCTGATGTAAACAAGACGAAAGTCCTCTCTGGTCTACATCCCCCCAGCAACCGTGTGCACTGAGCTGCACTGTATTGCACCCACTCTCCAATCTGTTAATAAAATGCTCAAACAAACAATCAACTGCCTTCATTGTTTGTCCACGTTAGCTTTGGTATGCTATTTGATAGCCAGTTTCAGTAGCTTGGCATTACTCCTGATCGCATTTGTAGTTAGCACTGACATCTGTCAAACAACGTTTTCATTCATTCACTCGTTCAGCTGCGTTAGCGTCCTCAGCTGTGTCAGCTGCTTGTATCAGCATTTGAACCAGGTGAAAGTTCCTGCTCGCTGGCCCGTATGGCCTGATGCGCGAGTTATTTCATTTACAATGACACAGGAGTACCTCATATCCCTCGGTTATTTTGTCCTTATCTGACGGCGCGTTCAGCCACTCTTCTGCCGCCGCCCGTGGTTTGTAACTGTGCAGCTTTACTCCCGCTGCTGGGGTGAAGGTATGGACAGGATGCCACTCAGTTGTAAAACGGTTTTAATTCTTTTCTCCAACAGGTTACAAACCTTGAAACAAAACACACATCCAATCAATAACTACCACAATACTACTATCATTCTTAAAACAAATCGCTTACACACATTCACTCACCAGTCCTCACTCGTTTCCCTTCGCTGCTGTCAAATTCCCCGCAACTTCTTGTTTACTGTTTCACTGACACCACGTGACGTATCTCAACCAATTACAGCCCACTCCTCGCTACGTCCCTGGATCACATGTGAATGAATACACCTCCATTCACAACTTTAACCAAGCATACAGTGCCTCCATACATCCGAAATGACAACATAATTATAACCATAGCTCAACTACCACTAATCAACATTCACATAAACGCACAGCATAAAAAACAACACAAAAAAAAACATTACTTATTTACAAACACAGACTAAAGTGCACCTAACCTCCACCACCACAATAGAAAGCTGCACAATAATATTATGCAAAACAAAACAGTAGAGACTATATATTTCTCTCCCTGCCTTTTCATTTTCTCTTCTTCCTCTATCCCTCCTTTTTTCTACTTTCATTCTTTCTTTTTTCTCTCTCTCTCTGAGTCTCTGTATCTTTCTCCATCTCACTATGACTCTCTCTCTCTATCTCTCTCTCTCTCTCTCTCTCTCTCTCTCTCTCTCTCTCTCTCTCTCTCTCTCTCTCTCTCTCTCTCTCTCTCTCTCTCTCTCTCTCTCTCTCTCTCTGTATCTCTCTGCCTGGCTGAAATGTGACACTGCTGTTTCTGTTTTTCAGTAAAGCTGGTTGTTTTCCTGCAATCGGAACCTTTCCTGCCTGACAGCTTCCCGGTCTGTCCAAAGGGGTGGCCAACAGTCACTCTACCCTAACACTCTTCTCCTCCTCTCTCTCTCCTCCTGTCCTAAGGAAGGCCAAAATTTGGCCGGTTTTGGCCGGTTTGTGGGCGAAAATGGGTGGATTTTGTAACTATTTTTTTTAAACTTTATTTCGGTTTTAGGGTTAGGTTAGGGTTATGTTATTTAATTATTTGGGGGAGCCAGCCCCCCAAACTCCTGAAATGCATAGAAATCTATGAAATAAATAAAACAATCTGACATTTATATTAAAAAGAGCTAGCCCCCCAAACCCCTAAAATACATTGAAATCTATGCATTTTGGAACAGTTACTATATATATAGTCAAGAAAGCATTTAGTCATACTTAAAGTTTAAAGTGCTTTACTTGCATTGAACATTGCATTGAACATTGAACATTGAGGAGACATCATTCGAAAGCACAATGTATGTTTCCATAGTTACGCAGATTACACACAATTGTACATCTCCGCTGAACCAAATTATCACACAGCTATAAACTCCATTTCCGCCTGTCTCTTAGCAATAAACAAATGGATGACGAACAACTTCCTAAAATTAAATGAGGGCAAAACTGAAATCCTACTAGTCGGTCCTATAACAAAAAGAGAAATGTTACAGAGCAATATGGGGCAACTTACTCCTTGGATCAAACCCAAAGTTACAAGTAAATAACCTACACTGGCTTCCGGTAACATTTAGAATTGATTTCAAGGTCCTCCTCCTTATATACAAAGTATAAACATTGCGATCATCTACTATTGAAGGTTCCAAGCCACAGTCTAAAGAAAATCGGGGATGCAGCCTGTTGCTAACTATGCACCAAAGTTATGGAACACACTACCTATGGACATTAGGGAAGCTAGATCTCTTAATATTTTCAGAAATAAGCTAAAAACGTACCTCTTCACCATAGCCTTCTAATACACCCCGCTGTTGATTGTACTGTAGCACTATTTTAGTCTGGCCATTCTATTGCATAATTTTACTATCTATTCTACTATTCTATTATTGCACTGTATTATTGGTGTGCAAACCAGTCAACTTACAAAAAAGAGCCTGTTGGAGGATTTCAACAAGATAAATGCGACAACATTGCAAAATATTTCACTATAATATTTCAAAGTGAAGTAAAAAATATTATAATAATTATTTGATCATGTTAAATAAACATTTGATCATGTTAATTTAATCACTGGGGCACAGATGATCATCAGTAGGGCACGTGCCCTACTGATAGTGGTCTAGATAAGCCGATGCCTCTCACCTACACATGGAGAGAAGAGAGGGAGGAGATGAGAGAGATAGTGTCTTGTTGTGGCGGAGAAGTGAGTGAGTGAGAGAAAGAGAGAGGGGAGACATCAGACAAGCGTGTCCTTGAGAGCTGCATCAGAACTCTTTGAAGGAAGCCTGGAGATGGTGTGAGTAACCTGCATCAAGACGGGGAAGGTGTCTGTACGTGTGTGTGTCTGTATGTTTGTGTGAATCATATGAATGTGTTTTGCGAATGCATGTGCAGATGTGTGCGTATGCCTTGATGACTACTGTACATGTATGTCTACATGGTATGTGTGTGAGCTGTGCATGTGAGTGCATGTGTATAACCTGCTGCTTGCATGCTGACCTGCCAAGCCCAGAGTGAAGGGGGTTTGGCTCGCGGTCTGCTCTGCTATTGTCTAGCTTCCTAAGTGTTGCTGACAGGGGATTATGGCAAATACAAAACGCCGTATGGACCAGGGGAACACACTGCCAAACTTTGAATGCTTGTACACACACACACACACACACACGCACACACACACACACACACACACACACACACACACACACACACACACACACACACACACACACACACACACACACACACACACACACACACACACACACACACACACACACACACACACACACACACACACACACACACACACACACACACACACACACACACACACACACATACTCCCTTTCATACACTCACTCACTCACTCATGCACACACCCACACACACACACACACCCACACACACACACACACACACACACACACACACACACACACACACACACACACACACACACACACACACACACACACACACACACACACACACACACACACACACACACGCACACACACACACACACACACACACACACACACACACACATGCTAACACATACACAGATATGCTTACATGTCAAGCACACTCACTGTCACGCAGCACCCACCATGAAGCAGGGTCTACAATTTGTTTGCCTGTTGATAGCCGTATGATAGCATCTTTGTTAAATTTCCAGGTACTTAGATAGGGCTCCTTCATTCTTCATCCTTCAAGCGTTTCAGTCATGGAAAGCAGTGGGTGAATTTAAGGTGACTGATATCTCTTCTACTGTAGTTGCAGAGTTTCTTGACATAACTTCAACTTTGCTTTCAGCTTTGGTTCTATTTTTGGAAATGGATCAAATTTGTTGAGATGTATGTCTGTGCCATGACTGCACCCAAAGTACCTATCATCTGATGGAATGTATACAACTTTATCATTGTTGCAGACCCCATAATAATTTGATTGCTTGATATTGTAATGTAATTGCAAGAAGTGTGAAGGCTGCCTCTTGCTAACCAGAGGCAATGGATGCAGTGGGAAGGTATGGAGAGGAGAAAGATCAGCTGGAGGGAGCTATGGGAAATGGAAGACCAGCCTCACACAGGGCTGATATGCCTGGCGACACAATCAGGTTTTCAAGAGCCTGGCATCAGCTAAGGAAAACAAGGGGACTGCGACCAACTCCTTGCCCCTGAGAACCACCAATCCCCTGAAGAGAACAACATTCATCCAAGGACAGAAAACACCCAAACATCCTTCTACCAAACCAGAAACAGGACACCTATGCAAACATCTTTCTACCAAACCAGAAACATTAAACCTATACATGGCCCACAACTAGGAGATGCTGGTGGACATCGGCCAGCGACTAATCTCCCATGGGAGAACTCGGTTGAGGAGGCCTATGAACGAAAGAAGCTACGCTATGCAGAAATAGCAGCAGAAGCGAAACAGAATGGCTGGAATACCAAAGTATATCTACCAAAGCATGGTGGTGTAGTGGTCACAGCAAGAAGGTCCAGGGTTCGATTCCCGCTTGGGGACCAGGTTTCCATGATGCCAGGTACTCAGGTGGGGTATCTCCCAGGCCTTTCTGTGTGGAGTTTGCATGTTCTCCCCGTGCTCGCAAGGGTTTCCCCCCCGATAAGATAAACACAATGGAAAAACATGCACAACAGATCGCTAACGCTGTGGCGTCCTTGACGAAGACGGACAGGAGCACTTGGATTGGTCCCCGGGGCGCGGCTCACGTTGACGCCCTATCTGCTCCCGGCTGCCCATGGGGGGAAGGACAATGGGATGGGAAAAGTTCAGAGAGACATTTCATCGGCGACTCAGTGCATGTGTGTGTTCCTGTGGGTTGCCCATCTCGCGTGTGTGTGTTAAAACTGCATGACAAATAAAGACTTCTAGTCTAACAATTATTATCTGGTGGAAGTGGGATACAGAGGATTTGTGGCTTCTTCTACCATCAGACAGATGAAGGAATTAGGAAGCCACGGACAGGCTCTGCGGCAGACCTCAGACCAGTCTCAGAGGCAGCTGAAAGAAGCAGCCAGTGGATTTGGCTCAAGTGCATCAGCACTTGATGACACCCACCTGTCAACCTTTTCAGCTGTCTAC
Organism: Notolepis coatsorum; assembly: GCF_963971535.1. Lineage (NCBI taxonomy): Eukaryota > Metazoa > Chordata > Actinopteri > Aulopiformes > Paralepididae > Notolepis > Notolepis coatsorum. Next base: position 103,844,495 of record NC_140166.1, read on the forward strand.
CATTCCCAACAACAAGGCAGATTTTGTGGACAATTGGGCAATTGTCCTGAAGGCCAAGATACATGTCCCCACCTGTCAATCACCTTCAACACCAAGGCACATCTTGTGTAAGCGCTCTCACCACCTATTGGCACAAAGTACAGTTTAACTGTGAATCATGTCCTGTGTTTTTTAATCTAACAGCTTTAGGCTTAGTCAACATGGTCCTGTTTTGCACCGTCGTACAACTATCAAAAGAATAGCCCCAGTATAGTTTTTATACCAAGCCTCTGTTATAGGTGCCACGGTTCTCATGGAAGTTATTCAGCACAGGGAGAAAACATTACTTTTTACAATGTGATTAATCTCCCAGCGGGAGACATTTTCCAATGTTTCTATGACGACACTGACCTGTCCTCTTCTTATTATTCTAGAAGGCTGGATAATGAACGCAGCGGCCCGCCTGATCTCAAACCTACCGAAGTCGGCCCATGTCACCCCACTTCTTAGGGACCTGCACTGGCTCCCTATTGCTGCATGAATCGGCTTCAAGACCCTCTATCTGGCATACCGTTCCAAAGGGAACCGCTGCCACCTACCTCCGGTCAATGGTCTCTAACTACACACCCTCAAGACCCCTACGCTCTGCATCTTCAGGCCCTCTCAGACCCACTCCTATCCGAGCTCCGGGAGGGTCATCAAGGAGAACCTGCCTTTTCTCAGTCCTTGCCCCACAATGGTGGAATGAACTACCCACCCCAGTTAGGACAGCCGAAACCCATCCAATATTTCACCGTCGACTAAAGACTCATTCAACCATTATCTGAAATTAAATAAAAAAAAAAAAAA